>NC_072854.1:90315182-90618212 GCF_028858705.1 Grus americana
CATAGAATTGTTTTGGTTGGAAAAGATCTTTAAGGTCATCAAGTCCAACCGTTAACCTAACACTGCCAAGTCCACCACTAAACCATGTCTGTGTGTCTCAAATACCTCCAGGGATGGTGACTCAACTGCTTCCCTGGGCAGCCTGTTCCAATGATTGACAACCCTTTTGGTGAAGAAATTTTTCCTAATATCCAGTCTAAACCTCCCCTGGCACAACTTGAGGCCATTTCCTTTTGTCCTAGAGAGAAAAGCTAGAGACAGATGGGGATTTGGAAGGAAAAAAAGTCTATAAATGGATGTTTATAGTGTTCTTTTCTAGATGTGTTATTTCTGAGTTTTAAGAATTTCTAGATTCTACACTAGCCTGTTTTTTCTGCATCGTTTTTCAGCTTCATTATATTGGCATTGTAAGTAATTTATGTCTATTTTCATTGCAGTGTTGTTTTTCTCATTATCATCTACTTTTTTTAAGATACAAAGCTACTCAGAAAAGTGTCAAGACTTTATTCTTGCTCTCGCTTTTTGTCCATACCGCTGAATGAATCCTTTTGAACGGAAAGCATTGGGCAATAGATGACTCCTTTTTGCTTGGCTTTAATATATGTGCTGTTTTAATTGTTTATGTGACTGACTTGTTTAATGTTTGGTTATATTGCCCTTGAGGGAACTTGTAGTAATTACTGTCACTATTGCTGAAGTTTATCCATCGATTGACCTACAAAGTAAAATTTGGAACTGCTTACTCAACTCCGAGTCTTTTATGGGAATTATGCTGATATAATATATGATAAAGTACGATATGACATATTGCATTTCCCAGAGTAATGAAACAGGTGTAATTCTTGTCTGTAGTTATGCAATGTGGATGCTAACTTTTCTTGCACATCTGCATTTTAGGCTCAGCAGCTGTTATCTGCTTGCATAGAAAAAGTAGATGTTTCTAGCACAGAGGGATACGACTTATTCATCACACAACTGAAGGATGGTTTAAAAAATACCTCACATGAAACAGCAGCAAATCATAAAGTTGCAAAGGTAAGAATTTGTCTCTGTGCTGTCTGATATGAATTCCTAAGTCTAATTTGCTTGGCTACTATTATTGAAGCACACAAAATGCTTGACTTAGTGTGGTGGATTTTGTTTGAAGAGGAGGGAATGTCTTATGTGTTCCTTAGTTCCTCTGTAAAGTTTCACTTGTTAAGAGAACAAACAAGGTTAGTTTATTAGTTAACCTAGTTAATAAACCCAGCTGAGCTTAAAATCTGGTTATTGTCTTTCATTGCATTATGTCCATGTTTCTTTTGTGTGTCTGTTCTTATATTATTTCTTGAAATCACGAGAGGGTGCAAGAGGTGCGTTTGTTTTTGCTTTTGACACTTTTGTGATCTATTTGTTGTTTACATGTTACAATTTTAAAGTATAAACTAGATGGTTTTTTTTCTTAATTTAGTGGGCAACGGTTACGTTCCACCTTCCCCATCATGTTTTGAAGTCTGTCGCCAGTGCCATTGTAAATGAACTCAAGAAGATAAATCAAAATATTGCTGCCTTACCTGTAGCATCCTCTGTGATGGATAGGTTATCTTACCTCTTACCCAGCGCACGACCAGAACTTGGTGTGGGACCTGGTCGATCTGTGGACAGGTATATTAAGACAAAATAAATGATGAATTTGACCCCTTAGTTATATCAGAATAAGCTCTTAGATGGCTTGAAATTATTTGCCAAAGGAATTAGTCCTATTCTGTACTTTCTTGCTCTTATGCATACTGCTAATTAACTGTTTAATGCACAATGCACTGTACTTATTACTAATCTTAGAGAAACCTTTATGGGTGCCACAAGACTGTTTTGTTTAGATTCTGACTTGAATGCCAGGCAAATTGAATTCACTTTGCTCTTAATCCCAACATAAACTTTCAGAAAAGTAATAATTGCAGCTCTAAATATAGGTCCTTAGGTGATACTGTAACATGTTAATGTGATGTGTTCACCTAGGCTTTACTCTTCATCATGTTTGATTATGGGTTTTATCTGAACAGTCAGGTACATATGACTCGTTACCTAAGTTACTGGCTTTATTCAAACTAGTACTGAAACCTTACTGAGACTGCAATGTTGAGATGTTCAGAAACTGCATACCTTTAAAAGCATATGTATGCCTCTTGAATGCAAAGATAGAGCATACCTACTAAGCTGCATCATGAAATCAATTCCTTTTCCTTCATACAAGAAGGAGTTTTGTGTTTTAGAAGTTTAGGAAGTTGTTACCTTTGCAGAGTATATATCATAGAATCATAGAATGGTTTGCGTTGGAAGGGACTGTAAAGATCATCTAGTTCCAACCCCCCTGCCATGGGCAGGGACACCTTCTACTAGACCAATATGCTACTTCTGAACTCTGTAGTCACCTGCTATGTGTTTGGGGTCAGAGAAAATTTTACCTCAGATTGTTGCTTCTTCTCTTTCTGGTCCAAGTAATAACATGTACCCAAGTGAGTAACCCATTATTTTAACCTTCATAAGCCAAAACTGATAAATCTTCTAAGTCTATAAATTAATTCCTTCTTGAAAGTTTCTGTGCAAATACTATTTTGCAAGCATATTATACTTTCTTACAGCTCAAATAATTCAATAAAATTGATTTCATCTCTTACTTCCCCTCCCCAAGCCTCCAGGTCTATCGGTACCTCTCCATACTGTATTTTAGATTACAATTCTCCAAGATCTGACTCTTAAGATAGTGTAATGTCAAGTTAAGATGGCCCTTATGTGGGTGTTGCAAGAATAGTTTACGTCGTTGGTAGGAAATGTTTAATATATCCATTCTCTTATAAGACAGCAAAAATCTCCTGAAACCGAGGGGCAGGAACAAGAACTGAGGCAACTTTCCATCTAGTAGAACTAGTTCTTGGGATGATACTGAAGAACAAACTTCTGTCAAGGGAAAAGAAAAACTGATAGTTGTTTCTTATGCACTATTTCAGATGAGGGACATGCACTGAGTGAAGGTGGAAAAAAGAGGAGCTTCTTTTCCCTGTAGATGTTGAGTTGCAGAGGCGTTCATTTTTTGTGACTTAGTAGTTTATAGTTTTTAAGTATTATAGTGTGCAGTGAGTGACAAATGTTGGCGGATTTGTACCATGCATTCAGTTAAGCCTAAAATACCACTTTGGAGTATTTCTAAATATGCGTATTTGTATCTATTCAACTAATAACCCCAAATTTTTGCACAAGTTGTCATGTTAAAAAAACCAATTCTCTAGCAGTTCCATTGGGCTAGATTCTGCATCTTCCCTAAATGCAGAGTAGCTTTGGATATCTGATGTGTTTCTGCAGTTAGACCAAATAGGCTATCTGGAAGCTTATTGTATTAATCTTGCTTTTAAGGCCTGTAGGTTGTTGTATTGCTTTTGATCTTTTGTTGAGGATGTACTTTTGGCACTCAAGTGAGGGAACTTTGTAACTTTTCTGTAATTGTTAATGATAAGTTTTAGATCACTATCTCTGGTATTTCTAACGGTTACTAAAACATAGAATAAAAGAAGTAAACTATTTATGAGATATTTTCAAAGTGGCAGTTTTGGGTAATGTAGAACTTTTCACCTTTCTAGGTCTTTGATGTATAGTGAAGCTAACAGACGGGAGACATTCACTTCGTGGCCTCATGTGGGTTATAGGTGGGCACAGCCAGATCCTATGGCTCAAGCTGGGTTCTATCACCAGGTAAAAGGTTTGGTTGTTCTTAGTATTTGTTTCTTAAGTGAAGGTTTGGGGAGCAGGGGAAAAAGTCTTTACTTATTTATTTTTATTGTATGGATTCTTCCAGTGATGCAAAAATCATAATAAAAAAGTTTGTCCTTCAGCTTTTTTTTTTAAGTTTCAGGGCTTTTTTCCATGCCTTGAGGTTACTTCTTTTTTTGTCCAGATCACAGAAAATACTGTTCTGAACTTCAACATATGAAACACTTTTAAGTATCAAATTGGTCTGAGTTAAACAACAATAACAAAGATGAAGTTGGTTGTTACATAGAGTCTCTCTTTCTCCTTGTTAGGTTGTTGAGTAAATGTCTTTTTATATTGTAAGTAAAGCAAAAAAAAAAAAGCACTAAGTTTGACATCAGAGTTTTCTAACCACACTTTCCTAGTGGGACTTAAACAATATTGTAACAAACAATGGCCCTACATCACATTACTAAATTATTAAGCTTAGTGAATAAGTACAACCTTGACACTTTATTCCACTACTTTCGCTTATTTCCATTTTTCATTCTTTGAAATAATTTCTACCATAAAAAATTATTTATGGTATGGATGTAGATAACGATGGCTAGGTGGTGCATATCATTTGACATCAATATTGTCTGCCTCATTTTGTCAACTGCAAAGCCTGATAGGTGCAAGTGGATAAAGTTTTTGGAGGATTTCTTAAACTTGTTAAGAAATGCAGGGAATTAATATGTTAAAATTGCATCTGCATATTCCCAAGCATATCTCAGTGACTTGAAATGTGGTCATGAAAATGATCAATTTTAAGAGAATGGAAATTTCCATTCTTTTTTCCTCTGTCACTCCAGCTAGTAACAACTGTTCTTTACAGAGGAGTGATACAGAATGCTTTATAGTCCAGCAAAGTGAGGGCATAATAGGAAATTTTTGTTTAACCTGTCTTTTTCCAGGCATGAGGATGTACGGTTACTCTGCTGAGGTTCTAAATTTTTTGAACCTTGTGAACTTTTTCCAGAGGGGAAAAAAGCTTTAGCAGCGATGCTGAGTTCTGTTCTATGTCTATGTGGTTTTTATCCGGTGGCTTGCACAGGTGTTGCTTCTGAATCTCTTCTATAGTAATGTGGTGTATCCTTTTTTTTTTAACATGAAATACTGCCACTTTATAGTATGTATTTTGTGGCCTTTTATAAGTTTGATGTGGTGTTTTGCTATGCCACTAGAAAAAGGAGAGGACTTGATCACCTAGTTAAAGTGTTTTGTAGTACATAGCTATATAAATTTCAAGTGTTTCTTCTTTTTGTTATAGCCTGCTTCATCAGGAGATGACAGAGCTATGTGCTTTACCTGTAGTGTGTGTTTGGTATGCTGGGAGCCTACAGATGAACCTTGGTAAGTTCAATGATGTTTGGAGTAGACTTAATTTTGTGCTGAAGAGGTTAGAAATCTTTAGAGGACAAAGATCAATGTTATCTCGATGGGATTTCTGGTGAGTTTAGGGAGTGTCGCTGACAAGAGTGGATTTCCAGAATGATTCCATGGGACCAATCACAAAATAATTCCCTGTACTCTGTCAAATTTCTATATAATACTAAACCCAAGAAACTGTAGTAGGTTTTATTTCTTAATTCTGATTTGCTATTTCATTTCAAATTGTTCCATGGAAAAGATGGCAGCCAACATGTCTTTGCAGGAATCTAAACTCAGTCTTCTGTATAATTGTGACTAGAACACATCTTTTTTTAAGTTCTTAAACTGCAATGGCCGTGCAGTGCATATTTGCCTTTTATGTGAAGTTACAAGATCCATTCCTAGTTTCCTGAATCAGCTAAAATTGTGCATAGTGACAGAAATGCAAGACCTTATATTGATTTTAAAAGTGTTCTTAACATATTTAATCTGCACTTTTCTTCATGATGACATGATGGGCTACTGTATATAGAGCAATTATTTTTCTTAAATGGACTAATTATATTAAGAGCACTGTGTGTAGATTCTTCCATTTGAATGTGAATATCCATTAAGCGATCAAAGGCTTTAATACAGTCTGCTGTTGAGAAACAGCAGAGAAAGCTGCATTAGTAACTTCAGAACTCTCTAGTATAGTTGACTGCAATACAGTTCAAACAGTTCAGTTTCAGCTTCACTTCAAGGGCTGAGTTTGTATATGATGTGTATATTTTTTACAGTAAGAAATCAATGTTTGCTATGTTTGTTTTTAATATGAAAAGGTCTGAACATGAGAGACATTCCCCAAACTGCCCATTTGTCAAGGGTGAGCACACTCAGAATGTACCTCTTTCAGTCACACTGGCAACAAGTCCAGCACAATTTCCCTGCACAGATGGCACTGACAGAATAGCCTGCTTTGGATCTGGAAGTTGCCCTCATTTTCTAGCTGCTGCAACAAAACGAGGAAAGATCTGCATATGGGATGTTTCCAAACTTATGAAGGTATACAATATAAACAAACAGTTTTTATTAACTAATTACTGATTAAGCATATCTCGATTTAAATGAAAGGCCTCTCTTCTGTTTTTTCTTGTTATTTCTCAGGTCCACTTAAAATTTGAGATCAATGCATATGATCCGGCTATTGTGCAGCAACTTATGTTATCAGGAGAACAGAGCTCAGGGGTTGACTCAAGGAGACCAACACTAGCATGGCTAGAGGATTCATCTAGCTGCTCAGATATACCAAAATTAGAAGGAGACAGGTATGCCAATCTACAAAATTAGAAATATGAAATGCTGCTGTGTTAGTGGTAAATGCCATTTAGGTAAGTCATGCTTTGTGAAACATAAGATTGATAAAATTTAGTTTTTCATTCAGATTTTTTTTTAAATGTCTGTGTATCTGTACACAATTCAACACTTAAAAAACAATAATCTAAATTTCTGTCTTCAAAGTTAGTTCTATTTTATTCCCGCTGTTTCAGTTTTTATACTCTGCTAAGAGAGAGATACGAAATCTCATTGCTGCCTTGTGCTGATGTTCCAGAGGCAGAGAAAAAACAGGAAGGAATATAAGTTTTGAAACAGCTTTTCATTTTAGTTACAGATTATGCTTTTCAGTTTTTGAAAATAAAGGCTACTTGTGGACTTCTAGAACATGCATTTTTCTGATTGCTTCTCCGTAATTTCTGGTTATGTCATTATGAAAATAAATTATGTGGCTGCGCTAGGAATTGCTTTCATTTCGTACCTTTAACACATGCATATAGGTTCTAAACAATTAGACAGTCCTATCACAAGCTTTTAGAGGGTATGCCAGTACTCAGTCTCATGTGAGAAAAAGCAGTATTCTTTCATTTATGCTTCTTACAGTCTGTTACTGGAAACTCCTTTCTCATATTATCAAAACACAAACAATAGAGTGAATAATTGTTGGAAAACTCAGGACAGAAGGTGTTTGGAGAGTCTTGCTAGTTTTCTGAATGTTTCTTCTTAAACTTCAGCATCATGGAAAGTAATAGTACTGCTACATGCATGGGAAAGTAGATCTTTGGTTTTAAGCTTGGTGTGATTCCTGCAGTTCTACAGAGCAGCTATGAAGCTTGCTCTTCTGAAGAGGGTTTGTAAAATATGAGCAACATCAGAGTGTGGGGCCTAACAGCCACTGGGGCCTAGACTTCTACTGTAGCTTTAGGGCTGTAAACTTGAGAGTTAACGAATTAAGCCAATTTTAAAGAGCTAGTTAAATGATAGTACAACGATACTGCTCAGAACTAAGCATCTTTCACTTCACTTAATTTATATGAAGTTTACTATCACTTTCCCATTCAAGGGGAAGTTGGATGATAAAGTAGTAAATTGTCAGTCTTGTCACGAAGTGAAGGTGGATCAAGTTTGAGCCAAAAAAAGATCTATTTCTTTCTGACTGTGAGGAGGAAGCATGCAGTTTGTTGAAATTTGGGGATATAAATTGGTACTGTGAGTAGTTATGCCTGAAACTGCAAAGGCATTACTGTTCATGTGTGTAAAGAGACTGTAATAGGAAGTTGTTTCTTATATTGGAGAAGCCAGATGCTTAACATCTTCATGTATTCTTTTAACTACTGAAGAGTCTATTTCTCTTGAAGAGGTATCTTGAGCAGAATCATTCTATGAAAAAATTATTGTCCTGGTTCTGGCAAGGCTAGAGTTAATTTCACAAGGAGCCAGGACAGGTGACCCAAGCTGGCCGGGGGGGCTATTCCATACCATGTGACATCATGCTCCCCATAAAAGGGGGCCAGTCGGGCAGAGCCGGGGTGGCGGCGCGGTCCGGGACGGGCTGAGTGTGCGGTCGGTCGTTGGCTCGGTAAATTGTTTTCTGTTATTACCCATTGTTAATATCTGTTATAAGTACTGTTGTTGATTGTTTCCCTCTCCCTTGTTGTCCCAGTAAACTGCCCTTATCCCAACCCTCGAGGCTTTTGCCGCTGTTTTCCCGTTCTCCTCCCCGTCCCGCTGGGGGAGGGGTGAGTGAGCGGCCGCGTGGCACCCAGCTGCCGGCTGGGCCTAAACCACGACAATTATTCATCTGGTAGTATTTTTAAAAGCAACACATAGTTCATACACCCTTTCTGTATTAGCTACAAAATCGCCTTGGTAGAATTGAAGACCAGTCTGGCACCTCCACCTTTCAGAGACTTATTTGAGGAACTTTGAAGAAAGTGTCATCAGTTTTTAGAGGTTTTGTTTGATTGGTTTTGGTTTTCTTTGAAAGATTCCTGAGAACTGCCTTTCATTTTAATTCTATTTATGCCTGAATCATTGGGAATACAATAGTAGAATGAGGCAAATGGAAAGCTGGTCTACTGGTATGATGATGGAGGGAAAAAAATCTTTATATTGTTAGTATCTGTGACCACTTCATCAATGGATGTACAATGCTGACTAAAAGAAATGTTATGTTATAATATACATTGTATTTTTTACTATTTAAAAAAAATAATTAAGAATAGGAATGCAGCTACAGTGTACGTGCTGTCATTCATGCATTTATTTTTTTTCAGTGATGACCTACTGGAGGATTCAGACAGTGAAGAGCATTCCAGATCGGAATCTGTGACAGGTAAGTTACGTGATCCATGCAATAGGTTAGAGGTCAGATGGGAAATTGTTCTTCTCAAGCTTTTAAAAAAGCCCTGCAAAACCAATGATTATATTCACTGTATTAGAAAAAAGATTGTCCTTGAAAACAATGCCAATATTTAAGTCATTGTGTGGTGGAGAGATTACATACAGGAGAAAAGAAAAACCCTAGTTTGTTGGTTAATGTCTTATTTGACAACAAACATTGCTTATCTTGCTGTCAGTAAAACACGCAAACCAGGTTAAAAGAACTTACTTAGAACAGGAACAAATTACAGCTGTACAAACCCCTTTAAATTCAGGGGATTGCCAGAGAGAATTCCTGTATTTTGATTGTTTCCCTGTGGGTATGCACTTAGAAAGAGTATTTTTCTTCCTGAATAAAGATTTTGTATGGAAGCAGAACAGTGCTATGCACGCTGTTCTCTATTATTTTCTTAGAGATTGAATCAGAAATTTTGATGGGAGGGAGGATTGCATGCTTATTTTCCATAATCCAGTTTATGTCTTTGAGTAAGGATCAGCAAACAGGAAAAAAAAAAGAACCTGTGCATGTGCATGCACACAAGGAAATAAACTCGAGATGTAAAAAGGATTTTTTTTTTCAACAAAAGTATTAGCAAAGATGGTGCTCTGTCATTTATGCTTAAGTCACCATTTGTATAGTGTCCTTTGTAATCTTTTAAATATCTATGTTACTTAGTTGAACTCCTCTGATTCATTGTTATTCTTGCAGTACTGTTTAATTTGATCAGGCTATCTGAAGTTTTTACTGGGTTTTGTTTTATGATAGCTTGGAGTTCTTTGTTAGGTGGTCTGTTACATGGTGGGAAGTATCAAGTTTTAGAGTAAAATGAAAAAAATGTTTTTTCAACTAAGATTGGAGAATGAGTCTGCAGAATTGCACATTTT
The DNA here is from genome assembly GCF_028858705.1 of Grus americana. Taxonomy (NCBI): domain Eukaryota; kingdom Metazoa; phylum Chordata; class Aves; order Gruiformes; family Gruidae; genus Grus; species Grus americana. Next base: position 90,324,900 of record NC_072854.1, read on the forward strand.
TGGTAGTACTGGATTGTCTAGGAAGGAAGGGGAATAATATATGGTAAAACATGAATGGAGTTGATTAGATTAGTTGGATTTCAGTATGGTGGTCTAGCCTAAGTAGAATAATTGGTAGAAAGATAATGCCATTTACTGGGAGACTTGTTGCAAAGGCTGATGTCCTGTTCTTTTTACTTTCATTCTTGTTGATAAAATTAGGAGAACCATTAATCTGTGTGGAAGGAATGTTTCTGGGCCTATTTTATTGTTTCTTGATTATCAAATCTTGAGCTATGGAATGTTTTAACATACTGAAACTGTAGAGCAGTGACTTTTTGTTTAATTATGTGGAAAAGTCCATAATATATGCAATATGATTCCTGGTTTTGAACATATATTATGTTAAACATTTTTGTTTTAAAGGGCATACATCACAAAAAGAAACTATGGAAGTCAGCCTTGATATAACAGCTCTCAGCATTCTTCAGCAACCTGAAAAACTTCAGTGGGAAATTGTTGCAAATGTTCTGGAAGACACGGTTAAAGATCTAGAAGAACTTGGGGCAAATCCATGTTTGGCCAACTGTAAGAGTGAAAAGATGAAGGAAAAACATCTAGAACAACACAACATTCCCTTTCCTTGTTTATTAGCTGGAGGCCTATTAACATACAAATCACCTGCTACCTCTCCTGTTAGCAGTAACTCTCAGAGGTCACTGGATGGCTTAAGTAGGACTCGAGGTGAGAGTGTCTCGGAACAGGGATCAACTGACAATGAATCCTGCACTAATTCAGAACTGAATTCCCCTCTGGTAAGGAGGACTTTACCTGTATTGCTGCTATACAGCATTAAGGAGTCTGATGAAAAAGCAGGAAAACTCTTTTCACAGATGAACAATATTATGAGTAAAAGTATACATGATGATGGTTTCACAGTTCCACAGATCATTGAAATGGAGCTGGACAGTCAGGAACAGTTGCTGTTACAGGACCCCCCTGTGACTTACATTCAGCAGTTTGCAGATGCTGCAGCCAACCTAACTTCTCCGGACTCGGACAAGTGGAGCTCTATGGTTCCCAAACCTGGGACTTTGGTTCAGTGCCTGCGTCTGCCAAAGTTTGCAGAGGAGGAGAACCTGTGTGTAGATTCAATCACTCCTTGTGCAGATGGAATTCATTTGCTAGTCGGACTGCGGACTTGTCCTGTCGAATCTCTGAGTGCAATAAATCAAGTAGAGGCCTTGAATAATTTAAATAAATTAAACTCGGCACTATGTAATAGAAGAAAGGGGGAACTAGAATCAAGTCTTTCTGTAGTGAATGGCACGAGTATTGATGTAATCCAACATGAGTCACCAGCAGATGTACCAACTCCTTTAATAATTCAACCTGAACAGAGAAGTGTTAGTGGTGGATACCTAGTGCTTTATAAGATGAATTATGCCACTAGAATAGTTACTCTAGAGGAGGAACCGGTAAAAATCCAGCATATCAAAGACCCCCAAGACACAATTACCTCAATGATTTTGCTCCCACCCGATATATTGGATAATCGAGAGGATGACTGTGAGGAGCCTGTAGAGGAAATACAATTAACTTCTAAAAACGGCAGTGGGAGAGAGAGAAGATCTGAGATCTCTACTCTTGGGCACCTGGTAATAACTACTCAGGGAGGATATGTAAAAATACTAGATCTTTCGAACTTTGAAATTCTGGCCAAAGTGGAGCCACCTAAAAAAGAGGGCACTGAGGAACCAGATATGTTTGTCTCTGTGATATACTGTTCAGGCACAGACAGATTATGTGCATGCACCAAAGGTAAGACTTTTCTTTAAACATTTTTTTCAATGCTTGATTTGACTGTATTTGGATTATGTTCTAGAATGTTAGAATCTAAGTGGCAAAATAGTAATAGGCACATTCCATTGAATTTATGTACAGTTTAATTCTGCTCTAGGGAGCATTTACGCTAGTTGATTCCTCATCTTAAATGTAGATTGTAATCTCTATAATGGAAATAACTCTTGGGTATGTCCAGTGCGCTGGTAAATTTGTTCTTGTAGAGGCACAGATTTTTAAATCCAAAACAAATAAAAGTAATTATTGTAATTATTTCTGTGCTGGAGATCCACATTTCAGAAAAAATGCCTCCTGTCTGTATTTGGTGATAGTCAAGAAGATAACGCATTTATACCTTATTCAAGTGATCAGTTGTATCTTCTTTCAGATAGGGCTGCTGGTTCTGCTTCAGCCTTTTGCAGCTGGGATTACACTTTCCTGAGCATGAGAGCCAGACTATCCATGCAGGATTGTTAAATCTTTTTCAAAATGAACACAAGACATTTTGAGGGAAGGGGGCATGTAGGAGGGGAGTGTATGTAACTCACGTCCAGGCAACTGCTATTTCATATTAGTCCCTGAACCACCACATACTGCTTTGTTATGTCACATTGGGGCAGTGGAAATGGCTCTGGCTGTCATCCAACTGAGCTCCTCCATGCACTAATGTCTCATTTAGTTCTGCACTTGAATGCAGCTCTGGTGGAAATGCTTAGCCTCTGAGAAGTGAAGTTTCAAATGAGCTCCCACCAGTATCATGTTGAACTTTAGCCCTACTAGAAGAATTTAAATTGACACATTTCTTCCTTTCATGGTGGTGTCATGTTGATTACCCAGTCCTCCTGTGAGTGGATGTTAAACTCAAATCAGATTTATCTGTGATTTCCAACAGATAAAGTCAAGCTTATTGTAAAAATCTGGTGTCTGTTAAGGGCCCTGTCACCTACCAAGAGTTTTAGCAGTGAAGATATTAGATTTGCTTTTTTTAGTATAGATGAAAACATCACGTGTTAGCAGCTAGTATTTATGTTTGCAGACTCCTGATGGAAACCTTCATATTTACTACATTGTTCTCTTTTGGTAACTACCTTTGAAGAAATGTCTATTATAAACTGTTTTAGTTTTATTTAATAATGCATGCTTTTTTCGTAGTTAAAATAGAACTCTAACTGAAAAGTTAATTGCCTTTGAAAACTGTTAGGATATCATATCCGTGTCATAATGTTTTTACCTATACTTTGCTGATCAAACTGCAGTCGCATTTAAAAACTCCCAAACCTTGCTAAGGTTTTTTTCTATAGAATTGTACTACTATTCATTTCTTTCTTACATCAAATCTATTCTCTCTGTCTTGTGTTTTAAGATTAATGATAAAAGTTAAAGGGCCTGTTACTATGCATGGTACTTTCCCATGCAGTGTTAGTGTGTATGGTAATTATATTCTTGTAGCATTTGGTATTATCTAAACCTGTTTTGGGACTTTGAGTGTAAGACATGCAGGTCTGTTGAGTTGGGAGCATTTATTCTGTGTGCGTAGGAGTATTTGTCTCTTCTACCTAGATAACCACCACCTCTGTTACTGACTGGAGAATACTTCATCTTCCCCATAATAGACAAGTATAGCATTCTACTTTTTCAGTAAATATTTCTGTATTTTTTTTCTCTCCAAGAGTTACAATATCCATCTAGTAATTTATAAATAGCTTTGCTGTGACTTCTTTTGTTCTTGCTGCCTTTAAGATGACTGGGATTTTGTTTTTTTTTCTCCTATATGCCACAGGTATCCCTCTGCCCTCAAGTTTCCTATTTTGAATATAGTACTTTGATAACTTCATTTTTTTTAATCCATTGATTATTCTTCTCTTTCATTTACACTTGATTTTCCACTCTGCAACCAAATTAGAATGAACTTCAAAATTCATTATTTTCATTGTTTAAATGTCTTTAGAAGCTATTTTTATTCCTTTTTAACATTTCAGTCACTTCTGGTATAATTTTTCTCACTTTTGAGAAATTAAGTCCAAAGCCATAATAAATATTTAGGGACCAACGTCCATTAGAAGTCTGGATTTTAGGGTCTGACACTAGATGCATCTGAAGCCCCAGAGTCCTAAGGTTTATGCCAAAATATGAAGCTTTGTAAAGAATGACTTGATCTTAAATGTTTATAAATAAATGTACTGCATAAAATTTAGGAGTGCAAAAGAAAAAGCAAATTAAAAAGTTCAACTATTAATATAACTTTCTTATTCTATACCTTATTGTACATTTGAATAACTTGATGTAAGGAATAGGTTTTGCCTAATTTGTATTGTGTGAATCGTAATCATTCTTTAATCTTTCTGCTGTAAGTGGGTAAAATTGCTTGCTTATCTGCTAGGTAGCTGAAGACTTTTTTTTTTTTCTTAAATGCAGTTTTCTTGGCTTCCCTCAAAATCACTTTGAGGTCTTTGCTTCTCCTTATTTACTACCACGTATAGGATGGTGCCTGCAGTCTGACAGTGTCAGGAAGATGTGTGTTGAAAGTAGAATAGCTATACTCACTTATGTATTCAAGATTAATCTTTCTAGACAGTAGTTTCTAGTGCAAACACATAAGTGAAAATGTTAAGTAGAAGATTTGGAACATACATGCACTGGAAACGCTTGGATGTTGTTGGAAAACTATTCAAGAACATAAGCTGAGCAGTATATTCTTTCCTGTTTACTTCCTTGGATATTGGGAGTAGGCAAAGAGGTACTTTAATGTCTGAAAGTTTTAGATGCCAAATAGCCTTTTTTTTTCCTGCTGCTCCTGCTTGTTGACATGTTATTTTCATTGGTAGATCATACGATTTTTCCCATAGCTGCCTTTAAGATACAACTGAAAAGAAGCCTCTGTGTGAATGGGTGTTTAAAGTTTTGAAAGATAGATGTTTTAGACTTGCATTTGACATCATCCATCTTTGAGTTGGGAATAATTATTCTTACCTGCTTCAAAACGTTGTCTCTTGGTGTCTGCTTCAGGTGGTGCTTTGTTTTTGCAAGGATTACCTGGAGTCATGAGCTTAAATTCTGCTTTCGTAACATCCAAAATAAGTAAATTCTTTGTTATAAAACTGTACAGTAGGCTGACAAGCATTGGTTTTGAATAGGTGACAGTTGTAGGGTGGTCTTTTGATGATATATGAAGCCTATTTGGTGGGGGATCAGATATAGTTTGATTTGGATGCATAAATTTCCAGAGCTACAGTGGTTACCGCCACCTTTATATCTCAGTTTTCATCTAACTATATTTGTTTTTTTAAAATTACAGTCCTACCAAAAATTACTTAAGAAAACAGTCCACAGTATACATTCTACTTATTTGGTGTTGTGGGTTTGTTTTGGCTTTTTTTTGTTGGGTTTGTTTTGAATTGTTTCCTTAGTTTAGCTGCTTAGTTGTGTTTGTCATTCAGGCAATTTTGTATTTACTTTTCTTTAGAATACAGAATGAGTTGGAAAAATGGACATATCTGAAATGCTCCTTTTTCATCTAACATAAAGGTGCAAATCTCTGCTTGTGTTTTGTTTTGGCAGTTTTGAAAATTGTATATACTTGTGTTTCTGGGAGTATTTTAAAAAAGATCATTAAGAGTTGTCAATTTTCTGTCTTTCACTGCTACTGATGTTCTCTCTTGTCAAGTTACAAACTTCAGTGTCTGAAGCACTTTGAAGGAATACTGTTGAGTAGGAAAGTGAGGTGTCATTTCAAACAAACGTGACAAGAAGTGGAAATGTTCATCATGGTGTGGTGAAGCAGGTACATGCCTGCCGGACTGTCTGATTGAGTAGGTGTTAAAATCTGTATGACCTGTTTGAGTGCTTGAATTCCTTCTAGTGAGTGAAGCATTCCTGGATTGTGCTCACCTGAAATTTGCAATCTAATTGTTTCACAAATCTAGTTTTTGAGTGTCTGTATTGAGTGAAGGTTTTACAGATAATAATTTCCCTGTTGAAAATGCTAGTATTTGTCTTTGCATTACATCTAGCAAAAAAATTTCTCAACAGAAAGTCAATTTGATTTTTAAGAAGTGGTTCTTCAGTAGTTCTCTAAATACATTTAGTTATGTTTTCAGTTTATTATTTGGAAGTAGGTTGAGGAAAAGCAGGGGGGAAAAAGGAGGTTTTCTACTTGTTTTCATCAGAGGAAAGAACAACTGTAGTGCTTTTTTGTTCTAGCAGTTCTCTTTTCTGCCTATATTGCTTCAGAACTGACAGACAAAAAGACTCAGCTCCATCTGAAGTTCCCCAATCAGCTTCTCACACATAGCAATTCCTAGATCACACTGGATCGGTTCTTTGGATATTGTCTGTTTCTGAATTAGTCAGAGTTGGAAGCTGTAAAGGAGGACCACAAACATTGAATGTAACCCATCATAGACATTTGTATCTTACTGATTGTTTTACACTTTCATTTATAAGCACTTTTTTCTTTTGGTGTTTGCTTTGTGATTATTATTCTTTTAATGTTCTTTTCTATATACATAATTCTCCTAAATTCTTGCCTGTAGTGTTACATTATAACAAGAGGTTTTTCTAATCATTCCCCTTTGTTGGAGAAAGTGTTTTTTCAGACTCAGGTTGGGTGTGTCAAAAGTGAGTTGTCTGTGCTAATATTTCTTGTTGCAAGCCTGGCAGAGCTGGATGGCACTTTCACACATTTGAGAATTGATTCCCCCAAATCTTAGGGCTTTCAGTTACAACAGATTTCTTGCTCTTAAGTTGTATATAGCATATTAATTATTCTCTGCAGCTTTTTTCTGGTTTTGTTTGGATATCTTATTTGTCTCTTCCATGTCATTAGGCTTTGTCAGCCTTGCATACTGGTGTATTTGAAGCTCTGGAATCAATTTAATGTCTTCAATTTTCTGCCTTCATAGGCAATGGGGTCTAATGGGATTGGGGAGAGGTCGAGTTTTTTCCATATCAGAATTAGTGTTGGAAGTGATGTTAAGAGATCATCTTCAAGTTAGGATCATTTACACTTGCTCATTCAGAAGTAGAGTACTGATCAGCCTGTTTTCGAAGATCTTCAACATGGAGATTTAACAGGCTACTCATGAAATTTCTTCTACTGCATGCTGTCCTTGATGATGATTTTTTTTCCTAATGTTTAGCCTGTACCATCTTTGCTGATTGGAGTCATTACTATCCTTTGTGAACATGGCAAAGACATTGCTTCAAAAAAGGAGGGGAAGACTATTTAGGTACTGTCGTCCTCCAAACAAGTATTTTCTTAAGCTGAATATCTTCAATTCTCTTAAACTTTCCTCAGGTGCTTTGAAAGAATAAAACCCCTTACTCTCCCCTCCCAAAAGACTTGCTCAAGTCAGTCCACATGTTTCTTAATGAGATACCCAAACCCAGGCACAGTAATGCTACAGCTGTCTTTCAGTGGAACAGAAGAATTCCTTAGCAGCTCTGCAGTCTGTACATACCATGTGCGCATATACATAGTGGGATGTTTGCACTTTTGAGCAGGAAATTGAATCAGGTTTATCTTCTGATTAACAAGAGCCTCTTCTGCAGAACTGCTGGCTAGCTGATTTTTCTTCATCCTGTAATAGTGCATTTAATTATTTCTTGCTAGGCGTAGTAACTTTCACTTGTCCCTATTCAATTGCATTCTATTTTTTCATAAGCCAGGATGGAATTTTACAGCTGAAATCTCCAAGAATACTGTAAATTCTGTTGGAGTGAGGTTTTGGGGAAGCTTTGTTGAGGACATTTTTCAGGTGTTCTGAACTAGTATGTTTAGAGCTAACCCTTTCTCTACAGCTCAGTGATGAGACGAGGAGGACTATAAGTTGTTTAGTGGATAGTTTACTGTTGTGTGGCTTTGTTTTCTTAATTCCTTTAGCTATTTGGGTATTGTTCAACTATGTCCTTGTGTTGTAATTTGCTATCGACAATTGTGTGACTCTTCCAGACTTCTGCCAGAGTGCAGGATACGTTCAGGATACCGAATGTTTCACCAGATTGGCTTTGACCGCAGTGGCCTAGTCTCTGACATGTTCTCTAACTTGTGCCAATGCTGCTTTCCTGGAACCGATAACTGTTTTCCCAGAAGGAAGCTTGAGATTTATTTGGATGGATTTATGATTCTTATGTTCTGTTTGTATAACCCACCAGATTCTTGAATCCAAGCAAATTCCAGATTTAAAATACAATTCAGAATTAAATTAATAATGTTTTGAATGTGTTACCTGTTATTTTTGGGAAGTATAATGATCCTGGTTTCCAATTATTCTCCTTTGTGATCACTGAATAAGTCGATGTCAGCTTTCATACCTTCTTGGTAGGGCAACAGAAGCATTTATTGCCTCTGTCGAAGTGAAGCAAGCGGAGGAGTCTTCAGATATACTACTACTTCCGATGTTTGCTACCTGGCTAGTATTGGAAAGCACCAGATGAGTCACTGTTTTAGCCTAGTAGTGCATACCATCAGCCAGCAGTAACAGCAAAAAAACAAAAAACAACCCAAAAAAACCCCAGCATTGATTTTTTGCACAGATTTTTTTTTTTTTCTTCCCCTGGCACTTGACTGTAGGAACTATGGTTTCTTTGGTACAAATAATGAAGCATGCATCATCAGAAGGTCATCTTTGGATGTTCTAGGAGAACAAATGTCTTCTTTGTGATACAGAAGCAAAGCTACCTGCAGAGTTTTGGAAAGCATGCATAAGCACTATATAATTTTATAGGCTAATACTGTATAACTGAAGTTCATTATAAACTTCTTAACAGAAGCATTTTAAAAACAAATATGAGGAAGTGAGATCTCAAGTTTAGCACAGAATTTTTCTTGGAAAAGTGCTGGAGTCTTTCAGGAATGCAGGGATTGTGACTCTGTTGTCTTCTTGTAGTATGAATAAAAAGGTAAGGGTGTTTTTCGCTGCTGTTAATTAGTGAAAGAAACTCAGAACCTTGGTTTGAGAACCAAGGTTTTGTTTCTTTAAAACCAAACCCTACCCTACCATGTACAGAATAAGTGAGACTTGGGCATAACTTTCCCTTAGAAAAATCCACAACTTTCTGAAGTTCTTCAGCATTTCTCCTGCTGTGAGCCAGAAAACTGGCAGATGGTGCAAGTCAGTATGTTGAACTTCCATTGCATGAGGGTGTACTTTATTTCCAGGACAGGAGATTATCTAGTTTTGATCATTGAGATCATTCTGATCATTGATCTTTGAGCAGTAAATGGAATGGGAGACAAAGCGAGGTTTGGCTTATTATCAAATGAAGCTGTCAAGGCCTGTGTTTTCTGTGTCCCTAATTCTCTTTGAGGAAAACTGTTCATTTGTGAGCTGTTTAATTTCAAGGAAAATCATTATTTTATTGAGTACCTCTCCTATGAAGACAGGCTGAGAGAGTTGGGGTTGTTCAGCCTGGAGAAGAGAAGGCTCTGGGGAGACCTTACTGCAGCCTTCCAGTACCTAAAAGGGGCCTCCAGGAAAGCTGGAGAGGGACTGTTTACAAGGGCATGGAGTGACAGGACAAGGGGTAATGGCCTTAAGCTGAAGGATGGTCGATTTAGATGAGCGATTAGGAGGAAATTCTTCCCTGTGAGAGTGGTGAGGCACTGGAACAGGTTGCCCAGAGGAGTTGTGGATGCCCCATCCCTGGAAGTGTTCAAGGCCAGGTTGGATGGGGCTTTGAGCAACCTGGACTAGTGGAGGGTGTCCCTGCCCACGGCCGAGTGTTTGGAACTAGATGATCTTTAAGGTCCCTTCCAACCCAAACCATTCTATGATTCTGTGATTATAAGTGTTATTTGCTAGAACTATTTTTTTCCCCTCCGCTCTTGGGATCTACTTGGCATGGGTGGGTTGGGACCAAGAGGGACGGTACAGGCTTCTTTACTGGATCTCAGTGAGAAAGGCCCCATCAACAAATGGCTTAATGAAATAGCCGTTTTAATAAGATAGAATAAAAAGAGAAATACAGATAGTGAGAAAATCTCATCCTTTCAGATGCTGAGAGCCCTGCTTTTGTGCAGCATCACCCAGACTCCAGGTGGATTTTCCCACAGCACACTGCGCAGATCCTGTCCATGGAGAGGACCTTTATGGCCATTTGAGCTATTATTTTCCTCTTTTATTCTGTCTTGTTAAAACAGCTATTTTACTAAGCCATTAGTTGTCGGGCCTTTCTTATTGAGATCCAGAAAAAAACCTGTACCAGCTCTCTCTGTGCCTCTCATGCTTGCCCTCTGCCTTGCTGTGCCTCTCTGTTGCTCTCCATTTTGCTCCCCTCACAGTGCAGAACATGTACCTGCTGATCATGCTTTTATCTTGGGTTTTTATTACATATATTATCTCAAGTTTGTTTGTTTCAGATTACCTGAATAATTTGCATAACAGGATTTGTCATGATGTTAGTCAGGTGCTGAAGGACAGTTTGTGATCAATTTTCAGAATAACTATGGAAGGCCAACTGTCGGATTTTCCTCTGCATTTAAATCCTACTGATAGGATTTTTGTAACTTCTGAAACTGTTAACAACCCTTCCCCCCCTTCTCCCTCCCCACCTTATGTAAAATTGAGCATTCTTTCTCAGTGACTACTCTGTAAAAGACAGAATCCATCCATCTGTTTATATCTGTAGTGGTGAATAATGGGCAACTTCTTTGAATAGTTTCAAGCTTTCATCAAAGCACTGTGTCTATTGAAAAATTTGGACTTGCTTTTTTGACTGTTGACCTGATCAGTGTTGTAATTCCTGGTTTGATGAAATAATATAAGAGCCCCTTAGTTAGGAGAGTTCAATGAGGAAGGGATTTTTCAATTCTCAACTATTAAGCTTTAAAGAAAATTTATGCGACCTGTACAAATGAAGTAGTGTAGTCCTTCAGTTGACATGATAGAATATTTTCTGTATAAAAGCATGATTGTGATTATGCGGTGTCATAATGGCTATGATTTTGGGTTTCTATTGAGATTTCCTTAGTTAATTACCTTTTACCCCCCCCACTATTTTTTTCCCTTTGATGCCATTCACAACTGGAGTCAGTATTGTAGTTCTGTTTTGCATTTACCCTGAAAAAAATTGTAGCAGTAAAGCAAAATGAGTATTCCTGTATAATCTTAACTGGTTTCAGGTCCTGCATAATTACTGTCACAATTGTGTAGCACTTCAACTGCAAGCCTGTCTTGTGAGCTGAGTTTAGCTGTATGCCTGTCTAAGCTTACTTCTTTTGTTGTCTGTGATGATTTTAGGTGGAGAACTTCATTTCCTTCAGATTGGAGGGACCTGTGATGACATAGATGAAACTGATATACTTGTGGATGGATCTCTTTCCAAAAGTGTAGAACAGTCATCGGAAGGCACCAAGCCCTTATCTAACCCTTCCAGTCCAGGCATTACAGGTAAATTGCACATGTTTAAATGTTTTGTAAGTAAAAATGCTTTTGTAATTTTTGGAAGTTACTTATTAAGATGATTTTGAGTTATTTAATAGCGTGCTGCTTTATACTGTTTTGCTGCCAAAAGTTGGAGTTCTGTAGTTGCTGTATGTCTGTCACTGGTTATGTACAAGCATAACACTTTAGCAGTTCCTGATGTAAAAAAAAAAGCAAACCACTTTTGTATAACTCATTGTTTTTCCAATTGCTACATGTTATTTTAAGTGTGGCAGACAGGGAAGACAAGGTAATTGTGCAGGCATTGAGCTTCTCTTCATAGTTTAAGTAGGCTTGGGCTCTTTGCTGGGAGTTAAAATCATAAGTTCATTATGCAAATCGCCTTAAAGTTTCACGTAGAAGCTGTAGAGCTCTACTTAATAAAACCGTATAAAACATGTATTCAACAGGTATTGTTGCACGTGATGAAATTGATGCTCTCTCTACTTCAAGCACTGCAGTTGCTGTTGATAAATTCATCTTAGGATGTGAACACTTGGATTTTTGTTCTTAGGACTTTGACTGGTTTGAGCTATGCTCAAATTCTGCTGTCATTTACCTACTAATTTCCTTCCTGGAAAGGTTGTCTGCCCTTGGACAGCAAGAAATAATTGTTTCTAATTGTCTGAATTCTATTTTTACCCTAACCATCATATTTAGGTCTTGTCTTTACCGCAGTTCTCATATACCAGTCCTGCCACCAGTCTGCTGCCTTTTGTAGTATCCTGACCCACTTAGGTAAAATAAGGAGGTGGGTGAGAGGGTGGTTGTTTTGTAATCAGGTAGAAGGGGAAAAATGTGAGGGGCTCTTCCTGCTTGTAAGGGAGAACAGTGAGTACACAGGTTATAGGAGCACTTGTGTGGGCCTCTTGATCTTTTCTCAGCCCTCATCAAAGATGGTTTAGTATAGATAACTTGCTACTAAAACGGAACAACAAATCTAATTCTGCTGGTTAAGCTTGAGGAAGATTTGAGTCATGCTGAGGTTTTTAAAGCATGTATATATATAGTCTTGCTTTGAGTTTTAAAGTGAATTGTTTATGAGAGAACTGTAAAACTAGTATGGTTTTCATTTTGTTTTAATCTGCAGTTGTTGAGGATAGAGACACAAAGCATAATTATTTTAGTTGGGTTGGAGTTTGGAGGTTTTGGTCATGTATGATGGGACAGAAATAGGGATATACTGGGAATAGGTGACCTAGAATACGAAATGCAAGAATATATAATATAAAGCATGAAGATAAAGCAATGATACAATGGAAATAAACCATTCATGTAGCCATGACTATTTCAGAGAAGTGATGTTGATTTTGTGTGTGTGTGTGTGTGGTGGGGGGTGTCTTTGCCTGCAGCTGCAGAGGACAAAAAAGGCTGGGAGAGGACTGAGTAGCAGTACAGGGACCATTTTGGATCATGGTGTCTTTGTTGTCAACAGGCTACTTGCTGTCTTTCTCCCCAAACCTCCCACTTACTGACAGCCTTCTAACACTTTGTGTTACACTACGGATATATTCCCTGTACAGTAGCTTATCAGCAGATTTAAGTGACTTGCAATCAAATGGTAACTTTGACTAACCTGATAAATCAAATTGATCATTACTGTTTAAATTCTGCCAGTACTGTAATGGGAATTTTTTTTGTTGTATTTTTTCTTGTTCTCCTCCCCATGCAGCCTTTAGTATAGGCCTGAATATGGCTTATTGAAACAGGAAAGGGAGTTACTTATGTCTAGACGTCAAAATAGCTGTATCTTTAGATTGTCCACAAGCTGCAGGTCCTCCTTTAAGTAGTCATATAATTCAGAGTGTAGTGTGTGTGTATCTATACAGCTATCTATCTTGGTCTGTAATGGCTTCCAAACGGTTGTTGCATACACAGTAGTGATCAGATAAATTAAGTTTTGCTGTGGCATCAAACTGAGCCACTAAAAGCTGTGAGAGAAGCTTAATGGCCATAGGAAGCCAGTGCTGAAATGAGGGGGCTGGGGGGAAGAACTGAAACTAACTGGTGGTTACAGAGGTCTTAGTCTGAACTGTCCGGGTTAATGATACTAAGGTCAATAATATGGAATTCGTAGCATATATTGTGCAAATGACTGCTAGGACTCTGCAAACATTTTCTAAGTAATGAAGCTTGTGAGCACATGGATGGATCATGATCAGACATTGCCCCCAACATTTCTAACGTCACTGTTACTTCTCTTTTAATCAAAGAAAAAACCATTTTCTTCCACTTACGTCTTAGCATGTTTTTCAGACAGAGACATAACTCAACGGAAAGCTTTCTGTTTGGGGAAATGAACTTCTTGGCAGATCTGACTGAGCATGAAGTCTTCAGCTATGTATCTGGTTCACAGCTGATGGCAGGCAGAGTGTTTTTATGAAATCACTTTGGTGTTCTCTGAAGCTGTAGCTAAAAGATGCTGTAGTCAGGATAGAAACCACAACAACAAGCACAAGCTTTTGTCCGTATATTGTTCATACATATTGTGGGGTTTGTTTCTGTGTTTATTTTTCTCTGTTGTTGGCATTCTGGAATGCATTTCTTAAATTTTATATTCTAGCCTGCATTTATAACTTGGTTATATTTTTATGTATATTGTTTTACAAGGAAATAAATTAACTGTACCAAGTTGTAAATCTTAGATTAGATTGAAGTTGTTATTTTCTTTTGAGGAGCGGAGGGTTTTTTGTGATGAAATGATCTAAAATAATGCTTTTTTTAGAAGCTAATTGAAAAAGAATATTAGTTTTCCTGACTAGTTTAAAACCTTTTTTTCAAGTTTGCTATTAGAACTTCAGCTTGTCAAAACTCACTATTACAATAGAACAAAAAGTCATGTAATTTTGCAAAAGAAGCCAAGTATACTTGACAACCCTGGAAGGTTAAGTCCTTTATTTTTCAATTTTACGGATTGGTACCACATTACATGTGATTGCTCTGAATACTCTGAATTTGCAATTGTTTCTGTTGGAGGGGGAGGGAGAATGAAACAGAAAAAATCCATTCTACTCAAAGATAGAATTGTTGCACAGTTTGAGCTATGATCTCACTTCCCATTGCAGTGTCATCTAGCTAATGAGGTTTACATTTGCCAGTAAAATAAATGAAGGTGTTTGCTGTATTATTGAAATTAAATTTCTAAAGCATTTCTAATTTCTAATCTCTTAAGCATTTTCCTGCATCCTAGATTGAAAAGTAGAAATCATAGTTGTTGCAATGAGAGTGAATTTTTTGCCTGACTCATCCTGATCTCATCTTGAGCTTCTCCACTTTTCGGGAAGAATTGCGTGTGCCTTTCTTCTCTCAAGCTGGAGGATGTAATCTTGTTATTATTCTGGTTTCATCCTGGCTTTCTTTGCAAGATAGTCTCTAGGTTCAGACTTCACTGGGGGATGGTATTTGTGTTGAAACAAGAAAGGGAGTTACTTGTGTGTAGACATCAAAGTAAGAAAAAAAAAATCTTTTTTTTTTTTTTCCCCTGGGGTGGTGACAGTAGTAGTCAGGTAGCAAACTTCCTCCTTTTGAAAACCATCATTTCTTTACAAGTAAAAGATTTTGTCCAAAATGCATTTTTAAGAGAAAATGTTCAAAATGTACGAAAACTGACATTGTGCATATCTTATTTTCCCTCAAGTTTTCAATATTTTTTTTTTTGCCTGAGGAAACCTGATTATGTTTAGAGTTCTTTTGTAATGTTTCTTTAGGTGTTTGTCTCCCTGGGATATGTAAATTTTCAGTACTTCTTCAATTAATATTCTCGTTTCCTCAGGACAAGGGTTGAATATGAAGACAAGAAGACAAAATACTTGTCTAGGTTCAGTGTCTTTTAAGTGCATTACATAAAGCATGTTTGTTTTTCCCTTACCTCACTTATAAGCTAAATTGGGAGCCTTCCAAAACATTCTAGTAATCCACCATAAAACAAGTCTGTATTGATAAGCAGGTGCCAAAGTAATGTTTTAAACAGTGATAAAAATGTTACAATTGCATAGTAATTCCATGTCTATTTTCATGAAATAGACAACTTTTTTTTTTTTTTCATCTGAGTCAATAGAGATATTAAAAGAAAGTTTTGAACAGCTTTACATCATCAAAGTATAGTTGGCTAATTACTTTTTCCTGATGCTTCTGGTTGAATTCCAGGCAGCATGCTCAGAGCTCTAAGTACTTAGAAAATGCATTCAAATGAGCTGTCTTCAAAGGATACTGGCTTCAAGGCTAGGGTTGTTTGGTTGCTTGTGTTTGTTTTGGGGTTTTTTTGGTGGGTTTTTTGGTTTGTTTGGGTTTGGGGTTTTTTGTTGATAGTGTTTTGGTTTTTTGGTTGGTTTTGTTTTGTTGGGTGGGGTTTTTTTGTGGGGTGGTTTTTTTTTTTTTTTTAGAAACTTCATATAACATGTATTTAATTTTACCTATAGCAATTTGGATATATTTCAAACTACTTATAGGATGTTCTGTAAAAATATCTATGTAGTAATTAATGTGTGCTCTGTAATTATCCAGGAGTTGATCTTTTGGTGGACCAGCCGTTTTCCCTTGAAACACTGACATCCCTGGTGGAACTGACCCGTTTTGAGACCTTGACACCACGGTTTTCAGCCACTGTCCCTCCCTGTTGGGTAGAAGTCCAGCAAGAGCAGCAGCAGAGACGGCATCCTCAGCATTTGCACCAGCAGCACCATGGGGATGCAGCTCAGCATACTCGAACTTGGAAGCTACAGACAGACAGGTAGATAGGGTTAACGGTGCAAAAACAATTGTGTGTATTGCTTAACTAGTTCGTATAGCTGGTATAATCACAAATTTCATCCCATTTAATTGCTTTTAAGTAGTGTGCAAATGTAAGAACATGTACTTTCAAAGATAATAATCCCTATTTGGTAGTTGGCATTTTAGGTCTTTGTGAGATTGTCAGAGTTGTTCTAGTGGACCTTGAAACAAATTAAAAAGTTAAATTTTGAATTGGTATATTTTTGTTTGCCAAATGTTGCTACTTCATTATATAATTAGACAAGCACATTTGCCAGAAATTACATATATTCTGGATTGTTTCTATAAAAGTCTGATTCACCCTTCTTCTGCATACACACATTCTTAGTACGTTTTTAAATTGGAAAAGACAAGCTGCAGGTGCCAGTGTGACTAATTAGTTGTCCTAAAAAAATTATATTGTAATTTATTTTAAAATGTGAAGCTAGAATCTGGATTTATGTCTGTTCATGTCAAGTTAAATCTTTATACATGAGACATTTACTTAAGGCAGTATAGAGCCCTAGTTGAGCTAAAATTTAGGCAATATCTTCATTGAAATGAACTGCACCGACACGGTATGTGCAGTACTAAGATTTTGTACATGTGGCCTGAGAACTTGGAATTCCTCTGGGAATGTTGCGGTCTCCTTGAAGAGTTGCTTAAAACCTATTTGAAGTAGCTTTGCATAGTTTTTCTGAAAAATGCTTGGAGAAACAAAATACAGGTATAAATTGTGTTGTGTTTTATTAAGGGGTGGGTGTAATAAGGCACTACAAGATCTTCTGGGTCAGGCTGTCAAACATCTGTCACACTGATGTATGAGACTTGGATAGTAATGTGGAATCTAAATGTCTGTACACTGGAAACAATGAAATAGCCAAAGGATGCTAGGGGAGCTAGAGATCATATATGGGGGAAAAAAAGCTTGTCATATAAGTAAGTGAAAGCCAGGATGTGAGAATGAAGCATTCCAGGTGGGAAAGCAGGTCTGGAAGGTTACAGTTGCAGGCGTTTCCAGGGCTGACACCTAACATGAGCTAAATTTGCTTTAATTAAATGTTCATAAGCTATGGTTAAAAACTTTTAAGTGCGTTACAGGCTTTAAAACCTTTATTTATCTTGTGGGTTTGCTTTGTGTAAGTAAAATATTCTGTATGTAACAAGTGGAAAGGAGGTGGTTCCCTGCAAAATAACTTCCAGTTAAACACTGATTATCCAGTGTGTTCAGCAACGGTTGAAAAGTAAAAAGATACCAATATGAAGATATAAGAAAGCAAACAGTGAAGGGAATAGCTGTTAAATGGAAGGTGATAGGTGAATTTTAGCTTATTAATATTGTTTCATTAGAGGAAAAGAATTATGCCTGCTACAAAGTAAAACAGGAGTGTAAAAAGGTAAAGTTAAATTTTTGGTTTAGTACTGGAAATCTTTGACAGCTGCTAAATAACTCATTATTAAAATGATTACATTACAGTCCCTTTGTTCATAGGGTAGAATATATGATCTTAAGATTGAGAGCAATGTTAGCTCTTAATTAAAAGTTATCTGGGAATAAACTTTTTGATTTCTGGATTATTTTGTTGGTCCTTAATATAAGTTCCTTTTATCTCCTCTTAAAGAGTCTCATACTGATTCCTATAAAGATGTGTGATTACAGGGTTAGATGGATGAGTAATGCAATTTGATATGGTAACTCTTTTGTTTGTCAAATAGATAGGAGATAATCCTGTAAATGTATTTTAGGGAATGGCATTATATTACACTCACACTCTTTCAATCTTAATTTGTTATTTAAAAAGGCTGTGTAACAAAGAAAACAGAAAAAGCAAAGTTTAATTTATCTTATGAATTTTCTAAACATCAGTATTTCCCCTTCAGTGGTAATTTAACTGAAATGTTAAATTGGGTTAATACTTCTTAAAAAAGTACATGAATTCCTAATGTGCTTTGATAAAACAGTGACATCTGAGTTGCCTGGCTTTTTCTCAAGTTTCTGTAGGAAATATTTTATGTATTCATCTTATGCAGACATATTTGAAAATATGTGAAAGAAAGAAGAGCTAGGTACTGATGTGCTTTCCAGTGTTTTAAACTCTGGAAATGGGTCTGCAGCTTGAAGTTCAGTTTTAGTGGAAGATCAAAGGCTGATGAGATGTTCTAGAAAAGGAATGGAGAAGTGTGTTGGAAAATATTTTGTAGTTGTGAGACTGATGGTGTATTTGCATTTAGAACACAGTCTTGATTTTGTATTCTTTAAAAAGATGCTATAGATGTAGAAGAGTTTCAAAGGTGAGAAAAGCTGTTAAAAGAACTTGCATTAGGTTATCAGAGAAAAGTGATATTTAGGACGAATATGCTAAAATATTGAGAAAATAATAAGGAAGGAAGTTAATTTTTTTTTCTTCTTTGAGACTTTACACATGAATAAAGGGGATAGCACTGGTTAAGTGTATGAGAAATTAAAAAACTGCTTAAAGGGGAATTTTTCACTCATCACAGAATTAGATTGTAAAGTTCATTGCCACACGTGTAAGATCTCTTCACTGTTGGATTAATGTGAGACCTTCATGGAGGATCATTATTCCATACAAGCTGATTCAGAGATTGCTTCCTTTGGGACATCTGCTGCTGAATTCTGTCAAAAATAGATTTCTGGAGTAGACAGCAGTTGTAATTCAGTACGCCAGTTTGTGTCATATGCAACATACAGACTACAGAAGACTACTGCAGACAAACTGGTTTATTATTCATTTCTGGTTTTGTACCAGATCTTTAACTTAAACTGGAGGAACAGAATATTACTTAGTCTTTCAGAAGACTTGCTCCTTTGAATGTCTCATTCAGTCCATGCTTTGCATAACACCTATAGGAATACTCAGACATAAAAAAAACACCTCTCCCTGTTTTGTACTGGGCTACATATTTTCCGAGCTAGAGGAAAGGCATAAGTGATTCGAAGTTTTTAGCATTACATCTGCTAACAGAGGTTTGGTTTTTTGTTGGGTTTTTTTTTTCCTTGGAGCTGTCAGAGAAATTTTCATTGTATTTTATTTACCTGAGTTATTTGTACAGTTAGCTGAAAATTCTTCACTGTTACTTCTTAAATCATAACCACAAGCTCTCTTATGTCCGTCTTTCGCTTCTGTCCCTCTTTCCTCCCCAAATCACTGCTTTTCTATGTTGCTTGTTCTGGAAAGCTGGCGTACCATTTCATTATGTATATCTGGAATCTGTTATAAATGTATTATACTTACCTGAAGGAGATACGGCCTTCAGAGACATTACTGTAAAAAATGTAAAGAATTAAATATCTTAGTACCAATCCGTAATCTATTTTAAAGTTGTTTTCTGCACAATACTTGATGTGTAGCATGTTATTTGATTTAAAATACCTTTTGTAACTTAGATGTTAGAAAAACATCTAACCAATATTTATAGCAGCATACTCAGTTTCTTAGTGTTCTCAGTTATACAATTAAATAATCACAGGCTATCAAAGTTACTACATTTTAAAAAATGAAGTGTAGTTATTTTAAAAATGTATACAAATGTGACAATTGACACATGATTAGTTTATTTGAATTGCTCTTTGGTTTGAACTATTTTTTGCAAACCTTAGTGTATCAAACTATGGAACTTATCATTGAGGGGTACTTACTATCTCAAGTGTGCATCTGGTAAGAAGCACTTCTCATCCTGTATAAATTATCAAAGTATTTAAAAAAATAATTTGAGAGTAGTATTTTGAGTCTCCTGGATGTGGCTGTTGTACCACTGGAAAGTGACATTAACTATGGAGAAGGCCAACTTAAGAGATTGCAAGGTAGTTACCGTCGTGCTTTCATATGCTTCACTGATCGGTAGATCCTTTTTAGTGATTTTTTTTTTGGTTTGTTTGGTTTTTTTTTTTCCTCATTCCTTTTTTTCTAGAAATGAGTAACTGGTACGTATAGTAATACGGAAACATACTGTGATGAAAGTAATAAGAAATCTTTTCACTGCTATTTTTATCCAAACATTGATTCGCCCTCTCTTATCAATTGGCTTTTAACATGTTCTACATAAAGCGAATGTGGTTAACTTCAGAAATTTGTGTGGATGTCAACTAACGCAAAGTAAGTTTTTCTTCCTGTTAAGGAAAGTGTGCGTAGATGGAGAATGCACTGGCTAATGCTGCCTGCTTGATGTGAATTTTCTCTTAACACTGGGTCATTGTGTTCTTCTCTTTTCCTGACAGCAACAGCTGGGATGAGCATGTCTTTGAACTGGTTCTACCAAAAGCCTGTATGGTTGGACACGTGGACTTCAAATTTGTTTTGAATTCAAACATCACAAACATTCCCCAGATTCAAGTGACTTTACTGAAAAATAAAGCTCCAGGCTTAGGGAAAGTCAATGGTAAGAAAGACCTTAAGATATCTTTCAGAATATTATTTCTTTTCTCAAACTCATTATTCTCTGATGTGTGTTAGAAGAATTGCTTGAAATTGTGTAAATGTTTTGGTTTTACTTATTTCCATTCTATTCTATTTCTCAGCATCATGGTGTGTTTTCACTTACCATGTTTGAATGTAAATTGGGGAAACAAACTGGGTAAATAGTTTCAAAATCCTGAATTTTATACAAATAAAAGTGCATAGCTCAAAAAGGTTGAACTGAATTATTCTGTACTGCTTGACTCCTACAGTCGTTAAAAAAAACTACATTGTCAATTGTAAATCATCCGAGAGATTGACAGATGAAACAAATGGTGCTCTTTTGAGTTCTTGATATACTTAAAAAAAAAAAAAATTATTCCAAGTCATAGAAGGAAATTATTTGCCAGTGCCTCTTGAATGCATAAGAGAAAATAGCAAGGCTTTTTTTGATGACAGTAGATAAAACCTGGCTTCCTTGGGAATTCTCTCGTCATCTGGCTCATTAACTAAGCTACGTGAAAGCTGCAGTATGATTTCACCTTTTGTTCCTTGCAGCTTTGACAGGGTAGACCAAAGTTATGAATGCTCTTGCCTTCTTGGGAAGACTCCTAGCTGGACTCTGCATCTTACTAGCTCTCAGGGAACCTGTGAGGGGGTAGCATAAGTTGAAAAGTCACTTCTTTGATGTGGAAGAGTTTGTGCCTCCATTGGGATTTTCCTGTGGTGAGAGTGTTCATTGCATGTCCTGCTGCCCTGTCTGCTAGGGATGGAAGGTATTATGTGCAGCACTTCCTTTTATTGAGGCATTAATTGGTTATCTTTATCTGGCCACATCTTTTTGAAAAGCTTCTAGGAACGCAGTATTTCAGAGAAATCTTGCTATTGGATATTATTAAATTGGCTGCTGGATTTAAAATGTGTTGGGGAGAACAGCAAGCATGACTATAAAAGCTCTTTTTTTTTCTTTTTTCTTTTCCTATTTTTTTAAATGTGAAGTAAGAGCACCCCAGTTAAACAAGAGTAAGAGACCTGTAAATTTTAAAAAGGAAAACAGGCATACCAAAGATCATTGATATGCTTTCATACAACTTCTCACTCTGTAGCATCCCCCAGTGTTTAACAAGAAAAAAAGTGTGCTGGAGATGCTCCTTAAGAAATCCTATAAACTGGTGGTTACGCAAGAATAAAATATTCTAGCATAGTAATATTCTTGGAGAAAAGCGTACTCTTTTAGGATACAAGGTGGTTTAACAGAAGTGCTAGCTGTGACTGTAGGACAGCAGTCAACAGGTGTTCCTGCAGGTTCTTCCTTTCTTTAATTCTTGAAGTAACCTTAATTTTAACATGGGCAGAATTTTGTTCTATCAGAGCAAAAAATATGAGGACTGGAGGGCTAAGGTATACACAGGCAGTCTGGAAAGGGCTGGGGGAGGTGAGAGTGCCTGCGAGGCAGCTTTGACAAAGTCGTCTTTTTTTGATTCAGTAGGACTGAGCCGCCTCAACCAACCAACCAACCAACCAACATCCTCTCAAGTGTTACTGCATTGCAGTTGTTTCCTACTCCTTTTCAATTTCTTGGGTTTTGGAAAAAGACCTTAATGACATTTGACTTTTTTTCTATGCACTATTGAATAAAGTAATAGGACACTAATGATTTCATTATAAAGGAAGACAAATCTAGATAATTTATATCTGTGCTGGATATTAACCAAAATGTTCCGATCTCAGGGAGAAGTAATACTCAGGATTGTTTGGTGGCTCTTGAAAAAGTATAAAATCTTCAGTCTGAAATTCAATTAGCTTCTCCCCCTTCCCTTGTAGGTGGAGAAAGGAACTGAAATTTTAAGATAATAAAACCTAAGGAAAATGTGTAGGGGAATGTTTATTCAGTCATTTTTTGTACGACAGGAACCCTGGAACCAGTTAAATATGTAGTGTGTAATAACAGGAAGGCCAGAGGCATAATTCTTCCAGTTTGAAACTAATGGTTTTGATTTGGCAGTTAATTCACCGTATATGCTTCTTGTTCATTTGCTTGCATGTTCTCTTCATCTATGATTCATGAGAACCATTTAATTGAAAGAGCTGTACTTAAGTGTTATCAAAATAATGTCTCATGTTCAGCAGGAGCAATCCAGTTATTTTCAGTTTAAATTATCAAACTTCCAGTACTGGAATCTAATTACTTAGGAGTAATCTACAGTTGATTATTAGGAGAAAATAATTTGGGCAGTGTTAAAGCAAAGCAGGCTGTTTACAGGTCATTCAAAGAATTTTTTTTTTAATTGCTTGCTGCAACTTCAATTGCAATCCTAATATGAAAAACGTGCCTTTGTATATTTGTGGTTCTTATATTAGAAATAGTGTTTTGGGCAGAAAGCTGATAAATTTGCTATGAAAACTACTGCTTCTGTTTTCTGTGAGCTTTAAGCAATGTTTATGAAATCTTGCTAATATTTTTGTTTCCAGAAGCAGCGGTAGACAGACAGATCACATTTCCTTTATCTCCAGCTCATAATATTGAAGTGGAGAGAAATGGAAAACCAGGGCTGGTTGAATTCAATGAAGAAATGCAGTATATGGATGTAGAGGAACCACAGTGTAAGTTTTATTTATTGTGTTACACTTTGTTTAAAATATGAGCTTGCTTTTTTCTTTTTTTTTAATGATACACTGGAATTTCTCTGCAAAAAATTCTCAGCCATTTCAAATAGACTGATTTCTCAGCCCTCTTCAATGTTGCCTCTCTCACTGGTCTGTTTACTGCATGAGTTGAAAGTTTTAACACAAACACACACAAAAACCTACTGGAGAGTTTTGGTGCTTAAAAGCAAGTTAGTGTTTATTTGAATTTAGAAATAAAGTAGATTGATATGGCACCTTTATAACTTAAACTCTTACCCGGTTCCAGCAGTATTTTACTTGGTTTCCTTAGCTATTTTTAATAGAATTTTTCATTGCATATCTGGCTTTTGTAGAGATTGCTACTGTAAACCAAGAAAATAATAAACAGCTAGTAAAGAATTCATAACTAGCCCTGTTGACTTCCAGCCACATCAGACTTGCTTTTTTGTTAACCAGTACTCTTCCACAAAATCTGTTAGAGAGACTTTGAAAAGCAATCAGATTGGATCTGAGTGAGGGGAGATACGGACTAAATATTGATAGTTGGAGTGAATCAGTTGCAGAACTGTGATTCTTTTCCTTGGTCCTTTCAACAGTCTTACTTTACAGCTTCTTTTCTTTCATGTCATCAGGCTTATCTAGAGCATGACTTTAAAGGTCCCTTCCAACCCAAACCATTTTATGATTCTATGACTCCAAGAAAGGTGTTGCAAAGGATGAGGGGAGGGATCAAAGGGATGATAAAAGAAAAAGTACTAGAAGGAAGTGTTTCATGCTGAGAAAGAAGCAGCAGATGAGTGAATGATAATTTCAGTATACCACAGGAGAAACAAAGTAGTCTTTTTTTTTTTTTTTAATAAGCCAGTTCTGTCCTGCTTCAGAAAAGACCCAGTGAGAGTTGTGAATCAAAAAATATTGATTCATCATTTTATCAGTTATGTATTTTGTGGTTCTGATGAGCCAGTACATGTTATCCATGTAATATAACTGAAAATGCTTTGAAAACTGTCATTTATTTATTTCACTGGAAAATGTCTAAAAGTGAACCTCAAGTAAGTGTTATTTTTTCGATGTAGAGTTTATATATGTATTTAGTGATCAGAATTTGACGTGGTGTATTTTTAACCCGTGCAAATGATGAGCTCTTGTGACAATTTTGGGGTAATTCAGGTCCATATTACTCATGTTTTTTAAGGTCTTAGATTGTGTCCATTTCTGGAGGAACATAAGGAAGATATACTTTGCGGTCCAGTATGGTTGGCTACTGGACTGGATTTATCAGGACATGCTGGAATGTTGACACTAACAAGTCCAAAGCTTGTTAAAGGTAAACAAATTTATTATGCTATTCACATGAAGTATGTGTGACTAAAGCTCATTTCATATTTCTGTAGTCAGACTTTGGTTTGTATTTATTGTCACATTGACAAATTTTGCTATATAACACAATAGTGAGTTACCTTTTCAAATTGATGCTAAAGTACTGTAATTAATGTAGTTGAGTTCTGCTTGTACACTATATCTGTAAAGTTGAAATCTGTTTACAACTTTGCAAACTACCCCCCTCCTTTTTTTCCCACTTTTAGGCATGGCTGGTGGCAAGTACCGCTCGTTTTTAATTCATGTTAAAGCAGTGAATGACAGAGGAACAGAAGAAATCTGCAATGGTGGCATTAGACCAGTTGTTAGAATACCATCTCTAAAACCTCAGACTAACAAGGGTCATTCCCTTGCTTCATTGTTGGCAAAAGTTGCAGCAGGCAAGGTAATGAATAGCCAAGACAGACATCTGTGTTAAAGTTGTAGAATTAGTATGATTTGTGTAATCTGAAAATGAAACAGCTGCTAGGAGAACTAAGATCCATTAAAAATTACTTTTTTTGACTTGACACTGTGTTAACACCTTCAAGAATCAGAGTTCGATATCTCTAAGCTGTTTCTTCTGTGCAAATTTAGTTGAAGAGGTCTGTTTTGCCACTTTCCCATTCTGAGCACTTGTTTTTGAAACTCCTGTTTCCAGGAGTGTTTTCAGTAGCTGATAGACCTCGTCCTCTTATAAAGGCTTTTGTGTGTGTGTGTTTTACTCTTGATCATTGTACTTTTAAGATTGGATGATATGATGTACATCTTGTGGACATTATTAGAATGCTTAGAACGTAATAAATTACAGACCATTGTTAAATTCGATGTTCTGTATTAAAGCAATTAGTGAATAAAAGTAGTCTTTTTTGGTACAATGCTCAAACTGAGTGAGAAATTTTAATGAACTGTATGCATTTCACTGAAAATGTATACAAATGAAGCAGTCAAAACCAATGTGATTTATGAATTATTATATTTTCCCAAATAAATCAGGAAAAGCCATCTAGCAAAATTGAAGCCACTAATTCTTCAAGAAAATCAGATAATCTGAGAGGCTGTGACTTACTTCAAGAAGTCTCTGTAACGATTCGAAGATTTAAAAAAACTTCCATTTCAAAAGAAAGGTTAGTAGGCGTTTTTTAATTCTAAAAAATATTAGCTTTAGTTATATTTCTCATAAAATACTTAGTTCTCAAAATAGCTCAGGTCAAACCACTGTTTCAAGTTGTCATTTCATAAACATATTTTATATGGAAGATCCTGTAAATTGTGAGTTCAAGGGCACTGTGCTGTGCAAGTTGTAGTAGAATACCACCATGCATGAAATTGTATGTTGAGTCATTATTTGCCTGACTCAAAGGCAAATGTAAATAAGTTTTCTTGGTGAATTGGATAAATTATTTGGACAGATTTTTCTTTAAAGGAAGTATCTTGCCTTTCTGTTTCCACATGTTGTCTTATTTCTTACAGCAGAGAGTATATTATTTGTCAAAAAGTTTAGAGTCAAATTTAACTAACAAATTGTTACTCAGAAAAACTGGTTAAAGTCTGTATGGATTGGTACTGCAGACCTAAACACGAATACTATGGTATTTGATTTGTATTACCAGCGGCCACCCCACAATGGTGGCACTGACTGTGATGGTCTTAAAGAGGTCAAAGAGGCTGCAAAGAGGTATGTGCAAATGGTTGCCAAAGTGTGTTGTAGATGATGAAAGTTTGTTTGTTTGGTTTTTTTTAGGTTTAGAAGTTATTGAGCAAGGTAGTAGGAAAAAAAATAATATCCTGAGGGTTACTAAATATACAGTAACCTAGGAAGTTCTGTGAGCAGAAAATAGGAAGATTGGAAAGGTGTGCACAGAAAGTATCATATATGCTTGTGTACTAGTTTTACTCTCATCTAGACATCTTTTTTTCACCATACCTAAGACAAGATACAAAGCTGGAGGGACATTTGGACACTTGGAGGGAGAATGGCCATATCGGATAATTTTGTTTTTTATTTCCTTCCCCCCCTCCCTAGAGTTCAACGGTGTGCCATGTTACAGTTTTCAGAGTTCCATGAGAAGCTGCTCACCACTCTTTGCAAGAAGACAGATGATGGTCTGACTACAGAACATGCTCAGAGTCTTGTACTAGATACGCTTTGTTGGCTGGCTGGAGTGTATTCAAATGGACCTGGCAGGTAAGAGAGAAATTGTGTTTAAACTAGCATGGCTATTTCTCAGTATCGGCTCTGTTAAAAAAATAAAGTTTTATATGAGCCTCTAAAGTATGCAACTTGTTTTCACAGCTCAAAGGAAGGAAATGACAGCTTGCTTTCTAAAACACGTAAATGTGTCTCTGATATAATACGTGTTTGCTTCTTTGAAGCTGGGCGGAGCATAGCTCACAAATGTGCACGGTTTCTTGCACTATGCATCAGGTCAGTGCTAAATAATTACATATATTTACTTTTATATATATATATTTGGGGTTTTTGCATGCAGTCTGAACTGTATTTAAGTGTTTGTTATTGTTTAACATTGTATTTAAAAAGGAACAAGATCTGGAAGATCTTCTGTTGAGGAAAAATGTGTTAGGGTATGACTGCAAAGAACATCAGTCTTTCAACTTCACCTTCTGGAGATTTCACCTTTTGTTCTCACTTCATTAAATGTTAAAGTGTCTATGTTTCTTTTTAGCAATGGCAGGTGTGACCCAAGTCAGCAGGGGTTTGGATCAGTTCTTCTAAAAGCTTTGCTTGACAATATGCCTCTTTTGCCTGCTGCTGCAACAGGTGGTATGTATACAATGATTGTTGTCATAAAAATATACAGTACGTTTGTTGTTTGGCATGTTTTGTTAGACTCTCTTGTGAAATAAGAGTTAGGTAAGTGTTCAGTTAGTACAGACTGCTTCTTGGAGTGTCTGGTCAGGTGGTATCCAAGTATGAAGTAAGCATTTGTAGATGATGGAATTTTAAGAAAATCAGCTTACTTAAAATGGAGTGCTAAGGCACTGACATTTTTGGGAGAGCTTAAGTAAGTTTTGCAAGAATTTTCAAAGGTGTTCAGCAGCCACAGATTCTGTTGGCATAAGTGAGAGTCAGGATTGTCTGTTGTTTGGGAAAATTAGGAGATTTATTTCAGGGAGCCTGGCTATCCAAATGATGTCCAACTAGCAATCCGCTTCTGTTACTTCTGCACCAAAAGGAAGTTTTTAACTAAATCAAACTCCTTCCTCATCTACGTTGCAGGGATCTTAGCACCTGGTTGAAGCCTTTTGAGTGCCAGATAGAACGGGAAGATGACTTTAGCACTTGTATTTGGTGTGGCAAGACCAGCTTTGTGTTTCTCACAGTATGACATTGTTGAATTGCATTTAGCTTGGCATCACCAAAGGGTCTTGCAGGAAAATTAATTTTCGGTCCAAAATGCTTGTTGTGCAAACACCCAGGTAGAAACGCTTAACACGCTGCTATTGAGAGTGTGGAATGCACAGAGGGAGGAGGAGTTTTGTGTTTCTGTACAGAACCACTGCGCTGTGCTCCCAGAACTGATCTGTAAGGAAACAGTGCCTCCAGCAAATACAGAATAAGGAAACAGCAGCCAAAACCAGACAGTGAGAGGAGAGGAAGAGTTAAATCTAGAGTAAGGCTTGACTCTGAAGGGGTTGGAACCCCTAGCTTAGCACCTTAGTGTATCAAAAGCATTTTGATTGTTGTGCTTAGTAGAAGCAGTGGACAGAAGCAATGAAAGAAGTATATGGGAAGCTGTCTCTTGGAAACCTTTTTTTTCTTCAATTATTAATTAGTTCATAAGAGAATTTGAATTACTTGTGGAAACTAATGATTACAGAATGGTTCTAAATTGAAGTCTCTCAAAAGGGGGATGGGGAGAATGCTTCCTAGTCTGTATTCAGTAACCATTAGATACTTCATTTATCTCTTCCATTGATTATGATTCAAAGTATGCTTTCTGAGTGGAAAATTCACATCATGTTTCACCTGAATTTTTTTTTTTTTAAACGCAGGATCTGTGTATTGGTATTTTGTATTGCTGAACTATGTAAAGGATGAAGATTTGGCAGGATGTAGTACAGCTTGTGCATCACTGCTTACCGCTGTGTCCCGACAGTTGCAGGATCGCCTAACACCTATGGAAGCACTACTTCAAACAAGGTACTAAGAAATGTGGTTGTTGTAAAGTTATTAAAAACAAACATAGAAACTGTCCAATGCCATCGTCTGGTTCTGAAAAAGGTTGACGGTTTAAAAAAAGATGCATTTTGCCGTATTTGTATGAGGAAGGATTAATTTGATTCAGCTCTAGAAAATAGTTTTGACTTGTGCAAAGTTGAAGGTGAACGTAACTGCTATCTTGCAATTTACAGTGCACTTTAAATCAGCTAATGTGTTCATAATGTTTGAAGTCTGTGCAATCCTTAAGTTAGTATTTACGATTTTTAGTTGTAAGGATTAATGAAGCATGTCCTATTTTGAGTGTGGGAGGGAATCAAATGTACGGAATAGTTTCAGTTCTGCATAATGCTGCACAAAATTGCAGTCTCTCTGTAAGCTTACCATACATTTAATATGTTGCTACTAAAGGTCAGATTCTAAGTGTAGAGACCTGGAGTTATTGACTGGGAATGCAGATTCTTATAAATTATGAACTGATTAATTTCAGACTGTGATGTTGCATCTTTTACATATTGAACTGATTGACCATTTAACTTTGGATTTACATGATACCTGAAGGAAATCTTTGGTGGTTCAGTTTTGTAGCAGCTTCCAAAGCCGTATTATGATGATGGGAACATGCTACTATTAGACAGCTCTTTCAGTTGTGATTTGTGGGCAAGAGTTTTCCTCCAAGTCAAGCAAGATCAAGCTAGAAGAGGTTTGGTTTAGAATCTTCAGATCAAATTGAAAATTTAGTAAGCTAAGTGTGTGTGCATATGTTTATTATTTTTTTTTAAAGGACTGTAATCCCAAAACACTTGATAAAAACTTGTTCTCAGGTGTTACACTTGGATCCTTGTCATGCTCTCTACTACATTTCTCTTCTCAGTTGCTATGTATTTCATCATCTGCAATCCTTGCAGTTGATTAGAAGACTTACTGCAGCAATAGAAATGGTGACTGAATAACGGAGAATTTTGAAAAATACACAGAGTGAATTGGAACAATAGAGTTTTGTGTTTCTATGTTGAATTTCCTTTTAGAAACCAAATGGAGGAGAAAAACATGAAAATTCCACTTGACATGAGAATGGCACCTTTCTGTAGGAATTGACTTGTTCCTTCATATAGATTGTTTCCAAGTACCTCCTTTAAACAGCATATCTGAAAAAGAAGTTTTTTTCCTTTCCAGTGGCCCACTTTTGAGTTTTGCACATGTGACATTCCAGATCACTTAGGGGTCAACAAAGCTGTCTGCATCTCAAGGGAAGCTTTCTGAAGTGACTCTTGTTCTTGGCATCCTTCAAGCTTAGGTTTTCTGAATGTTTCTAGATGGTGTTTTACTGATTTTTCTTCTTGGAACTACATTTGCTTTCTCTTTTAACTCAGTATCCCCATAGTTAGGTTAAGAATAGCAGCAGACACATTTGTCTAATCCCATATTTTATTACTATAGCACTCTCTCTAGCAAGGACTGACTATTTCTTGACTTAATTTACTAATTTAGACAGAATTTACTGGTCTTTCCTTTAGATGTCTACAGATGAAGAGAACACTGTCACTTCTCAGTTGTTGGGGTTTTTTATGTAGAAGATAGGTATTAATACATTTTTTTAAGATAAATTAGCAGGCAGCTATTACTTTACTCTTTTTCCCTTCCTTCTCCCTGAGTTGTATTTTACTGTATGTGTGTGCATTTGTGTTGCAGAGTTTCTAGTACTGTTTTTTTTTCTTCTTTGTCATTGTTCCCAGGTACAATACCCTAACATGTGGTAATCAAATGCAAGCAGATGTTTACTTAAAGGATCTGCACATTCATGTTGTCTTCAGGCAGAGTGGTACTCATTTTACTATCATGTGCCACAATAAAGCAAGTAAAACTTGCAAGGATAGGGCCAGATGGGTGTGTTACATGATTTGCAGTTTAGAGAACAACAAAAAAGGGACTTCAGACAGTGTTTTAGGCTGTCCTACAACAAAGCAGGTTGCTTTGATGAATTTCTCCAGCCTGTTCTTGAAAGCAACTGATTAAAGTAGTGGAATTAAATTATTCTAAATATTGTAAGCTATTACATGGCTTAATTATTCTTATCATTAACACTTGAGCTATCTCCTTCTGCCCATGTCTAATCTGAAATCTCTCTTGCTGCAACTAAGTCTTTTAATATTAGTGTCCTGTCCACCTTGGCGATAAAGAGCAGATTATTTCATTCTTAACAAATTATAAATGTCTAGAGGATGTTTGCGTCTTGATCATATTCTCCAGATCTGCAGTCGTTCTTAAAGCATTTCCTTGTGCTATTTTGTTTGGTCCTCATCTTTCTTGAATTGTGGTACACAAAATTGTAAACATTATTCCAGTTGAGATCTCTGAGTGAAGCAGAAGAGGTATTTCACATAGTTTATGTTTATTACTGCATAAATGAATAGGGTGTTGGGGTTTTTATGTGACATTGTTGATTCATTCTTTGTTTTTTGTTCATGTGACTTCAATGTCCTTTTCTGAAAAGTGTTGCTAATACAGCTAAAAACTGTGAACCTGATCATTCCTGCTGAAGGATCAAAAAAAGGCACTGTGCTTATTGAAATAAATATGGGTTGGACAGAATATATTTAACTGTCTGCAATACATTCAAGTTCTGATCCTATTCTACAAAGCTTTTGTAACCCTTTTGTAGTGTTTGTCACCTGCTTACTTAATAAATCAAACTCTTCACTTAAATTATGCAAGTAATCAGCGTTAGTGTTGAACTGACCTAAGTTAATGAGTTTGTAAATCCGAGGTCTGAAACAGGTTGTGAATGTACTGTACTGAATTTTGTCTGACCATTTTTATGTGTTTTAGTAACCACTTTACAGCAGCATGTCTTGCTTTGCTTATGAAAAAAAGGTCATGCAGCAAACACATCAGTCTAGCTAGACGTGCTGTATGCACTGTTTCTGTGTAGTACATGCTTGTGGAGATAACCTAGATTCATCTAATATGTTTTGTTCTTAGTATAAAGTTGTCATCTTAAATTTGCTACCTTGTAGGTGCTAGTAACTTGGTTGGGGAATGTATGTTTCTTTCCTCCTTTCTCTGCCCTTCTTCTCCCCTCCCAAAGATCAGTAGCAATTATTGCCCTTTTGTATAATGTCGCTTTCTGACTAGTTAGTCTTAGGATTGTGTGGCTAAAAGCACTGAGCCCAGCCAATGTGGAAGGATTTTAGCATTCAGAGAAGTCTAGAACCTATTCTACCATGTTGCCGGTGTTGTAGTATTCATGTAGACATTTATCCTTTTGTGACTGCTTGATCAAAAAAGACATTTGAACACTCCAGCCTTCTCAGCGTTACCTGTTGGGGGCTTTCCTCGCCTGCTAAAGAACTGCTCAGAGGCAGATGGAAAAGGGGGTGGAGGAACTTCCTCTTGCTGCCCGTGTATTCATGGAAGCAATTCATATTTGTTCTGGTTCTTGCCAGTCAAAGCACAGTATTTTATGTTTCTCGCTTTTGTACCTACACAGATGCATTCTTTCTTTCTATTCCTCATTAATAATTTGGCCTGATTTCCATTTTTTCTCATCACTTGCTGGTAATAGGTATCAGTACACAAAAAAAAAGCAACACTGATTTTGTTATTACTTTGGATTTTCCTTTTTCTTGGCTTATAAAACCTGCATTGATTTGGAACCACCTTGTCACCTGAGTAAATACAAAAAATTGCATTATTGTTTTCCTCTGCAGTACTGCCAGACTTGTAATGAGTACTAGTAATGAGGTTTTCTTCTGCTGAGATACTTAAAGTACTCACAAGGTCTGGTTGATATCCCTATCCTTTTTTTCTACTTACTTCAGCTGGAAGAACAAGCTGAGGTGGATTTTCTTTTGCTCTTTTGGACAAGAGTACTGTGTTTTTAATTGACTTCAGATAAATGTCTGATTTACCATGTGCAGGCATGCATATTGCTGTGGCTAACTGTCTAAGACTTGTAGTTCTAGTTTCCATGTCTGAGTGTGATTATGTGTCATGTTTCCAAGAGAATATTACATCTTCAAAACTATTCAGTAACAAAGAGTTACTTATTTAGCATGGTAAGCTGTTTGAGAAGATCACCTAATAAATGACTTCAATGAAATATAAGTAAATGGTAATTTCTAGGTATGGCAATTGAATGAATAGTTTGGAATATAATAAATCCTGACAATTAAATACTTGACCTTTTTCCGTAAATAATTTTATATGAATTCTTATTGTTTGAATAGTGCTGTTTGTCTTATTCCATTTGCAGATATGGATTATATAGTTCACCTTTTGATCCAGTTCTGTTTGATTTGGAAATAAGTGGCTCTTCTTGTAAAAATGTATACAACAGCAGCATTGGAGTACAGTCTGATGAAATTGATTTGTCTGATGTTCTATCAGGTACGTGTGTTTAACAGTCATCTACTGTGGAAGAATTGGTGATTCTCTATTATACTGTTTTCCTTTAGCAGAGATGTGGTTATATACTTTCATTCTGGTTTATAGCTGTACATAGTGAAGTTCAAGATATTCTCTTGCTTCGTGAGATCTCTTACATTTCCTGTAGCCCTTAGGGCAAGAAAAAAGCCTCTTTCTGGAATCTGTTCTTTTCTTATCCTGTGGAAGATCTAAGAAAAGGCTAGGGATTAAACAGAAAGGCTGCTATCATTCCCTGGGTCAGAGTCATCTAGGAAGCATCTGTCACTTCTATTGAGCAGCTTCCTTGAGATAGGTTATTACTCATTTAGTCTAGCAACCATCTCATAGGCAGAGAAACCTAAATGGATTTTTCTGAAGTTGGAAAGCTGCCATATGGCACTCTTCTACTTAAATATTACAGATTTAATGAGAGATTTTTTCATGTTTGAGAGGCATTAAAATACCTTAAAAGCGTATTTGTATCTATCCTCTCAGGTTAGTTCATAGGTGAATCTTTAGGCCATGGAATGTCCTAAGAATGAGATGGTTTTTTACCTGTCAGGAAATTCTTTTCATAACAAGCATGTTCATCAGTCATAGTGACTCCTTTCCTTTTCTTGTATGCTCTTACCCATCCCCCCTCCATACAACACTGAATTTGTTAGTATGTTGAATAATAGTATAGTTTTTATACTAACTCAGTGTATGATCTTAGTCAGTCTGTTATTTTCTTTCTCTTCCTTTCCAGTAACATCAATGTATTTTTGCAAGCTAATTTTCTCACAGTGTAGAAAGAATAGAGCATCCATATATAATTTATTTCTGGAATTAAGAAGGTTACACTGTGCTTCTGCTGTCACATTTCATAGTTTGACTTCAGATACTTTGTTCTGATTTGGCAGCATTATCCATTTTAAAATATACTTCCATTTATGTTGTGGATGTGATAGCGTTAAGGTGTTTGTTCCACAACATGAAGTAATAAAATATGTGGATTGTATTTAGTTGTCTCTTTTACCTCTTCGTGACTTGAAATGTTGCTGTCAGGAAAACATTAGCTGATTGTGAGGATATTTATTTCTTTTTCAGGAAATGGGAAAATAAGTAGCTGTGCAGCTGCTGAAGGTAGTTTTACTTCCCTTACTGGACTTCTGGAAGTTGAACCTCTGCACTTTACCTGTGTTTCAACAAGTGATGGAACTAGAATAGAAAGGGACGATGCAAGTACGTTTACTGGTATATACAATTTTTCATTTTTTTCTACATAGCATAGTTCCACAATATGATATTTTTAATTTGACATAATGAGCACTGTTTGACAAACAGATTGCCTGTAGTTTTCTAAGTGTTGAGATGTTTTGCTTTTTATTAAATAGTTACTATATAGTGAAGTTAACTTCTTAGAGCTTAACAAACCAGATTCCAAATTTATTAATTTGAATCAATTTGTTTCTGTCAGAAAGTATAACATACAAGCTTGCATATTTACCTTGCAGCCTTATGTGGCAAAAGAATTCCAGGGCATTAGGTGGCTCTTCTGTAATAAAAATGTTGCATGCATGATGAGTGTGCATAATCTATAAACCATATAATTTGTAATTCAAGATGATGTTACTTTGCAGCAAGAACTGGGTAAAAGGAGGTACTTCTCCTGTTTTACATTGCTACATTTAGTAAGGAATTAGATTAAAGGTGTGTTTTATAATTTCTTTTCTACATAAATGTTTTTGTTTTGGTTTTATTTGTTTGTTTCATGCCAGTGAGTACCTTTGGGGTTACCCCAGCAGTTGGTGGCCTCTCTTCTGGAACGGTTGGGGAAGCCTCGACAGCACTGAGTTCAGCAGCCCAGGTAGCTTTGCAGTCTCTCTCTCATGCAATGGCCTCAGCCGAGCAACAGCTCCAGGTGCTGCAAGAGAAACAGCAGCAGCTTTTGAAGCTTCAGCAACAGGTTGGAGGCTATTTGGCTATTTTTTAATGCTGTCTCTAAACTTCAAAAGCTGAGAAAGTAGTTGCAGAGCTAGTGGCTTTTTTATTTTATTTTTTTTTTTCTCCATAGTGTGTTTGAGGAAGAAACAGCTCTGCACTAAGGATCACTCTTAATAAGCAAAATGCTGAGAGTGTCTCCCATGCTGCTTTGTTCTTTCAGACTTGTTTTTTGTGTATTTTGAGGGTGGGTTGGGAGTTTGTAATCAAAAGTAAGTCTTAATACATAAGTATATCAGTCTGAAATTGAAAAAGCCCACTGAAATGAAAAGCGCAATTGCCAACACGGGGAAGTACCAGGCATAAAGCCATTGTCAGTATGAAGCTTGGCTCTGTTGACTCTACTTTGCTGCTCAGTTGTAGGTTTTTTTTATTTTTTGATTACACCAATTAATTACTTAATTGCTCACAAGTGAGGTCAAATTGAATAAAGTTTTGATTTTCAGCTTACAGTTGGACATCTAACATGCCTATGTTGAAGGTAGCTTAGATTTATTAAATCTGGTTTTGTAATGAAAGTTAAACTTGTAATTCAATACTAGTACCATGTTCACAAGCAGTATGTATCTGCTACATACGCTGCTTTCATTTTGCTCACAGAAAGCTAAGCTGGAAGCAAAACTACATCAGACAACAGCAGCGGCGGCAGCAGCAGCATCAGCAGTTGGTCCTGTTCACAACTCTGTGCCTTCTAATCCAGTAGCAGCCCCAGGGTTCTTCATCCATCCTTCAGATGTCATTCCACCCACACCAAAAACAACTCCTCTATTCATGACTCCACCTTTGACTCCACCTAATGAGGCAGTTTCTGCTGTTATTAATGCAGAACTTGCTCAGCTTTTCCCTGGTTCAGTCATTGATCCCCCAACAGTTAACCTTGCAGCACATAACAAAAATACAAGCAAGTCTAGAACGGTAATTATTTTTGTTTGTTTTTCTTATAGAAACTTACATGCTGTAAGCCTTATCAGGATCTAATTTGTACTTGAGTGCTAGTAAATACCTGTTTATTTGGATGAGATGTGAAAACTATATCACTAAAGTTACACCTTATGAAGACTTATGAAAGCAAGATAGAATTGTTATAGTACCTCAAATAGGTTTTTTAATTAGAGATAGCTTAACTGCATAAGGAGTTATTAGTCCTTTGAAGTTAGTATTTAATATATTGTGATGGTTCATGCTCAAATCTAAATATAGTGAGGTGTTGTCAATATTGTACATCTTTAAATCAGAAGAGCTTTTCTTAGTCTTTTGTAAAGAACATCGTATTATAAATGCATAGATTTTAATGACTTAATTTTACTGATGTTTTCCCACTCCTCAGAATCCACTTGGATCTGGTCTTGCTCTTGCAATATCTCACGCTTCACATTTTCTTCAACCTCCACCTCATCAGTCAATTATTATAGAGCGAATGCACTCAGGTAAAAGCAGAATTCCTAATTATAATTTTTGATACATTTTCTAATAAGAAGTGGAATATTTTCCAGGTTCTTAAGTTGCTTAGCTGCAGTCTCACTTGGCTTTCCAAAGAAAAGATATTTCTCTTGTATCTGGAAGTTCAAGACCCAGCGTTCAGTGATGTTTATCAAGTTGGAAAATCCTGGAGACTGGGGGAACAGAGCACCTGTTCTGAAATAATACATAAAAAGCATAACAACTTAAATTGAGTTGAAGCCAAAATTTTCTTTTCGAAGGTTGCAACCTGTAGTGAGAGATTCTGAGATTTTTTTAACCTCAAATATATATGTTTTGAACAATAAATAAACCATGTCTTTATTGTTTGAGAAGTAACATCTCTTCACTGGTTAGCCCACACTGGTCTTTTAGGCAATCCTGTGTTTTTTCCCTAGGAGCACGAAGATTTGTGACCTTAGATTTTGGAAGACCTATATTGCTGACAGATGTATTGATTCCCACTTGTGGAGATTTAGCTTCTTTGTCAATTGACATCTGGACTTTAGGAGAAGAAGTGGATGGAAGGCGACTGGTAGTGGCTACTGACATTAGCACACATTCACTTATTTTACATGACTTGCTGCCACCTCCAGTTTGCAGGTTTATGAAGGTAAAAGGAGATAGACTACATACTCTATCTTTTAAACTCTTGATCTTTGGTAGTATGTGAACTTTCTCTGAAGTTCTCTTTGGACCAAACTTTAGTGGACTGTAAATTTTCTATGAATTTTTGACTTGGTGGGGTTTTTTGTCTGTTTTGATACAATTGTGTTACAGTACAGTTGCGTTCTCTTTCAGATCACTGTTATTGGTCGATATGGTAGCACAAATGCCAGAGCAAAAATCCCATTAGGATTTTATTATGGCCATACCTATATCTTACCCTTTGAAAATGAGCTGAAACTAATGCACGATCCCCTCAGAGGAGAAGGTGAAGCTGCAAATCAGCCAGAAATTGACCAACATTTGGCAATGATGGTTGCGTTGCAAGAAGACATACAGTGCAGGTTAGAAGAAAAAAAATATGTGTGCTTACTAATTATTTTAACTTAAAACACTGGGATATTGTAATGTTACAGATTTTTTTTTCCCTTTCCTATGATGTTCTTCAGACCAAAGAAAACTCTTTGTTGTACAGTTGTTACACTGAATATCTTTCTAGCAGTGACAAAGACTACACTGCATTTTTTTCAATATCTGTTTTAACAGTGCATTCAAAATGGACCAGAAGTCACCTTCTGGCAGGGTGATTGTCAAATGTATTGCTGTTGATCTGTTGAATTGTGCGTTGGAATGTTTCCCTTTAGGTACAATTTGGCCTGTCATCGGTTAGAAATCCTTCTGCAGAGTATTGACCTGCCACCACTCAATAGTGCTAACAATGCCCAGTACTTTTTACGAAAGCCAGACAAGGCAGTAGAAGAAGATAGCAGAGTCTTTTCTGCTTACCAGGACTGCATTCAGCTACAGCTTCAACTCAACTTGGCTCACCATGCTGTTCAGAGGCTCAAAGTAGCTTTAGGTGCAAGCAGGAAAACACTGAAGGAGCAATCTGATCCAAAAGAGTTGATTCAGATGTCATCCACAGAACAGTTACGCACCATCATTAGATATTTACTGGATACTTTGCTTAGTTTGCTTCATTCTTCCAATGGTTAGTATTTTTTGAGGTTTTGATATTTCTGTCACATTAGTAGAAACAATTTGCAAGTGTTTCTATTTCTTGATCTGTACTTTCCCACTATAAAGCTTTTAAACTATGTTTATATATGTTTTACTGTGATTTTAATAGCTGGTTACATACAGTGTAAAGTTTCACCAGTGGCACCAAGCTGACCTAACCGCTCCTTGCTTCTGAAAAGGATAGGAGAGGGTGTCGAGGTCCTTCTCCCTTTTCTGTAGACCTGGCTACATATTCTGTTGTTCAGATAGTCATCTGATCCTTCTGTGGGCTGATTCAGTTTGCTGAAGTAACAGAAGACTGCCCAGGCAGAATACTCATGTTATTTTCATAGGTAGAAACAGCTTGTGGAAGGATCTGTAAGCATCAAAGCCTGTGCAACGCTGGGAATGGATTAGGCAGTTAGAAGTGGGGAGGGGAAGCAGAAGTTGCTTCTCTGTGTGTGTGGGGAAAGTCATAAAACCAGTATCTCTGCTTAGTTCGTGATTTTTTTAATATCCAGTAAGGATATTTATTTCCTAAACTTGCCATTGAAAGAGTTCATGAGGAATTGAAATTGAAAAGTCTGAGTAGGAGCGGTGTTTTTTTCCAACAACAAAAGCCCCAACCAAACAAAAAAACCCAACAAACCCCCCGCCCAAAGGTCAAGCAAAACATTGTTCTATTGACAGATTGGTGTGTTTGTCTTGTACTTTTCTGTGCCAGTTTGTTCTTAAGCATAATGATGGTTTGGTTTTTGCTTTGTGTAGATTTCATGGGGGTATTTACACTGATATGAAATTGATTTCATGTTGATCAAATGGCCTGGTCTACCTGCAAATTACCATCTCTTGATATGTTCTCTTCTCCCCGCCCCCCCCCCCCCATGTAGTCTAATCGTAATAGTTTTAAAAACTTTCTGCAAACTTTTTCCTCGTATATTTTCAAGCCATTGTCTCCTTAACACATAGTTGTTTGTTCTCCTTTCTTAAAAGGGCACTCTGTTCCTGTGGTTCTGCAAAGTACTTTTCATGCTCAAGCTTGTGAAGAATTATTTAAACACCTGTGTATCAGTGGAACCCCAAAGATACGATTGCATACTGGCCTTCTGCTTGTTCAGCTCTGTGGAGGAGAAAGATGGTGGGGTCAGTTTCTCTCAAACGTACTGCAGGAATTATACAATTCAGAGCAACTTCTCATATTCCCACAAGACAGGTAAGATATGTCTATGTTGATGCATTACCTGTGGATCACTTAAATAATTCCATCATTCATAACTTAACACTGGAATTGACAAAATGTGACTGAAGGATACTTAATATCTATTCCATTGATTTAAGAAATAGCCCCAAAAAAGCATTGCAAATGATAAATGTCTGATTGCAGTTATTCATTGCACCTATTTGGTGCTTGCACCACAATAAGTTGCTATTTTTCCTTACTTGGAGATCTTTGCAAACCTAGCAGGATTGTTCCCCAGTGTCAAAAATTGCCATCTCCTTTATCAGGCTTAAATGCACCCTCATCATAGAGCTGTTCTTTTAATGCATTTGGAAATAGAATTGAGACTGTAAAGCACACTATTAGCATTTAATACAAAAGATCTCTCTGAGATATGAGCAAACAAATGTAGAGTTGAGCATTGAATGTTAGATGTGTTGGTTGTTTCAGATTATTGATTGAGGTCTTTGATATTCTAAACATTAGCATTTTATTTTAATCAAACATATTTGCTGTTCTGTGGCTTTCTGTCTTCTTTGGACAGCAACATTTATATTTTCATATTTTTTTAAAATTAATTAATTCAAGGATATAAGAATACATAGATATAATTCTCTATCCCTGCTATTCAGTATATCATCTGTAATAGGAAATAAAATGGATGAGGTCTTGTTTCAGACGTATTAAGTTGAATGCTCTGCTGACCTCTTCAGGGTGAAAAAGAAAATGTTCACCCTAAAATACTGCATTGTCCTTACAACAATAAAACATGAAATCCCATTTGCTTGCTGGGCCACAGTGCTTTCTGTAAGAATCTGCTTGTGTCTTAGATGAAAGCCTAGGGGAATATTGTTCTATAAGGAGTGTTTCAGAATATTACTGGATCTGAAAAAGAAATCTTAAATATATAAATTTTACTTTTAGGGTCTTCATGTTGCTTTCTTGCATTGGCCAAAGATCGCTTAGCAACAGTGGTGTTTTAGAAAGTTTGCTTAATCTCCTGGATAACCTGCTGTCACCACTGCAACCTCATTTACCTGTGCACAGAAGAACTGAAGGTAGCCCTCTAATTTGTGAAACTATATTTTCATGTTCATTATAAGCTAGAAAATTGAGAGACCAGCTCACAATTTTTGGTGTATTAAAAGAAGAAACTTCTCTTTTACTGTATTTCCAAAACAGTTGTCTTTTAAAATGTGCTGACACTTCTTGCTCTTTAGGTGCTAAAAGAGATTCGTCCCTCTCACCCCTCTGTTTAAACCTGAGCGAAATCTGTTCAGTTGCTTTTAATTCAACTAGGAAGCTTTAAAGTTTTAACAAAGTGAGGGAGAACATCTAATGTGTAGACAACTCTAATTACTCTAGTGAATGACTTGGGAAAGAAGTGCCCCTTTTCCATGTGAGATCCGTTGTAAGTGTCAAGCTCTTGAGGTGAAACACAGTTATGAAGACAAGTTTGTTAGGTATATCTGCATGGTTTCTGCAAACTACATGGTGGTTTTTTGTACTCGTAAGGAATATACATTTTTTTGACCCTAAAATGACTGAAATGATATTCTCCAAACTTGATTTTTTTGGAGTGTGTTCTTACCTACCCTAAGTTTGAAGAAAATGCTTGCTTTTGAAAACATCAGACTCTAGGCTACTTCATTTGTTACATACATGTAGCAGAACATTGGAGAAGATATGTTGTTTAAAATTCTTAGTGTTGTGAAGTTGATAAATGCCAGCTGAGATTCTGTCCTTACTTTTTACCTTGTCTCCTGATGTAAACAAGCCTACAGCTGGTGTCAGAAGCTGTCCTATTGCTTCCCATTGGTCTACCATGTACTTTCTCTATCGTGGCCATATCCTGCTGTAGTCTCTAACTAGTTTGAGGCAAACCCAAGCTTACATCTCCTCTACCTCTGTTTGCGCTCTCCCCACAGCTGCCAATTCCTTTCATAGCTCTTGCCTTACTAGTTGTCCTCACGGAGGACTTTAGGAAGCAGAAGTAACTGATACTTCAGAGCTTTATTTGCTGGTCTTCCAGCTTCCTTCCTCCTGGACAGTACAGGTGAGTACTAGGGCATTATTATGTGTGGTGGAAGCATCAGGTACAGCAGAAGAAATTCCTATTTGAGAACTATCACGCATAACTAAGGGTCAAAGGGTTGAAAACTTACTGGGGAAAAAGTCAGAAAACAGAGGACAATCAGAGCAAGAGGTGAGTGTTGTGTTGTGGGTAGAGAGAAGTTGTAAACTTTGAGGTGGGGGGGGAAGGAGTAAGCAAAAGACACTTGGAGGGAGGGAGAGAAGCCAAAAATTTTGATATTTTGGGGTGTTTTTTAAGAGATAAAAGGAAAAGAAATGCACTTGTTTAAACAGAAGTATGAAAGGGTATATACTTCACTCTGCAGCAGGCTCCTTTCTTTTTATTTTGCCAACCAAAAAGGTATGTAGCGGTCACCAGTGCTACTCGTCTCTATTCTTGCAATTTACTCTTCTGTTCCTGTTCAGATCCTGTTACGAGGAGGCCTCCTACTCCTCTGCCTGCTTGGAGTGGGCTGCTTTCTGCCAGCGCGGACAGGAAACTGGAGTTAACAGTCAGGGCCTGCATCCTGTTTCTTGGGCTGCCAGCAGCTACATGTGATTTTGGACAAGTTGTTTCCATGCCTTAGTTTTCTTGTTTGATCTGGAATTAATAAGAGTTTGAGTTAATTAAAGCTTTTTTGAGGTCAGTGCATGAAAAGTGTAGTGTAGTTAAACGTGGCTCAGCACAGTGCGCAGATGCAAAAATATGCGTGTAACCTCTAGTACTAATGACTTTGCTGTATTGATGTTATGTAAAAGTATGCCATTTGCATAATGACTGTGATTAAGTGGTCATTAATTGTAGGTTTCCAGTCTTTATTGAGCGCTCATGAGTTCACTTTAAAACTGTTCACTTAGATTTGCTCATGCACACAAAGATTTTTCTTGCATGATGTGTAAGATATGGGGGTTTTTCCCTTCTGTCTGTACAAAGATACTACATTTAATGTGTGAGAGTGAAATAGGCAGTAGCCAGTCATTAGTGCTGCCAGCATGGTTCATCTATCTAGTCTGAACTCAGTCTTGGCTTTCCTGCATCTTAGTCAAATGTCTGCGTGAAAATACACTGACAGGGGAGTAAAAATGAAGGTATTTGGGTGCATGGTTATAACTTTCTTGTTGGAGCCCTGGTCGATGGAGGAATTTCACATTATGGAATTTGAGACATCTAATTTACGTGCTTTAGTACAAGCAGCTGTCATTCTATATTTGGTATTTAGGAAATTTAGACATACTTTTTTTTGTTAATGCTGCTTAAATTTTAACTTTAACAGTAGAGGTAAAGCTTTTGACTTCTGACTTCATCAGACTGAGAGAACTGTGACATTTTCTCTTGGACTTGATTTCCGTTCTGAATGTTTGATTTCTTCCCTCATTGATGGGTGATCACACTCGTATCGTCATTTTACAAAAAAAAAAAAAAAGGAAGTGGAATCTTTGTGGCCTAGTGAAACATGTGCCATCTAGTGCTTTTAATGACTTCTTTAAAACTATTTTGTTATGACTTCAAAACTTTATTAAGGCACTCAAATCTATTTATTTTGAAGGAGTTTTAGACATTCCCATGATCAGCTGGGTTGTAATGTTGGTGTCCAGACTACTGGATTACGTAGCTACTGCTGAAGATGAAGCAGCCACAGCCAAGAAACCTCTGAATGGAAAAGAGAGGGAAAGATTTTTGACAGGCATGTAACACTTATTATCAAAACTCACTTCTATGGGTATTGGCTTGGGAGTTGTTCAAATACTTCAAATGTGTTTTCTATTCACTTGATAATGAGATTTTTAAAACAGATGTTGTGATAATTTTATTTGCACTGTTGTCTACTTCTTTACGTCCCCTTCTCCTTAGAAATATTTTTTTAAAGTGCAAAATACAGGATTGATTTTAGTTTGTAAAATGTTTGTATATTATCCTGTCACTCCGGGACCTGGCAATTGAGCATACACCATGTTGAGACAGTTTGTATTGTGAGAAAGAGCAACAGTATGACTTCGTAACTCATTTGGTATTTGCCATGGTATTTGTATTCAGTATTTTTTAAATGCATTTTTGTCTGTTTATTTTTATTATTATTAAAGTGGATTAGCTATGGCTTTGAACATCTTATCTAAACATGAAAACCGTAAAGCTTTTGTGTTATAGGAGCTGTTCAGGTATTTTTAGTTCGGACAGTCTTGCTTACCTCCATATATGTTTTAAAAATAATGAAAACAAGATGGTACCACTGCATTTTAAAATTACACAGAAATATTAT
The DNA here is from genome assembly GCF_028858705.1 of Grus americana. NCBI lineage: Eukaryota > Metazoa > Chordata > Aves > Gruiformes > Gruidae > Grus > Grus americana. The sequence goes on from NC_072854.1 coordinate 90,368,543, forward strand.
CATTTGTGGTAATAGTTGCATAACACTAAGAGAGTTAGATTTTGCTTGTTTCTTTAGTATTTAGTGTATGGAGATGCTAACCATTGCTGCAATGTAAATGCTTTTCTCTGGAGTTAAGTGAGGTTTAATAAGATGGATTAATACCTTATTTTTTTCTATTTCCATTAGGAAACCAGTGGAGTTTTATAAATAATAGCCTTCACACTCAGAGTCTGAGCAGATCTACTAAAGGCAATAGTAGCCTAGATAGACTGTATTCCCGAAAGATCAGAAAACAGCTCGTGCATCATAAACAGGTGATTTCCAGCACGGTGGTGGCTATTTTCACAGAAGTATCTCTCATTTATAGTATGTCTCATTTCTTGAAAGAACAGCTTTGGCCTTGGGACTCATTCAGCCTTGCTTTTGCATAGGTCTGATTCTATAGCTAAAGGCTGCCTAACTTCTTTGACATTTGTCTCAAACCGTGGGGCATGGGATCTGCTGGAAGAACAGATGTTGGACAGTACTGTTGCACTCTGTGACCCATATTGGACAATAAATATAATTTACTTTCTAGATGAATCTGGGTACACCTGAGTGCAAGCACCTAAGCTGTCATTTAAAAGTTGGTCATTCTTAAGACACAAAATTTTCATTTCTAAATGCAACCATGCAGGTTTTATGACCCTGGGCATGTATGTCTTGAGCTCCTTTAAAAATGCTGTTTCTTCTTAAACCTCATCTGTTCTGGTTCTGCTAGTCGCCCCTGACGGTGTCTTAGTTAAAATTGTATATAAACTGTATTTTAAAAGCTGAAGTTACAATTTGAACCGAAGATTACTATCATATGAACCTACTGATCCTTTTAACATCTTATTGCTTAAATTTTCATTTTCTCCTATTAACATTTTCTTTTAGCAACTTAACTTATTAAAAGCAAAACAGAAGGCTTTGGTGGAACAGATGGAAAAAGAGAAAATACAAAGCAACAAAGGATCATCATACAAACTTTTAGTAGAACAGGCAAAACTAAAGCAGGCTACTTCAAAGGTATGATGCTCTGAAACTGTAACTGACTTCTTGTCCTTTGTGTGAAAAGACCTGTTCCTGCAAAGTCATTTTTGTTCTACGTTGACCTTATTTTAAAAAGTTGTTTCATCATGGCTGCTATCAAGTATATTCTGATGCTGAAAGAGCAGCCATCTGGAAATTTCTTCCACTGTGAAAAATAGTTTCTCCTTCTAAAGGGATTTTTTTAGCTTGTCATTGCCAGATTCACCAATAATCTTGTAGCTTTGGGAATGCTAGTCGTATCTCTAAACTTTGGATAACATATACCAATAGAAATGTAAAATAATACTTTATATGGCTAATTTTTATGAATGATACTCTTCTGGATGCTCTCCTGGTTGAGTAATCAGAAAATAATCATGCCTATGACTGTCTCCCCAAACTAATAAATACAACTTGTGAGAATGTTTTCTGAGCGTTCTCAGAAGCTTCTTAGTACTTATCACGTAAGTTGTGGCATCTTACAGTAAGCCCCAGATACTGAGAGTGGATGTGGTAGTTAAAGAATTATTTTGATTGTGAGATGAGGTGCTTCAATTTAGGGATTTCTGGAGATGGCAACATCAACTTTGCAGGGGACGCACAAACTGCGTAAATCTTTCTAGCTACGAAACTTAAGTATCTCTCTAAATATTTACTCTCTAGTTCCAGAAGTACTAATGTCACTAAGGATGACTGAAAGTAGGCCTGTGGAAAGAGATTATAGAACGCTGGACCTTAAAGGTGATTTAAAGGGAAATCTTACAACTGCCAGTAATCACAAAAAAAGGAAAAGGAAAAAGAAAAAACAAGTGAAAAAAACCCAAAATTTAAATACCAGCATAAGAATAAAGCCCTAAGTTTTCACTAACGCTGCTTGTCATGAGCTGTTCTTTCCTGCGCTATCTTCTGATTTATTCCAGCAGGTTATATCAGGGGGGCTACACCACTGGTGGCCCCCTTGAGACATCTTCAAATGAGTCACTGGCTGAAATATGCTGTCCAGCTATTTAAGTTTCACTTTATAGCAGCCATGTTGCATCAAAAAAGCATGTCGAACTAAAGAGTTTTCCCCTTGCAGTGTCTTAACATCTAGTTTATGGTATCACTGTACACTTGATAGTTGCATTTCATGCAGTTTTTACTACTTCGCCTACTAATCGCTTTCAGTTATGACAAGCTGTGAGTAACTTAAAACATTTATTGCATTTAGGAGAAAGCTGAAACCTTTGTGTTAGTAAATAGTTCTTTCTCTGATCTACTTCAGTATCTACTACTTAAGTGAGATTATAAGACACATTTATGTTATCTAATTTTAGACTGCTCGTGTAGCTGATAACAATGAACTGAGGTGCTAGATGTGTGCCGTTGGTGGATGGGAAGGTTAATAAAAGCACCTTATTTCCTCCATGGAATTTTTAGACCCTCTGTCAAAAAAGTTGTAGCTTAGAGTCCTGATCAAGTATCAGACTAGTTCAATTTATGATGGCTAATGGACTTCCTTGGAAGTATTGAGAAAGTTGGAAATTATTGATGATTTATCGAATGTGAAGAACTGAGAAGTCAGCATTCTTGTAAGGGTAAATTTCCATATTAGCTATTTTTAAATACAGTTTGCTTCATGGTAACCATAGCTTTATATGCAGATGTGGAAATATGAAAGAAACTTCTAAAATACATATTCTCAATATGTTTACTGGCAAACATAAAGGCTTAATTGGCTTTTGTGCAGAACTGGGTAATTTGATTACATTGTGTCTGTCACCTGAGATAACATGCTGCCAAAACAAATTTCTGCCAATAAAGCTTTAATTCTACTCCAGATTCTCATATATTCTTAGACTCTCCTTTTTTTCTTTTTTAAAAGTTTTACGGTTACTGTTATTGCTGCCTGAGATTTTCACTGTGAAAAGATTTAGAGGTTAGTTTTAAAATGTTTAAATGTTTAAACTGTTGTTTCAAATTTAATTTCTGCAGCACTTCAAGGACTTAATACGCTTACGTCGGACTGCGGAATGGCCTCGTTCTACTTTAGATACAGAAGTATCAACAACAAAGGAAACTCCAGAAATTGAACCACTTCCATTTACACTGGCACATGAACGTTGTATTTCTGTAGTGCAGAAGCTGGCACTCTTTCTCTTGTCCATGGACTTTACTTGTCATGCAGATTTACTTCTATTTGTTTGTAAGGTAAACAGAATATGGAACATCACTCCGCAGTTTCAGTGGAGACCACGTGAATTTAGCTTTCTGTTACTGCTCTTTTGCTGTCTTGATGGTAAAAATTAACTGCAGTGTTAAAATTTCTAGTCATTTCTGGTGAGGTAGTTTTTCTGATCTGTCACCTTTTTGTGTAATTTACAATATGATGCTTTCAAAATTGCATAGACAAAGTAACTTTAAAAAAAAATTATCATATAATTACACTTGTAAAACTCTAAAATTTAAGCTAGTAAAAATACCTGATTTAGTTGTAAGCACAATCTAATAATCATAGAAAATAAAGCTATTATATGTTTTCGTAGTGATAAATATGAATAGGCATGTATTTCTTTTTTTATAGGTTCTTGCCAGAATTGCAAATGCTACAAGACCAACAATTCATTTATGTGAGATTGTAAATGAGACTCAGTTGGAAAGATTATTGCTGCTTCTTGTTGGAACTGACTTTAACAGAGGAGACATCTCTTGGGGAGGAGCATGGGCTCAGTATTCTCTGACTTGTATGCTGCAGGATATTCTAGCAGGTTTGTTTTAAGTTTATGTTTTTCAGAACGCTCATTGCACTTGAAACTTTCTTCCTTTAATGTTTTAGAGGTCTTCTTATTCTTATGTTAGAATCTGCTGACACTATTAAGATAGTTAAAAAAAAAAACCATAAAATTGAGATTAGTGTGGAAAAAAAAAGGCAATTTCAAATTGTAGTTACAGTCAATCCTGACTTGTGCATTGAAAAGTTAATATTTATGTGACCCCTGATTCTTTGACAAATATTCAGAATTCCTCCCCTTGAAGAAGTAGCCCTTAGAGAATTTAGAGTTAGATGAAGAAAAACTGGCAATTGGCCTAAACACTGGGATGTTAATTTGTAACTGGAATAAAGCTTGAAATGGTCTTGTCTGCTTAATCTAATACGTAGGAGAGTTGTTGGCACCTATAGCAGCTGAAGCTATGGAAGAAAGTGCTTTGGGAGAAGATGCTGGAGCTTCAGCTGGGGATTCTGATGACTCTCTCCAGCAGTCCACAGTTCAGTTAGTGGAAACAATAGATGAGCCTTTGACACATGACATCACAGGTAAATTATTTCATAGTCTTGATGTATATATGTATACTGAAAAAAAGTAAAAAAAAAACCCTTTGCTGTAACGTAGCTATCAAAATATCAGTAAAGGATTTTTGGTGATAGGATAATTAGCTTCTGCAAATAGAGGCAGAATATGAGTAATTCTTCAACTTAGTTTTACATCTGATCAGTAAAAAATGGTTATTTTTCCAATTATTTTAAAAAAGGCAACTTGGTTGCATTCATTAACTTTTTCCCCTAAGAGCTGTAATATTAAAAGCCTTAAAATTATCCATTAAGTGTATGAGATATTCATGTTTCATAATTTGTACTTGGTGATATTAATGTTCTTTTAATCATTCAAAGGTGCTCCACCTCTGTCATCTTTAGAAAAAGATAAGGACATTGACCTTGAATTACTGCAAGACCTAATGGAAGTTGATATTGATCCTTTGGATATTGATTTGGAAAAAGATCCTCTTGCAGCCAAAGTCTTCAAGGTGTGACACACTTGAGTTTTCAGGATAACCTTTACATGTAAAGTAGTAAAATCTTTTCTCTCTTACACTTCTTCATTAGTGGTATTTGATGTCTCAGACCTACTTTTAGCTTTTTATGAAGGTTGAATGTAGAATGACAGCAAAGAATGTAAACATTGAGTTCACATCTCAGATGTATTCATATCACAGTTAACCACAAAATATTTTGCTTTTGCATGAAGATAGCTGTATAAATAAGAGGTTCTGAGTTTACTCCAGCATGTTAAAGACAACAAAAGCATAATATAAAAGAAAAATAAGATCTAGTCTTGTCCTTTTTTTATTAAGAATAGGGTGCCATTTGCTTCTGTGATTGATCCTAAGAGTTAATGGTGCTAATATTGTGTTTAAAAAAAAAAAATAAATTAGCAGTAGCTAGTGCTTAGACCAGTGTCAGACTGTGAAGAGACACAACTACCTTCAAAATTTATTTCACTGTGGAACAAGAAAATTATTAAATGCTTTCATACTTAAAACCAAAGCTAAAAATATCAGAGGTAGTAAAATTACATTTAGATGTAATAATGTATTGTCAAGGTATATTAAAAAAAAATATTTTGCTTATAAACACACGCAACTGTTCATAATAAAATGTTGAGTCTCTTTTCTCTGCCCATAAGGATGAGACTCTCATTTGGAGTTTTCCCACTCCTCTCACTATTGACTTAAACCTTCAGCCTCATTTGAATTAACCTAAACTATGTTTCTTACCACTTGCTCAGACAACACTCAATTTTCTTTTTTTTTTTTTTTTTAGTCCCTCACATATTCTTCCACTGATTACCTAACATGTAAAGATTTTTTTAAATCTCACCCTACCAAAATATTCCAAAATATATTTTTGTGTTACCAATATTGCCGTCCTCCTTTATTCTGCTATCATTTCCTTTGGCAGTACTTCTTAGTCCACTTCATCCACAGGTATCTTCATGATTTATTGTCTGGTTGGATGTCCTCTAAAAAGCAGCCAGAAAAACACTCCTCCTTTCTTTTTTTTTCTTCTTTTGTTTGGTTTTTAAGCCTATAAGCAGCACCTGGTATGATTACTGGGGTGCCGATTATGGCACCTACAACTACAATCCTTACATTGGAGGCGTTGGAATTCCAGTTGCAAAACCACCGGTAACTACAGAGAAAAATGGATCACAAACTGTGAGCGTATCAGTCTCTCAAGGTAAGCAATGAACTGAAGTTCTGTTAAGGATCTCTTTTCTGTGATACTGTATTCAACACTTCTGCATATCAAATTATGTTAACAATCCGTGTGTGTTAAGTGGAAAAAATTAAATTTTCTATATGCTACAGTTTTTCTGTGGTAACTGAGAGAATGTTATGTGAGGTTTATATTTAAAACAGCCTAACATAGCAGCAGATCTTATTTTCTAACATTTTTGAACTTAGACTTATAGGTAGTTTTAAATAATTCCTGTTTTCTCAGGAAATTTTGGAAGGTCTGTTCTAGTTGGCTGATATTTTGGATAGTTGGCTCTACTCTAAGGAATAAGATGGCACACTTGTTTAGTTTGGAGGAGTACTACTGGACAAGGGTAATAGATCTTTCCCCCGCCACACTGGGGAAAACCAGCTGTTTGGCTCTTGTTTGAGAGCTATTACCTTAAGAAAAACAGGCTTAAACGTATGCGGATTTAGTTATGTGTGATAATAAAGTGACTGTAAAAAGAAATATGTGTATGTTTCACAGAAACTTAGTATTTTATTCATTATATATTTCACATCTATGAGAATCTTATGTTCAGTTCAGAGTATAAGTTTCTACATTCTGTTCCGTCGTACATAAAAGTGAATCTTCCTGTTAGCGATACTGAGAATTTTTTCAGTTTAATGTAGACTGTATACAGTGTTGCTTGCACAGAAAGTTAGACTAACTAATTGTATACATCTTTGATATAATTCAGTTTCACCCTGTTTATTGCCTTGTGTAGCTTTAGATGCACGTCTAGAAGTTGGACTTGAACAGCAGGCTGAGCTGATGCTGAAAATGATGTCCACCTTGGAGGCTGATTCCATTCTACAAGCATTAACAAACACATCTCCTACATGTAACTACATGTTGTCAAATCATTCTCTTCACATAATGACCACAATGCTCTGAAATTTGTACTAATTTTTTCTGCAGTCACTTAGCAGCTTAGAAAAAGTTATGTTTCACTTGAATTTGCTTGTTAGACTGAGCTTTAGAGATACTTCTTTATTCAGATTTTTTAAGTAGGTGTATACATACATTTAAGACATTTAGTGAAACTGGTCAAGTATGCAGGATTCCCTTTACAGTACATAATAGTACAATGGAGGAATTGTTTTCATTTTCCTATCTAGGTGAAAGTGAACATTAACTTTTCTATTTTTGTGAAGCTTCATTCTTGCATTCAGTGTGAAATTTCAGCTGTTTGAAAGCTGCTTTGACAGTTTCACTTATTTAGTGATGAAAGTGAAAATATTTGAATACAGTATTGAACTTGCCTGTTCAGTAAGTTTTATGATATAAAAACATTCATGATGCCGATTTACTTTTGAACATATTTTCAGTGAGTTGCACTGCCTATCTTGTTAAAGTGTACTTTTTTGTAGCTCTCCGAGTACCTTAACATACATGCAGTCATTAGTTGAATATCTGATGACGGAATAGGTTTAGTGACATCCTCAGACTTTATTTTCTGGAAGTTTATTATTGACTACAGTAGTTTTACATGCATGAAAGAGATGTTCCAATTGTTTGTCTTGCCATAGTGTTACCAGGACACTCCTATAATACTTGTTTGGCAAGAACTATGAAAATGTATTTCTGTGAGTTCGCTTTCCAAACATCTTTTTGTGATGATGGAGATGTCTGACATTCAAGTATGGTAGTCAATAGTCCAACTCAGCTGAACACTACTTTGAAGATGTACTCGTAAATTATAAAATAAGTGTCTTTCCGTTAAGTATAAAATACAATAAAATAAAATACAATAAAATAAATATGAAATTACTTTTAGCAACTTTTACAAAATAATTAATGGGGGATGGTACTTCTTGGTTTGTTTTTTTAGTAACCCAATCTCCTAGTGGAACAGATGATTCATTGTTAAGAGGATTACATGCTGCTAACCAAAATACCCAGTTGATTGTACAGTTGTCATCTATACCTATGCTGAGTGCGTGCTTCAACAAACTCTTTTCAATGCTACAAGTCCACCATGTTCAGGTATAGAAGTATGAACTTTGAAATGTTGTGATAGTGTTTCTAAATTTGAAAGTTGTTTTCCTTTATCTCTTACTACTTAGGATGCAAGTAACCTGCTATGTTATGTGCTTTATTGCTTATGAAGTTGTCATGGACAACAGTACCAATAATGTAATAGACAAGCTGCTGAAAGCTTTTATCAAATAGGGTATTTTTTGTTACAGTGAAAAAGCGGGTGTACATTTTCATACTTAAAACCAAGTTATCAGGTTCACTGAAAGATAATTGTTAGCTTATTAGTGAAGAGTATCACTAAGTCTGCAGTCTCCATCTGTGGAGGTTTTCAAAACCCAGCTGGATAAACCCCCAAGCAACTAGTCTGACGTCTTAGTTGGACCTTCTTTGAGCAGACGATTGGACTGGATAACCTCCAGAGGTCCCTTCCAACCTGAATTATTCAGTGATCCTAAATGTTAAAATTAGAAGTATGCTTTTTAAAAATTCATTGCTTTTGCACCACTTCTTGATACATACAAAGAAATGTCATCTGTGCTATATATGAGTGGTTAGGTGCCTGCCTACCTCTTCATGTTTTAATTGGGTCGCTGACTTCATCCCTCAGTTGTTCTTTAAATATCTCATCTAAAATACAGTTTGTGGGGTAAAGGACCTTGATAGTCCCCCAAAATATCTAAACAGTTATTTTCCTCAAGGGAGTTATTGAGAGCGAGCATCAGTGTGTCTCTGATAGCAAAGGAGGTTTCCCAGTAATTAAATTGGCCTTTTGAATCATTTCAGTTGACTGGTAAACATCACTTGACTATAATGAGACATTTCAAAAGCTTACATGCAAACCGGTGTTACAGATGTAAGGTTGTGATACAGGCATTTCTGAAAAGTGTGTAAAGCTGTTTGGTTTTTTTTAACATAAGTTTGAAGAAACTTCTTAAGAGAAACTTAACTGTATTTAGAAGAAATCAGTTACAAAAATGTAGAAGTAGTATTTGCTAGTTATGTTGAATTTAATTTGAATATTAAGTTTATCAGAATCTTCAGATCCACTAAAGGAGCGTGTATGTGTGTGTTATCAGTGAAACAGTAGCACCAGAGAATGTAGATATGGCTTTTAAAACCAAAACAGATAAGCTTTTATGCTCTGGAGTTCTGGAAAAACATGTGAGTTTGGTCTGATAGTGGGTTTTGTCGTTTTTTTTCTCCTTTATTTTTCAGCTTGAATCCCTTTTACAGTTATGGCTCACATTAAGCCTAAATTCCAGCTCCTCTGGAAGTAAAGATAGTGGCGCTGATATTTTCCTTTATAACGCTAACCGAATACCTGTCATTTCCTTGAACCAAGGTAAAATACATTAAATACAGGAAATTAATTTTCAGGATGTGTAAGATAAGATTTTTTTAAAGTAATTATGTTTTGCTAATAAGCAAAAATTATTTAAGTATTCCTGATAAGATCAATGTTGGGATGGTTTCTGTGTGCTTATTAAAGAGCTGTTGGGCTTGCTGTCTTCTTAACATGAAAAATGTGTAGCTAGTATGTAATTGAGAGATGGTTCCTTGAATTTGCATAATCTCCTCAGAAATTAAATTGTAAAATTCGTGGTTCTTAATTCAACATTAATCCCAAGAGGACTTTTAAAATGACACTTCTTAGTCTAAGGTGAACTATGCACCTGTATGTACTTCTGTGACAAATTTCTTCTCCTTGTATACCATCCCATGATCCATTTATTATGAAAGGAGTCAGTGTGGGAGGAAGCCCTATTACTTTTTGGCATCAGTCTACTAATCTAGTACAAAGACATGTTGAATTATTTTCTTATTTCTATAAATTAATTTGTACAGTTTAAAAAATTTGTGATATTTTGTGGTGATAGTCCAAAACATAAATGCCTGCTATAGTGAACCTGTTACGCTGACTTCCATGAGAGCATTTTGAAACCAGAGGTTTCTTTGCATTGTTTTTTCTGAGATGTCAGGGTTTGGGCACTGTAGAAAGTTCCATGGGCCAGTTCTTGTGAAGTGTTGGTGAGGCTTCTTTTCCTCATTTCCTGAACAATAGTTGTCAAAATTAATAAGTACAACAACAAAAATAATAATAATAATAAATATAGCACCTTACAGTAAAACCAACACATTTATAGTAATACCCTGAAGATTAAAGTTTGGAAAAACATGTTTTTCTTGACAGCTTCAGTAACTAGTTTCCTGTCAGTTCTGGCATGGTATCCTAATACCTTACTCCGGACGTGGTGCCTTGTGCTTCATAGCCTAACTCTCATGACGAATATGCAGCTTAATGGTAAGTCATGGGTGTGTTGTTGTGTTTTGTTCAGATGTTGTTTGGTTTTTTTATGTTGCCTGTTTTAGTGATGTACAGATAAGCATTGATTCCCATCCCATCAAATGATTCCCATCTGAAAGACTACCAGAGCTTTCCCTTTGTCATACAAATACTTTTGTTGATTCTCCATAACTTCAGGATTTTCAAGAGTGGTCTCCTTGAATTGCTTGTAACATGGAAACCGAAACCTTAGTGGTAAAAGAAAACATCATTATAAATCCTTGGGAATTAGCTTTATACTATGGGAAGTAGTAGCAGAGAGGAAGGATTAAGGCACTCTGAGAATCATGTTTTTCTGATGCAGTAGGAATATTTTTGTAAATATGCAGGTACTAGTCATTGCTTATGTTAACTATCTCAAGATAAGACCTTAGAAGCTGAATCTGTGGAAAAAGAAATCCAGCCCGTTTGTTTAATTTCATTTTCCTGTGCACACCAGACTATCTCACATTCTGTATGTTGCTCCATACCACACTAACAATAATCTCCCTTTTGAATGAGATTTTACCGCAAGACTGGTAGACATTAAAGGATGTAATTTTTAAATGAAGAAGTTAAGCTCCTAAATGGCTTACTATCATAGGGCAGCTGTTGTGAGGAATGCTTTTGTGGCCTTGTCCTCAAGGCTAAAGAAGATATCAAATAGTAAGAACTTGGAGACTGGAATCTTTTAAAACCTAAATGTTAGGCTGAGTCAGAGCTCTTTTAAATTGTGTTGTCTCTCCAAGCATATGACTAAAGACAGTAATTGCAGGAGAAAGAAACTCAGAGCCACCTGAAGATCACACTTCTATGAAGCAATTTGCCATCATATGATGACACAGCTATTCCACACCGTTTTCCTCAAAGATGCTTATGAATCTTTTTTTCCTATGTGCTATTTCAAATCATTGTCCTTGGGATGCACTTTTTTCTTCAGGTTTTCACTTTTTGTCCCTTTTCTGTGATGGTATTTAGAGACCAGTCTCACAAAAATCTGCTGAAATTTTTGCTGTTAGGTGAAGCAGTAGAGCTGTGAATAAACTAATGGAAGAGAGTTAACTGATATTCTCAAACTGAGACATCCATCTTATTTGTGGTATTTGAGAATAGTACATGGCCTGATTTGTAGGATAACAGTGCCTGCAGTTAACACCCATATGTATTTTCAACACTCCAATTCGCAACTGTACACTAGCGATTTCCAAAAATTATGCTGTGCATACCACCAGGACCATATGTGAATCTCTTCCAAGCGGTATGAGGCTCCATGTTGCGCTCTGACAGACAGACAGCTGTGTGTTTGCAGGAGTTTTAGGCAACTGCCTGAGAGCAGCAAGTGAGAATGTGAACGAAAAGCTGCTGAGAAGCAACCCCTGTGACTCATTGCAGGCACACTTCAGCATATGAATGTGGTTGCGGATTTTTGTGTATATAGGATTGTGAGCCCAAGGCTGGGGTTGAGTTGGAAAGGGTTGGAGACGCAAGCTTGCTGGAGGGTAAAGAAAAAGGTTGAAGGTGTGTCTCCTTTTCTACGTATGTATGGATTAACTGTCCCTTTTGCCATACTCACTGACAGAACCGGGAGCTAAATAATTTTAATCACCCATCATATCACTTCTGTGTCAGGATTCCTCAGCAGCAAATAATTCAAGATAATATTCTGTCTTGATGGCACTGAGTTGTCACATTTAAGAAGTGAAATAATCTCTGTTCAGTTCTTGACAATTGAAGGTGGGATCCATCAGGGCACTTCTCCAGTCAATTATTTTGGTTTCTGTGTGCTTTAGTTCAGAACTGGGACTAATAATAGTCTCTTAAGCCATTACAGACTGTATCTCCCAGGAGTTCTCATCAACTTATAATTTTCAAGATAATGCTTTCCAGAAGAGATAGGATTTTGGGTTTTTTTAAATACATGCAGCCAGTAGAGAGTGAACAATTTAAAGAAAAGTTGTTCCTGAGACTGGTGAAATGTGACATGTCAGCTTGCTTTGGAGTCAAGTTTCTCTTTTATCCTCTTTAATTCTGTAATGGTTTAAGCTATGAAGTACAAATTCTTCACGTATCTTCACGTTATAGACAGGTTATGGTTAGTTTTGTTTACTTATTTATTTTTAAACCAGTAAGATGTCAATTACAATTCATTGAGAATAATTTGTTAGTCTTGCTAAATGTCTGTGGTTATAAAAGGAGGTTCTTTTCCCCTTTTAATACCCACACAACAAGTCCCCAAATGCATGCATTTGCAGAATATCATCACTGATGAAAAAAACACTACCAAAAATATTTTATTCAGATGATTTCAGGTATAATAAACCTCTTCAGATGCAATAAGCCTTTTAAATAAAGCAAGAAGGCACCTCTTCTTGACATAATCCTCATTAGATAATCATATTTGCTGTTTCAAAAATTAGAAAACTGCTTAGAGGTGTAGCCACTCATAGATGCAGCTACACTAAACTCTTTTGCAGGTGGGCATTTTAGCACTGAGAAAATCCCGATATCACTATTTTTCTAAACCACTGGATCTCAAAGCCTTCTCAGAGAACCTCCTGCTTAAGTTGCCTTATTTAGTTGAAATTCATTATTGCTGTTTGATACATATGTTCACATTCAGCCATTCTGTTTTCCTCAGTCTTTCATTTAAAAAGAAGAAAAGAAATGCAAGGAAAACCAAAGGGGGGGAGTGGGTGTGGACAGGGCAGTGCTTTTTCATATATTCTTCCATACATTCTAGTTAAGGGTCTTGGGTCATTTGCATTTTATGGGTAGTCTCTTTGAATTCACTTCTGAACTGTTGTACTCTGAAGACTACAGTTTTGGTCACCATTTCATCAAGAGATCAATGAATTAGAAGATCTCATCATGAGAAATGAGGTGATTCTAGAGATCTCATCTAGATGTTACTTTCAGAGCTGTTTCTCAGTTATTTTTCTAAAACCCTAGATCTTTCTAGTAGTAATCAAGGCTTTTTAGTTGGATTTTTTTTTTTTTACCCACATGAGTATAAGGCAGATTCTTTTGGGGAACTGTCTTATATTGGGATTTTATGAGCAACCACTGTCTAGAGCAGGTCAGTTCATGGTCAGAAAAATCTTATTTCATTATGCCATTATGCGCTGATAAATGTCTTCAGAATAACAGCTCAGGCTGTGTAACTTCTGTGCTTCAGGAACTCTTATCTGAGGAGTGCAAGATATTTTTCAGAGATAAACCCAATACCCTCACCATTTCTTTTCAGAATAATGACTTTAACTGGTTACACGATCCAGGGACAAATTTTGCCAGGATGATGTTTAAAATCAGTATTTGATGGGTGACATCTAGAACCATTTAATGCCATGTAAAGGAAGGTGGGTAGAAGCAAATCTACAGTGACACCTGGCTAAGAAAAATTTCTCAGAGCTACAGTTGCTCTAAAGTAAACAGCTGTCATCTGTCAAATCCTTCTCATAATGCATTTACTCATCTGTTCCTTTACCAAGAACTATTCATGCTTTCCTCACATGCCCTTTTGCTTATCTGTTATTGTTGTCACCAGAAATATTGTTTGAGAGCAGTGTTTTGAGCATAAACGCTCCCTGACAAAGCAGATAATATAGAGGGATTGTGAAATCTGAGTTCGAATGTCAAACAAAACATGTCAGACTGCAAATATAATGTAGAAAAAAAGTGGGGTTTTGTATTGTAGTGATATTTTCAGCTGTTCAATATAAAATAGATAAATAAAATAACATAGGAAGTAATGAAGATGCATTTATTCAGTTATGGCATCAACCCTATCATGAAACAGTAGAAAAACTATGGAGCCTTCTAATCCTGGAAGGAAATGAGTTGAGGGTTAGCATGTGGACTTGGCTACTGCTCGTCAAGAGGAGATGGGCTGGGACTGTCAAATCCAGGGAAGTTCTAATGTAACATCTGCTTGTACTAAGATGTAACATCTTCACAAATAGCCTGATTTAATTAAGTACTTACAGCACAGACCTAACAAGTAAAGGTGAACACAGCGGGAAAAAGCTGGAGTTTTTTAAAATAATGTTACCTTCAAAGAAACACCAAGTGGATAAATCAAATGACTTGAAGCCACACCCCAAATGTGCCCTGTTCAGAAAAATGCAAGCATACATATTCTAAAAGCTGTAGTTTCAATGGAGAGTTTGTTTCATTTTGTTTTCTTTTTTAAAAAAGAACAACATTGAATAGCAATGTTGCTTATCACAATGATCGTTATAGACGTCATAGGTGATTCAAGGTCTCTGAAGAAAATGAAATACCTTCTGTCTATGAAGGTAGCATTCAGGAATGCAGGAAAGTACAAAAGTATGTCCATTTTTCAAATAAAAATATAAACATTCTGGGTGATTTGTACACTTATTTTTGAAATTAATTTGGATACTTAGTACTTTTGGACAAACTCAAGGGACATCTAGCTTTAAACTGAAGTTATACACAAAGTTTAAATGCTGCAGTTACATAGAAACAATGAAAAGTTACAGAAAACTATGACAAACAGAATAACCAAATTCAGATTAACTTCTCATTTTGATTAGCTATGTCAGCTGCAGTTGAATGTAACTTTACTGGTAGTGATTTATCTTAAATTTTAAAATAGATTGTAAGTGGAACTTTTTTCAGAAAAAAAACCAACCAAAAATGCAGTAATATGACAGGTCTAGGTATACGTGCAAGAGCTATGTGCTTAGAAAGTTAGTGCTCTTAGTGACCTGAGTGTCATTTTCATTTTTAACTTGTATCATGACATACTCAGAAACACCCCCAAAAACCAACCAACCACCCCCGCCCCCCCCAACAACTACAACCTACATACCTAGTTTTCTTAGAGGGAAAATCAGTGTATTGTAAGTTTTACTTCAGTAAATATTCAGGGGTGCAGATTCAGCAAGGGAGAATAAACTTTATCAGTGCACCCAGACTGGTGTTTCCAAGGCACATCCTGCAACGGAAGGCTTCTTAGTTGTTCTGAAATGTTCAGTTTTTCTTTCAGAGAACCTGTGAAACTGTGTGCTTACTTTTTACAGACTTGCCCTCCACCCAGACAAGACCTAGCCTTTTCATCTTTTGCACTATCAAATGTAAACTAGAGCAGGCTTATTGTCTACAATACAATGGAACTGGAATGCTGTGGGATGCTTTCTTGGCTATTGCCATGCCATCAGTCATAGCCATACCGGCTTGTTTCACTACTAATGTTGATAAATCAATGCAGAATGGTTTGTATTGCTGTACAAGAACTACTTTCAGTGGTAGTTTTCTGCATTCATCTAAAGCAAGAAATGTGTTTATAGTTTGAGAATGAAATAGCATTTGATAAGGGGAAAACTTAACTGCGAATTATCTTCTCCTTCCATCTTCCCATAAGGATTTCTTCTCATAGCAAGTGTCTTTCTGATGCTATTGTTATTTCATTGCTCTGAAAGCTTTTCAACAGAGGTGGAAGCAGTCAGGGTTTAATTCTGGTTTTCACGGAGATGTTTCCCTCCTGGTTGAGATCTTTAGTTTAACTGTCCTTCGTTTAAGGACATTCTTATGAATGATGAAGACTCTGGTAAACCGAATGATTAGTAAGTAGTTCAGGATTTGGTTCTTTTAGCAGCCTCCCTAATTAAGACTCTTATCTTGGAATGCAAAGGGATGCCAGCCAAGCTCTCACACCAGAGCATCATTTCCTCAATTTAATCTTTTATATATGATGAGATAGCCTGAAAGAGATCACAGCTTCAGCATGTAATAACCTATAACTTCATTTAGATACATGTAATATTCTAAAAATATGTATTTTTATTCAGTAGGCTAAGCTTTTTTCAGGTTGTGTTTTGAATTGATTCAGTATACTACTGCTGAAGGAGCAAGACTTCACATTTAGTAAAGCTTGTTTGTTTGATCATTGAAGGGTGTATTTTCATTCTATTTCTGGTCCGCAAAGTTCTTGTCTGTTAAGCTCCCTACAGTTTTAGTCAGTGATGAGAATTCTCTGAATGTGTCAAGGACAAAAATATCTTGATTGTGTACAGGATAATAGAACATGTGGTCTCTGTCTGACAAACTAACAAATGCACTTAAGCCTTATTAAAGTGTTGGACTAGCAAAGAGAAACAAATCAAAATGTCTGTATATATTGCTTCTACAAAATGAAGCTCTACTTCTAGGAATACTGCCTTAACAAGCTTGGAACACTGGTGGAACAGTTTTGGGGGTTTATATTTGTACTTAATCGAAAACTGTACACTCAAAATTGTAGTCCTGAGTAAGCAGGTTTCAGTAGCTGATTTTGCTGAGAATATTTACACATCATGCAATAAGTATCAGGGATATGCAGTATAAATGTTTGATTTACACTTAGTGCTTAAGATTACAGATTTAATTTTTATGTCTTTATTTTTAAGCTGGTCCAAGCAGTGCCATTGGAGCTCAGGAAAGTACTGCCCAATTGTTGGTGTCAGATCCAAACCTCATTCATGTGTTAGTGAAATTTCTTTCTGGCACTAATCCTCATGGAACAAATCAACACAGTCCACAGGTAACTAGCAATTAAAATAAGAAAAAAACCTCTTTGTAATAGGATTTCAATACACTTCACATGAATATGTATTATTCATAATGTATTATATCCTTGACTTGTTTCTTTTTTTGGTTATCGTCTTAGTTGGTTCTGATGAGCAGCCATAGGGAAGTTCATGTTGGTGACACACTCTGAGTAGTGATTGTACATTTTTACAACTATCTGGAGACCTGCCACAGGGAGAGAATGCCCTGCAATATGTCAGTGAATGTGTTCCATGTTAGGATTCCTAGCTGCATGCATGAAAAATGTAATAGAGTTCAGTTAGTTTCCTGAAATCTTGTTGGGTTGGGATAAATATGCTCATGAAGATTAAGTTTAAATATCTAATAATTCCAGAATTAAAATCATACTTTTATTTTCTGCCTGTTTTCTGAATTCAGGTCTGCTGTTTCTCCTGATTTCGACTAATGGTTTTTTTGCTTTTTGCAGTTTTCGAAACATCTGTGAATAGTGATTTTAAAAAAGCCCAAGTTAACTTAATTGTGTGTAATATTTGACAGAAGTCTCAGAAACACTTAGTTTAGGAGACAGAAAACACCTGGAATTTCCAGTATTTCCCAGAAAATTTTCCAGAAAATACAGTCTTTTCCAGAACTTAAAAATTACACAGTGCCATTAATTTAAAGCACTTATATGTAAATGTCTAGTTTGTGAAAAGACATTCAGATTAGCACAGAAATGTATTCTGTGTGAAGCGTAGTTTGCATTGCCAAAAAGATAAAGTCGCAAGCTCCAAATTGAGTCTTAGGGAAAGAACTGAATTATTTGCTTTTTACTCATGTTTAGTAGTAGAAAAACACATAATATAAATCAATATGGAATAGTTCTCCTGTGAAAACCCTGTAAAACTTTTCAGACAGCAGGTTAAGCTACATGATATTTTTCTGTTCTTAGAAAATATTCTTGTTAGATACTACTTAATGTTCTTGAAGAAATTTCAGCTTTATATAATACTTATTAAAATGCCTTTCCCTCTAGGTTGGGCCAACAGCGACACAAGCTATGCAAGAATTTCTTACTCGATTACAAGTGCACCTTTCTTCAACTTGTCCTCAGATGTTCAGTGAATTTTTATTGAAGTTAATACATATACTTTCAACAGAAAGGTAAATCTTAACTATTTTTTTTCCTTTCATGCCCTCTTTGTCTTTAAAGTCTGGGCGAGCGTGAATCACAGCTAAGACGTCTATGTCCCACCTTGTCATGCTGTCAAGTTATATATAGATGGAGATCTTAGGTGTTGCTGCAGCACTACCAGCAGCCTCTGGGCTGCTTCTGGCACGTGGAAGAGTGCAACTGGAATCCACAGACAGGCGTCCATGTGTGAGGGACAGTGAATAGAAGAACTAAACGGTTGGACTGACTTTTATCTAGCGCTAAGATTTAGGCCTTGTTAAAGTAATCCCTAAAATAAGAGCACCTGTTAAAAAGAGAAGTAGTATTCTGAGGCTTGAATTAATGAAAGTTTCTAGGAATTATTCACAGATTGTGAAAATAATATGGATGGCTTTTATAACATGGTAGAATGAAATGTGAGATTGTATAATCCTATTTAAGTAATATGCATATTTATTGCTTTGTCTTTCTATTCCTCTCCTCCTCACCTGACAGTGGAAAACCTCCACTGCCCCACTCTCCTTTGGGGGCCTACTGATGTCTTGTCTCCCCACTAGTGTAGAGGAGTGCCACTGGGCAGGGGAGAGATAAGAGCTTATGGCTTGTCTTTTACAGCTCTACTTCTTCAAGGCTAGGTCAGTGGGCACGAGACTGCTGTGTATACAGCAGTACACCAGAAATGTGCTAATTGTTGGGCCTGAAGTACATTAGGAATTATCATTTATTTCTGGTATGGATGTTCTGCTCATCCTCAGACAAAGGCTTCGTATGATTAGGGATGAGCTTCCTCAGTTTCTGGCTTCCCAGTAGGTGGCACTTTGGTGTTATCTATTCTTTAATCGTACAGCAAACAGTTTTGGCCTTCTCTTAAGAGATTTTACCATAGTAACTTAAATTGAATGGGTGGTGTTTACCAGGTTACATTGGTAATCAGTCACTTATACAAGAAATGTCATAATACAATAAAATCATTAATTCACAGTGACTCTTGGAATGCATAGCTGCATGCCATAATTTATTTGAAATAAGCTGATGAGACCACTGAAAGGATAGGTTTTGAAATGTGTTAGATTTTTTTTTTTTTGAGACAAAGCAAAGGTGGGACTGAAATGTCATAAAGTGGAAGCAAAGCACCAGAAAAGGGGTTAGGTGGTTATTTCTAAAACTTCAGGTAAATATTGAAGTATACCATGTCTGATCAAAGCATAAGATTGATTGTGAAGAAAAGCAGTATTTTACTGTTAGAACTAATTAAATGCCAAATATTTTCTTCAGGCCTGATTCTATAAACTGTTTCATTCTGTATTTAAATTTAGAAGTTATAGTAAGATTAATCAATGTCAAAAGATACAGAGAAATATATCAAAAATCAGTAACTAACGCTTCAAGAGTTAGGACCAGGTTTTTTTTAAATATGCTGATTCAAAAGGTTCATTTTGTAGTCCACCAGTGTACATGTAAAAGTAATTGGGAAAATAAACATTCCTAAAAGAGATCCTTCAAGCAATCAACTGACAAGCACCAACCTGTGCTAGTTTGAATACCTTCTGATGGTCTTATGTGTAGTTACTATTTAGATAGCTAAAACCTGACCGTTTGTCTTTCTACCTCAGGTGAAAAAAGGGGACCCCCCCCAAGCAAATCAGAACACGGGAAGAAAAAAAAAAATCATAATTTCCTGTTAGAAAACAAATAATCCTAATGATATTAAAGTATTAGATGACTTCTTCCCGTGAAGTTTCCCTGTAAATATACCAAACTTTTCACTCACAACTGAACAGGACTGTATTCCAAGCCTACACTTACAGAACTAACTGAATGATTAAAAAAAAGGTGGATCCTAAAATTTTTCAAAGGAAACTTACATCCTTAGTGGTATCAGGAAAGTGATAGCATGAGCAGGTTCTACAGGCTGTGTAATGACCAGTATATTAAAAAGTTACAAATGCTTGACTTCTGTGAAAGATCAGATTGTGCTTTAGCATGCATTTCTGAAAATGGCTGGTTTTTTATTTATTGAAAGTCTGGTGTGTTTTTTGATTCTTAAAAATCAAGAAAGAAAAAAAAAAAGAAAACCAACAACAAAACCTGTTTAACTTGTTAATATTGAATAGTGAAATATATTAAATTTTTTTTCTTTCAGGGGTGCTTTCCAGACAGGCCAGGGACCCTTGGATGCACAAGTGAAACTCCTGGAATTTACCCTGGAACAGAATTTTGAAGTTGTATCAGTTAGCACTATTTCTGCAGTAATTGAGTCTATAACCTTCCTTGTGCATCATTACATTACGTGTTCGGACAAAGTGATGTCTCGCAGCGGCTCAGACAGCTCTGTGGGTGCTCGAGCGTGTTTTGGAGGGCTTTTTGCCAATATTATCCGTCCAGGTGATGCCAAAGCAGTTTGTGGAGAAATGACAAGGGATCAACTTATGTTTGATCTGTTAAAGCTGGTCAACATTTTAGTTCAACTGCCGCTTTCCAGTAACCGAGAATATAGTGCCCGTGTTCCAGTAGCAAGCAGTACTACAGACAGCGTGTCTGATGAAGAAAAGGTTTCAGGAGGCAAAGATGGCAATGGAAACAACCCTAATACTCAAGGATCAACTGCATATGTGGCAGACTTGGTGTTAGCCAACCAACAAATTATGAGCCAGATTTTGTCTGCGCTTGGCCAGTGTAACAGCAGTGCTATGGCAATGATTATTGGTAGGTATTTTGTAAATAAAACGGAAGATCTTGGAGTGGTAAAACACTTAAAACTTCTACAAACTCATAAATTGGCTGTATACATGAAAGAATGTGTCACAGAAATGACAGGAAAGAAGAGCCTGATAGGAAGTGAAAGGAGCAGACAGGTATGTGGAAAAAAACCTACCATGAGGTGGGAGACAGTAATTAAAACCAAACAGGAATGCATTTGACATTTGAATTTGCTGAATCTCAGAATGGTCAATGTTGAAAAGGGCCTCTGGAGATTGTCTAGTCCAACTAGTCCTGCAGAAAGGGTCAACTCGGACCCTGCCTCATAGAGCAGGTTGCTCAGTACCTCGTCCGGTTGGGTTTTTAATTCCCCAAGGGTGGAAACTCCACAACTGCTCTGGGCAACCTGTTACAATGTTAAATCATTCTTAAAGTAGAAAAGCCCTTTTCTTGTGTTTAAATGGAATTTCCTGGGTTTCACATAGAGGCCATCACATGCTTCTGCAGTTTGTACCGTAGACACGTTACCTCAATTGTTCTCTGTGTATTGCATTATTTTCCTTTTTTTTTTTTTTTTTTTAATAATTTCTGAAAAAGACAAATTACAATTGTGGCCCTTGCTCAGAATACGTAAACTTTTCTATTCCTCTGTTTTACCAGTTATCTCATTAACATCATGTTCTGGGAGTTCCAGTCATGTATTTGTGGGTGGGATCTTCCTGCTATGAACAAGTGAGGAAGCTGATGATATTTTGAACAGCAAAATTGCTGTTGGTCAGACATGTACCTAAGGTGCATTTTCTCAGAGAGATTGTCTTTGTGACTTGCTGGTGAGCTGTGATGATAGCATAGTGTTTATTTGTACAAATTAAACCACTGACTGAAATACCATGCGCAAAACTGGAAAAACATTTTGCAGGAGGATAGGCAAAGAGTTTGCACTCCATTTCAGGCATAATAGTTGTAAAATTTTGTTCTCCTTATAGCAATTCTTGTTTCGAAGAAAGTTCCTGGCCTATTCTGTGTTAGTGTCTTGTAAGCAGATGTGAAACTGTTAACCAGTGCTATTATCAGAAGACAGTATACTTTTTGGATGAGAGCACATGAATGTTAGACCAGTGGTTCATTTTGGCATAAAAGCAATTGAGGAAAAAGTAGCAGCCTCCAGTTGTCAAATTAAACAGCAGGCAGGATTTGACAAGCCTGGATTGCGCTGTTGGAACCTTCCCGAAATTAATTCCAGAATGTCTCCTCCTTTACTCTGGGTAGTTGGTGTCATATTGCAAATACGCTATGAACACTGACAGTAGTTTGTTCTGGGAATGGTGGTTTGTGCTCAATATGTGTTTCTTTGGGGTGAAATTCAAAAATTCTTCTCCTCAACTTTGATGTCTTTCTAAACCACTGATTTCTGTCCAGCAGTTGTTTTGCATTTTTTTAAAAGACAATTTGGAAAGATACTGTTGTTTCAAAACGTTTTTCATTGAATTCAGGATATTGGGCCAGCTGATCCCTTCAGTGGATTGTTCCTCCCAGGGTCTTTTAATATAGATTATTGAAACTAATTTGTATGTGTATTTTGGGAAGATAGAACACAGCTATTTGTGGTTTTAGTTCCTTCATGAAGAGCTGTATTAAGCTCTCTCCAGACAATTCCTGTGAACAAAACATTTCTCCAAGACTGCAGCCAAAGGTTATATATATGATTCAAAAGTCAGTTATCAGCATACCATAGTAAACATGGAATAGCTAGCGCAGCATGCTAGCTACCTAGGAAAGATAAACAAGATGATGTCTGCAGATGTGTACTGATAGGTAGTGGCTCTAGTGTCAAAATTTATGCTAATAATGTTAATTTACTGCACCTGGTGAGCCAGCTGGTTGGGGACCAGGGTGGCCTTGAGTAATTTGCTTGTCACATGAAGTTAAAACATTTGTCAGATTTTTCTTTTATGACAGTTTTGTCTATTTCATTAGGTTTTTATACTTTGTCATTGACAGACTGTGAAAATCATACAAGTTACAATATTACCCTCCTATCCTACCTTCTCCTTGCCTCAAAGTCTTCACAGCAAATCCACCTTAGTTGGCTTCAGCTCCATCATTCATTCATTCTACTTAACTTTTCTAGACCATGCAGAGACTGAGTCTTAAGACTTTCCTTGTCTGTCTCCATGTATCCAATGCTTATCAATATTTTCTTTCTTGATAGCTTGAAGGTGATTAAAGTACTACAGCTGTCACTTCTCCTGCTGGAATGTTTCTCTAAAGCATGCTCCATGTTATTTTTTATTATTAGTTAGTATAAATCCACTTTCTCTAAATGGAACAGGCTTATTCCATCCATTCCCCCCACTCAAATCTAAAACCACTTTTAAAAGCTCTTCCAGATTGATGTGATATGCTTTGTAAGACAGTTGTATTTATAGACGTAAACTCTTCCTTGGGAAGACTATTCTTTTGCTTTCTATCCTCAATTTCAGCAATGTGTAATCAATATTGCTGAATGTTGATATTCAGTAAATCCTCATTAATAAATCCTGCGCTGTTACACTGAGAAGGATAATTCTGGGAGAGGTATTTCTGACAAAAAATAAAAAAAATATATATATATATACACACACACACATATATGTTAAATCGTTTTGGGGCTTTTTGGCTGCACAAGTGCACTTACCTGAAAAAAATCTTAAAATACTTGTTAGTTGCTTCTGGCTAGGAGTGATTCCAATCCTTGTAGTTCTTAATCTGTCTCCTTCACTAATTACAGTTGTTTGTATGGTCTTACCTAAATTGGATTTAAATTCCCTGGCTTCCTGGGTCAAGTCTTCCTATTTATACTGTAAAGAAGGTAGGATCTATCTAGGAACACTATTAGTAATTTACATTATCCTGAAAACTGGCCCATTTGTAGTTTGTAAATCCATGTGAACATTTAACTAAAAGAAATTTAAATATCCTTGAGTTCTTTTATGTGCTGTAATGGTTTCTTAGGTCTCAACTTCTGACCTTTGAAGTGTTTCTGTTTTCACTAAGGTGCAAGTGGCTTACATCTCACTAAGCACGAAAACTTTCACGGTGGCTTGGATGCAATATCAGTTGGAGATGGGTTGTTCACTATCCTGACAACACTTAGTAAAAAAGCAACAACAGTGCAAGTCATGCTTCAGCCAATTCTTACCTACATGGCCTGTGGGTACATGGGAAGACAGGTAAGTTCCCTTAGGTCTGTCTGCTGTACTTCAAGTGAATTATAGCTTTGTTGATACTGTAATCTATAATAAGCTCAGAAAACTGAACTAGTGCTGCGTAAAAGAAATGTTAACATTATTCATCTCACTGAACTTTGGTGCTGAAGTTAGGAAGCCTCTCTCCATTGCCCATGGTAGAGGTAGAGTGTGAGTCTCTGTAAGGACATTTTAACATTCCCCTAAATGTTCCTGGCTAAAAGCTTGAAGATGGATTGAATGTTTTATTATGTTCGGGTGGGAAGCACGTTTATCGTGTTCATATTAGTAGGTATTCTTATTTCCCTTCAGCTGCTTACCCTGGTAGTTTGATCTTTTCCTTATCACAAAGACTTCTGCTATGTAGGAGTGAACCATATTGGAGCATGATACTGTTATTTTGCAGTAAATTATGGTGGCATTTCCTCTCTGGAATTTTAGCCTACTAATAGGGGATACTAATGCATATTTCTGTCATATTAATTTTGCATGAAACTATGTATTTCTTAACTTTTTCTTCTAGGGTTCTCTCGCCACTTGTCAGTTATCTGAGCCACTGCTCTGGTTCATTTTACGAGTGTTGGATACAAGTGAGGCACTGAAGGCTTTCCATGATATGGGTAAGGATGTCTTTTCTTTAGCTGCATCAAGTAAAAGGTTTATTGTAGAAAATTTTTTGGCACTTAAGGAATACAGATATGTGCCTGGAGGAGCAAACTTACTAAATAGGCCTTTGCTTGCTTAGAATCTGAAAGGTGTTGTTTTTTCCGCCCTCCTGCCTACATTATACACAGGTGGTGTTCAGCTTATTTGTAACAACATGGTAACGAGCACAAGAGCTATTGTTAACACAGCGAGAAGTATGGTTTCGACTATTATGAAATTTCTTGATTCTGGTCCCACCAAAGCAACAGACAGCAGTTTGAAAGCTAGGGTGCTAGCTTCTGAGCCTGATAATGCAGAAGGAATTCACAATTTTGCGCCTTTGGGTGAGTAATACTTCTTTCTCTTATATTAATATCCACTGGTCATTTGAATCTGTATCAAGTTCTTAACAAGAAATCTTGTGATAGTGTCAAATGTTGCAATACTATTGAATCTTCTAAACAGAGGGGTTGCTGGTGTTTCAAGATGATGTTGGTGGAGGAGGTTAGCCCCTGCTCCACAGATAAGATGACCTTTGTGGATAGGGGAAGGAAGGAAAGGGAGTGATCTGTATCTGATGTAGTCATGCATCAAGGTGGGCTCCTTCCTCCTCCTCTAGGTCAGGGGGTACCCAGTTTCAGCCCACCATCGGCCATAGGCACACTAGGACTCACTGACTTCACTTCAGGCACATCAGATTTGATGGAGCTGTTACAGAAGCATAGCAAAGCTGAATGACACAAAGTGAGCCTGAGCTGGGTCAAACAGAGCAGCAGAAGCTGGATGGGGCTGATATTGCTGCTGCTCTCCCACATGCACCTAATTGCTCCGATGTTGCCTGCATGAACGTTTGTTAGAATTGCAATGCTGTTTCAATATCAGTACAGTGGCTGCCAGTTAACTAAAATGCATGTGTTTTAAGATGTAGTTGTACTCTAATATCTTACAAAGGCTTCTTTTCACTACTAGTGTCTTAATGTTTTCTGTTGCTGCCCACTAGCCTAGCGTAGCCCACGAATGTATTCATACGGGGTGTCTCTCTGTCAAGAGGGGAGAACAAAAGGATTATTTTTAAAATTTCTGGAAAAACTGTTGGATGAGAGAAATCCATGCAGTTCTGTTATTCAAATTTGAGTGTCAAAAATAATGAAATTAAATTTAAAAAAAAAAAAAAAAAGGTTTATTTGGCAGAATAGGAGTCCATTAGAAATCTTCTACCTTGCTCTTCACAAATTCCTAAAAGGTAAATTTAAGAATCCTGCAAATGTCGGTACTTGATTACTTTAAGTAGTAAAAATCCTAAGCATGTATGGTGGTAGGTTCTTGCATGCCTTATCTCACAAATTGCAAAGTGCTTGCTATGAGTGCATCTATCTTTTTACTTCGTCAGGAGTGTGCTTTTGAAATTAACCTTTTGGGTGTCCTCATTTACTACACTGATTCTCATCATGTAGTGTTTTCTGAGAGACGAACTCGATTCATTTGGGATGAAAGTCTATCAAAACGTGTCCAGGAGTTCACCTCCAGCTACTACCTGGCATTCAGTCGTGGGGCCAGGGTAGAGCTACTTTAAAGTAAAACAGCCCAAGTATCTGGAGTTTGAACAGTGCAAATCTGGTCTTGTTGTGCCATACAACTTGCTAAAGAAGACAGCCTGGAAGATCTTCCTACTTTGTGCTTGACTCATGCTAAGATTAGAAAAATAAGGGGCTGCTGTGGTCAGGATTTTTTTTTAGTGTCTTTGAAAAAAAGATTTTTATGTGAAACCTTTTTAAAGAAAAAGCTTTGCAGACTTCCATTATAAAGTTGTTCATATTATTATTGTAATATGTAAACCTTTAAAGCCTTCATTATGTTAACTATGAATTAACTAAGTTCTAAGCATACGGTTCAACTTGCACATTTTTGATTTGTTTATTTTTGCAATAAACTCTTGATAGAAAGTTTAAGACTTTGGTAGCAAGTGTCCCCTAGCAAATTTCCAAGCACGTGCATGTGCAGGTGGATATGTAAACTGCCTATTGTAAAACAGTCTAAGTAAAAGAAAAATACCTCAGCGGTTGTCATTATTACACATGGGTTGTTATTGATAAACCAAAACAGGTGAGATAGGGAAAAAAAAGAGGTGTTTTCCACAGTTCAGATTGTAAATTAATCTGGGATTTATTAATAAACATTAATAATCAATGTTAACGGTGCTGTTTTTGAAGGTTCCATCACCTCAAGCAGTCCCACTGCCCAGCCAGCTGAAGTGCTGTTACAGGCTACTCCTCCCCACAGAAGAGCTCGCTCTGCTGCATGGTCATACATATTTTTACCCGAGGAAGCTTGGTGTGACCTCACAATCCACCTTCCTGCAGCTGTGCTGCTCAAGGAGATCCACATCCAGCCTCACCTGGCCTCTCTGGCGAGTAAGTAGATTCACTGACATTGATGCCGGTTTGAAAATTTGAAGGGTAGTAGTATTTAGAAATGATACAAAGAGTATAATCAGAGGAACTAGAGCTGACAGATTGGTTGAAAAACGCCTGTAAAATAAGTTGAAAAGCTTGCTAATTCTGCTTTCCTCAAGAATGGAAGGCCCTGCCTCTGCTTGATTTCTTCTAGCTCAGTACATGTTTTGTGGCATTAACTTTAAATAGGCCAAAAAAACTTGTCAACGGCTCAAAGCTAGTCAGAATGTGATATTGGTCAGGGGTCTTCAGGCAAAATGGTTTTGTATGGTAGTAGGAACAAAGCATGAGATTTTTGGCTTTTATTGTCATAACCCTGCTAGGGGAACATGCGGCGTTTACACTGACAGGACTTTTCTTCTTCTTAAGTCTTTGAAATAAACTCTATACACCGTGTGTCAAAGTACTGATGCATTTTAACATATGCCATTGCACAGGTCAAATGCTGCAGCTGCAGTTGTGTGGTAGTGTTTGCCTAAGATCATTTCAGTCATCTTCTTCTGTATCTTTAACAGGAATACGTGTTTAACGCTTAAAATTCAAATCAGTATCGATTTTTAAATAGTATTAAACTTTCTTACCTTACTTTGTAGCTTGCCCTTCATCAGTATCTGTTGAAATAAGCGCAGATGGTGTCAATATGTTACCTTTGTCAACTCCCGTTATCACAAGCGGTCTCACATATATAAAAATCCAGCTGGTAAAAGCTGAAGTCGCCTCAGCTGTCTGCCTCCGTCTGCATCGTCCTCGGGATGCCAGTACACTAGGCCTCTCTCAGATCAAACTGTTAGGCCTCACCGCCTTCGGAAACACCTCATCTGCCACCGTCAATAATCCATTCCTTCCCTCTGAGGATCAGGTCTCTAAAACAAGGTAAGCTTCTGGTCTCAGTGGACAGAGGCACGTTCCTGCTGGTTCATGCTTTTGTCTTTTTTTAATGATGTTTTCTGCTCTGAGTCAGATCTTGCAGTAGCAAACTATTCGTGAGTACCTGTTTTTGTAGTTGAGTTATAACATTTACAGAATCTGTTTCAAATAGAAAACTTGCCCCTTTTTTTCTCCCTTTTTTACAGAAGGCAAATATAAGCAATACCGACTTTTTTGGTAGCATGCTTAATCTGCATATGCAAAAGGCGGTCTTTCATCTCTGCGATGGTGAAAGAATGCAAAGGCTAGGAAAGCGTTCAGAGTTGCATTCTGTGTTTTTAATGGGTCGACAGTTGTCAAACTGAAGTAGCAACACATTTCTTATCCCTACTGAAGTCAACAGAGTTACATAAGTATTGGCGCAGGAATAGAAATAGGACAATGGGGTGTTTTGTGGAAGTCATATCTAATATTGCTGTTTGCGAACATTTGCGAAATAGGAACTGAATGTTGTGATTCTGGCGTATCAGCAAGATTTCTTTTCAAAAGCTTTTTTTTTTTTTGTTAGGTGGCATCTTGAGTTTCTTACTCATTTTTAAAATAAAAATGAATAAAACCTTTAGGATTTAAAAAAAAAAGTGTTAACATTTTCCAACTTTGAATTTAATTTAACGTGTGAATTTTTGAGATATCCTGGTTCTGAAATTTAGCTTACTAAATTGTAAAAAATCATCACTTTGATATATTTCATCTTTCAACCTAAATGTTTATAAATTTGAGAAGAGAGCATGGGAAAGTTTTAAAAGCCTTTCTTCTTTTGCTGGGAAAAGTTTTGAGAGTGTGAGTAAATTTAGAGAACATGAATACTGTCCAGTGTATATTTCATAAAAGCTGTATAACTGAAATTGATCTTGAATAGCAGAGAAGCTAATTTTCATAGCCAAATTATACTATTGATATATTTGTACTTCAGAAAAGGTTATCTTAAAGACAGTATCTAAAGAAAGAAGGTCAGTGTACATTCTTCGTGTCTTGAAATGTTTGATTGTGGCTTTCAGCTTAGTTTTATAAGTATCTCAATAAAGTATTGGTAGTAATATGATAGATATATTCAATAAACTTGTTATAATTTTGTTTTAGACATAAGAGAAAACTTGCTCTTTTCTAAAATGATAAATATTTAGGAGTACATTATTCCTAAAATAAAAGTGTAAACTTCATTTAAGATCTATATGCAAGTTTACCTTTTTTTTGAACTATAAGGTTAGCTGTGAAAATGAGTTAATCTCATAGTTTAGAACTTTTCAGTGAAATGATATCATTTATTTCACGTGCAGCTCAGATTGCCACCTTGTTTAAACAGCATTGTAGAATATTTTTTATAAATAAAGTGTAGTTAATGTGCTTCCACATTGATTCAATGACAATAAGTTTACTTTTCAAGCTTTTATTATTAAAAGGAATACTGAATTATATTGTTAAAGAATGAGAGAGACATGAGGGAAATGCAGTGACTAACAAATTTTTTATTTCTGCACTTTTTCTGAGTGCTTTTGAAATCAGGTTCTCTAAGGTTCACTGTAATCTATTGTAGATGTGTATGACCCTAAAAGTTTGTAATGTCAGGGAAGCTGTGCAGGTGTATAATTTCAACCACTACTGCAGAATCTTGACCTTAAATATTAATAAGTCCAATGGTGCCTAAGTGAGGTAGTGTGCTGTTTCATGTTTCACATTTATGTTTTGGCCAGCTCCTTTTAATGTAAAAAAAAAAAAACCAAACCAAAAAAACCCAACATGCCCTCCCCCGCTACCTTCCACCTAAGAAATAGGTATGTGAATCAAGAAATCTTCAGACCCTTTTGTAATAAAACTTGCAGGCTCTTAACTTCCTACCCACAGACCCTGCCTTTCTTACAACCTTAAACCAGTGATTACAACAGCATTGCTAATGCATTGTGGTCTTAAATTTAGTCACTTTAATTTGCTTTTCTCAGATGATGTCTGATCGTGTCACAGCAGTTTTCTGCGGTACTTGTCGTAGAATGTAATACAGGTAGTTATGTTATAAATGAAAAATAAAATAGTAAGAAAATTATACATTAGCTCGTTTTCATGTTTTCCTTTTCAGTATTGGATGGTTAAGATTATTACACCACTGCCTCACTCACATAAGTGATTTAGAAGGAATGATGGCTAGTGCTGCAGCACCCACTGCTAATCTGTTGCAGACATGTGCTGCGTTACTCATGTCACCTTACTGTGGTATGCATTCTCCAAACATTGAGGCTGTGCTTGTAAAAATTGGGCTTCAGTCCACCAGAATAGGCCTAAAATTGATTGACATTCTTCTGAGAAACTGCTCGGCATCAGGGAGCGATCCTGCAGGTGAGTGCAATGTTTTTCTTTTCAGTTGTTGCTTAAAACCATTGCTTGTATAAATGTACAAATATAGTATATTTGCATGTTACTTTGTGATTCTGAATTTGGGTTGCTAGAACTTGCCATTGTACTTTGTTATGCTTCTAAGTATCACAGTCTTTGTATGTGGGTAGTTCAGCAACAGTAAAGCAGTGCAACAAGGGTTGTTTTGATTTTTGTGTAGAAGAGATGGTTAGGTGAATGTTTTGGAAACATGAGAGCAGGACATGCAATATATTGTGTGAGCATCTTACCATGGATCTATGTCTAGATGTTTCAAAATAAAGACCATCCATGAGTAGTGTGAAGGAAAACAAGTGCAGCAATATTTGGGCAGTAATAGTCTGTGGGACAGTATAAATTCTGAGTAGCACTAGGTGTTGAAAATATTTACAGGTAGAGGTATATAATCAAGACATTTGAACTACTAATCTGTGTCCCACAATGAAATTTTGCAGTAGCTCTTCTGTTAATGCCCTGGAGGTTTTTTATTTATGATTCCATACCACTTTGCTTTGCTGTTTTGTGGCTTTTAAATGAAAGAAAACTGAATTCATGTTTTCCCATTTTGAAGTTACTGACACTGACAGAAAACACTCTTCTCAAAAGGGCTTTCATGACTTATTTTGCTACAAGTTAATGTTTCAGTGTAGCCTACTGTGTTTTCCTAGAATGCTGTTAGATAAAAGAGTAGTTTCCTACAGGGCAGGAGATGAACACAGGAAGGAGAAGATGAATAGGAAATAATCTGAGGAAATCATTGGTCTTAGTCCCATTGATGGAAATTGGAGTTAAATAAGCTTCCATTTTGAAGTAAACGTTTGCTTCTGTGAAGCATGAGGTTTGACAGCTCTATTGGAATTAGTCATGTCTTTTTGGAATATGTTGAAGAAAATCCTGCTAGTTAAATCTTTAAGTCCTGTGTCTGATGAACGTTGCAATGATTTTTCCTTTTAAAGGCTGAACGTTGCATTGAACATAGAAAATGCACAGTTTTGAGACAGTGGTGTGTTTAAGAATTGCATCCTTATTTTAATGGCAAAACCCAATTCAATGTTACTATTGCAATTCTGTAATAATTTTATTAGTACTTTTAAAAAATACATATATAAGTACTTCTATTATTTCCCTTCCCTTTTTTTTTTTTTTTTGAATGCGACAAGATCTGAATAGCCCTTTACTGTTTGGAAGATTAAACGGTCTCTCTTCTGACTCCACAATAGACATTCTTTATCAGCTTGGAACAACTCAAGACCCTGGAACAAAAGATAGGTAATGCTATTTGGATTGTCATGTGGAAATGTATACAAAAATAATCTCCTGAATAGTGGCTTGATGTTACTGCACAAAATCAGATTTTTAAAAATCTGTTATGAGATAGCCTGAAAGTGCGGAAATCTAAAGAAGCTTTCCCTCCTAGCTCTTTGCATCTTTTGCAGAGAATGCTGTACTTCTTTTTTGCTCTTACAAATCTAAAAAAACTTCTAGTGTTCAACTGACTTTTCTCTCAAATACTCAGATACCTGCTATATTTTCTTCCTGTGTAGCAAGAAAGCTTACATTTGTCTGTCCAAGATAAGTGTTTTTAATTCATTTTTCCCGTTAGTGATCTAAGTCTTGAGAAGAAAGAGTTGGAGCTTACTCTTGAACTTTGCTTCAAAGGAAGAGATAAATGTGTAAATCAGATTACTAAAAAACAGCCATCTAATTTGGTTTTGAGTGCTTCTTTGACCCTTTATAATGTACTACATCATCTTGCCTTCCAGAATTCAAGCATTGCTGAAATGGGTCAGTGATTCCGCAAGAGTTGCAGCTATGAAAAAAAGTGGCCGGGTCAGCTACATTTGTCCAAATAGCTCAACGAGAGAGTATGGTCTTTTGATGCCATCTCCTTCCCATTTGCATTGTGTAGCAGCGATTTTGTGGCATAGTTATGAATTGCTTGTTGAATATGATTTACCAGCGTTGCTGGACAGAGAGCTCTTTGAGTAAGTAAAGCAAAATTTTGCACCGCATACTTTTTATAACTGAATTATTTTGTTCACTGAAATGATATGACTTTAAGTGCACTCATTGTGAAATAGTAGTGGAAATTGTCATCCCTGAAGCTAATTGATAGAGTGAATACTTAAAGATATCTAAACAGGTAGTTTTGTAATTCTGAACACAAAACTGCACTTCACATATTCCAGGTATAATTGTGTTTAATAGCTTTGTTTCATGTGTATTACAGAAATATAGCTGTTAAATTCCTGTATCTAGTAAAGCATCTTTCATTTGTACCAATGAATGAAATGCCAGTTTACGAAAGGAACTTTGATAGCACAATTTTTTTTTTTGCCCTTAGGAAATGTTCATATTTTTCTGCTACCTTACTGTCGTCTTTAGGCACAAACATTCAAACGCTGGGAAATGTAGAAGTTATGGTTGTTGGTACACGTATGTGGAGCTCTTCTATATGTGCAACTTGATGGTCTTTAGATACCTGAGTACAAGCTAGACCTTTTCCAAAGACACTTTAGTGATACTATCATGGAATGGTTTGGGTTGGCAGGGACCTTAAAGATCATCTAGTTCCAGCCCCTCTGCCATGGGCAGGGACACCCTCCACTACACCAGGTTGCTCAAAGCCCCATCCAACCTGGCCTTGAACACTTCCAGGGAGGGGGCATCCACAGCTTCTCTGGGCAACCTGTTCCAGTGCCTCACCTCACCTTTGTTAATTCAAAATGAGCTTGTTCATTTGGGGAATCAATGTAAGGATTTTAAATTGCAGGTCAGTTAGTCCATTCAGGAATACGTTTTAACAGAAATACATTTTCAGGATGGATTTTAACACCTCTAATATTTGAAAAGGAAGAAATCTAATAAAAATAAACTTCCTAAAATGAATAGCCCATTTAGATTAATATTAGTATAAAAGTGGGGTTTACAACTGAATTCGTATCTTTTGGAGGAGAGTGTTGTTTTCATCACAAGACGAAATGAAAGAATACTAATAAAACTATTGTACCTAGTTTGAGTATGTATGTTGCAATATAGCCTTGTTCCTCTATGTTCTGCCAAATAAAACTATAATTCATATCAGCCAGCATCTGGAGCAAATTATAAAATACATTTTTAATAAATATAAGTCTGACAACAATCCTTCTATAAGGGTAAATAATTCCTCTAATAAAAATAACTCTCGTGTGGTCTTGATCTTATTTGATATTTTAGCTTTTGAAATATTTTCATTGATTCTAGCTATAGCTCCTAATTTCTCCTTCATGTGATATTTTACTTTTTTCTTGGATGTATTTTCGTATCATCCCCATTTTCCATTTTGATATTTCTGCTTTGGCCAATGGATACTAATTTATTCCTTAGTTATTTTTTAATATCTAGTTGGAAAAAAGTCTTATTTTTCATAGAGCATGAACTTACCCAGAAAAATTTGGCAAAAGAATTGTAGGAATATATAGTTGGAGTAGAGTTTAAGTGTACCTTTATTATATGTGGACTTTGAGAAATTGTGACTGTCTTCCCAAAGTTATGGGTCATTTGGTCACTGGAATGACTTTTTAATGTCTTCTCTTGGAGAAAGGTTTTTTCTTTTTTATCGGCCATTCACTAGGCCGGTGATAAAGCTAACTTTTGGTTAGACCCATGTTCTGTTCTAGACTTTTAGAGTCCCTTAGACTAAACACAGAGTAACACTTTCATCCAGAAGAGAGAAAAAACAATCCTTGTCTTCAAATGGGAATGTGATATAGGATGATACATCCAAACGTATTTAAAAAACTAAGATCGAAGTGGCACAAACTGTGTGTTCACCTCTGTATGTAAATGTTACGATAATGTGACTTATGGTATCATGGTACTGTGAATGCAGTTCAGAAAACCGTGGGGTTGGGTTTTTTTAAATACTTTGCCTACTCTGAACAAGTCAGTATGAAGAAGTGATGATTTCACTATTTTACAAATACCACTTTTGAAATTTAAGCTGAATAATAGGAGCAAAATTAGCTTTTGCATTCATGTGGAAGTAGATAGTATTTGAGTGGAAGTGAATTCAAAGGTAGGTGGGATTTTAGTATCTCTGAGGAATAATTCTGTTGTTAACTTGTGTCCTAAGTTCAGGTTGAGTAAGGATAGTGAAGGCAACAACATTCAACCAACAAGATTGTTGCTGCTTTCATTTTTTTGCAACATCTTTAGGGAAAACTCTTAATAAAATTTTTAAAAAATTTTGGAAACATGTTAAAATACTTTCAGTTCTTAAAAAGGATTGAGAGCTTTATGTAAATGAGAGCATGTGTGTGTGATCCTAGTAGCTGCAGCTTGGAGAGTTGAAAGCACGAAGAAGTTACAGTTGGTTCAAAAATGCATAAATTATATGACAACTGTCAAAAGACTGAAATCCTATGTTTCATATGCAGTATGTCAGGAAAGTCAGCTTATTAGTATTTTAAATACAGTATGATGAAAGAAATTTAAATGTAGGGTTGAGAAATGCCTTTTGGGTAATGAATGTCCTGCCGATAATGTGATCCAAACAAGGCTTTCGGGCTCAGCTCAGTGTTTTTTTATAACAGCTTCTACAATAGTTAATTGTAAATGTAGAAGGATGTTTTATGAACCAATGAAGAAAATAGAATAGGAGTGGCAAACTGTGTTGACATGATTTTCTGTCTTCTACAGGTCACTGTTTAACTGGTCCATGTCTCTTCCCTGCAACATGGTTTTGAAGAAAGCTGTTGATAGTTTGCTTTGCTCAATGTGCCACATCCACCCAAATTATTTTTCCTTGCTCATGGGATGGATGGGTATCACTCCTCCTCCAATGCAGTGTCAACACAGACTGTCCATGACTGATGACAGTAAAAAGCAGGACCTTAGTTCATCTTTAACAGATGACTCTAAAAACGCACAAGCTCCTCTTGCACTAACAGAGTCTCACCTGGCTACTCTTGCTGCCTCATCTCAGTCTCCTGAAGCTATCAAGCAATTACTGGACTCAGGTTTGCCTTCACTGCTTGTAAGAAGTCTTGCTAGTTTTTGCTTTAACCATACTTCTAGCTCTGACTGCACTGCACAATCAACGGATATCACCCAGGACAGGCTCAGGAGGCATCATGTTCCACAGCACTTTAATAAAATGCCTATCACGGCAGACCTGGTTGCTCCTGTTCTCAGGTTTTTGACAGAAGTTGGCAACAGCCACATGATGAAGGATTGGTTGGGTGGCTCTGAAGTCAATCCATTGTGGACAGCACTTTTATTTCTGTTGTGCCATTCTGGTGCTACTTCTGGAGGACACAATGTGACGGCACAACAGACCAGTGCAAGATCTAGCTTGCTTTCTTCAACTGTAACAACAGGGTTGACCACTCAGCAGCGGACAGCAATTGAAAATGCAACGGTTGCTTTCTTCTTACAATGCATTTCTTGCCATCCTAATAACCAGAGACTTATGGCACAGGTGAGAGAGAGGAAAAAAAAAAGTTTTAATTTCTTTATTAATAACTACAGCCAACTCTTAAAACTTTTTACCTTTTTTTTTTTAGCTTTCTTTAAAATATTTTTTTTTGTAAGCTGTCATTGACTGGAAAAGTTTTGTATTAAAATTGTTAGCTTATTGGTCTGACTTTTCAAAGTATAACAATGTTTTGGCATGGCTGTCCAGTCCTATGTATAGATTTGTATTCCTCTTGGTTTAGTGGAATAAACTTCAGATCAAAATGCAAAATACTGTATTTAAGTGGATAGGTCTAAACTCTTCTGAAATGGAATTTGGAAATCAAGCTTCATCTTTTATATTAGTAACTTAAGGAGATTTCCTGCTAAATTTGCTTGCACAACTATATACCCTGCACAATCAGTGACCAGGGAAATACAGGCTTTTGCAAAATATGGCTTTGCATTTGACATTCTAGTGCAAATTCAGCTACTTTCCTTATGTTTGTTAACCTTGCAGACCTAGTTGAATAAAAGTAATTAAAGACTTTTTTTGTTTTTCAACATTAAGAATGACAGTGCCCTGGGAACAGGTAGGCTGGAGTAAAAAATCAGTACAGTTCTGTGTTAATGGCTGGCAGTAATACTGTATTATGCAGTGGGAAATTTTTGCTTTAGGAATTTGAAAACTATTTTTCTAAATACTTTATCTTCAGGTTTTTATCTTTTTGAGTAGTCTACGTGTTTACAATTACTTTGATGCTTTACTCAATGTTTTGAACCTTTTTATAAAAAAACCTTATTTGCTGCTGGTATTTACTTCGGCGGTGCTCATTTCTAATCTGGTTTAAATGATAACTGGAAGGTAGACCTTAGGCACTGCCTATTATGGCTGTGTAGAGCTTTATTTTAGAAGCCTAAATATAGAAGTATTTTAAATCTGATGTCATCTTGCATTCCCAGGTTCTCTGTGAATTGTTCCAGGCCTCTCCTCAGCGTGGGAACCTCCCAACCTCTGGAAATATTTCAGGATTTATTAGGAGGCTTTTTTTGCAGCTAATGCTAGAAGATGAAAAAGTGACTTTGTTTCTTCAATCTCCGTGCCCAGTAAGAATTTTTCTTATCCGTATGGTGAACATGAAATAAATTTAGCCTTAAAAAAACCCCAATAAGATAATCAGCGTATATTTAACTTTGAAATATTAGCAGCTTTTTCTACTGTATGTGTTGCGGAATTTTGGAAAGAAATGTGTTGGTGAATTGTAACTCAGCACTTTAAAAGAAAATTTAAGGCACTATTCTAAGACAAAGACATCTTGTTGAAAATATACTGCTTCTGAAAGAATTGACAACTGAAATTTATGTTATGGCAGACTTTTTAATAGTATCTTTATGCATTAGCAGCAAATATAGATACAAGTTCTAGTCCTTCCAGCAGTTCTTCATTATCAGTTTCATTGAGGAACAGTTGTAGTTTTGATGCTTCAAGATTGACAGAGATCCTTCAGCGTTAGCCAAAACACCATGAATTTGTCTTGAGTGACAAATACTTGAATTAATTTATAAAGCAGATGTATGCTATTATACTTTACCAGAACACATTTATAATTAATGACTGAAGTGCTATGCTCTCAACTGAAGGCTGTGAATAAAGAAATAAAGGAAAAACAGAAGTCATTAGAGGATCTGATACTCCCATACAAGGAAAAAAATTTCTGTTTTTGTTTCTGCTGTTCTTGCTACGTCTCAGAAGTACTACATGAGATATGACAGGGAAACTGGATCAGATAGTATGAAAAGGAAAAGGAAGAACAAATACAGTTTTAGCACAAACATTTAAATGTTTTGTTTTAACCTGACTGAGATGAATTGTTAACATGGCCATTGATAATGTAAAAGTAACATCAGTTTTTCTAATAATTTGTTTTACGTAGAACCAATTTTTACAGAATGTTACTAGATATGTAAAAGCAGAAATAATATCTTGAATAGGTTTCTTCTATTAAAAACACCAGGAAACAATCTGGCTGTTCTTACTGAGAAGATGATTCCTCCTCTAACATGCAGCAAGAAATCTTAAAAATAACGTGGACATGCAGCATATACTTCTAGTATATCCAACAACATAACTATTCAAAGATTGGATCCCCATTTTTATCTCTTAACTTCTTAACCAAACTATATTTTATAAGCTAAATTCTGATTGTCATCAGTATTAAGTTTGATAATATTGCACGCTAATAAATTGGTTCTGTATGTAAATATTAGTAAACAGTCCTCCAGATGCTGGGAGCTACTGCAAGCCATGAGTGATACAACATGCGAACACAGCTCAGGCTTAAATATGTTAAGTTAAAATATTTGAAATGTTTTAACTAGTAGTGACTTAGTTATCTGTCATAATAGCAAAAAGTAGACATTAAATCTAGAATAAACTTCATCCTCAAGTCAGAGCAATAGAGAAATGACATCTTGCTCTACTCCAAGTGTATTGTGATTTTCCTAATTTAATTTCAGAATTAAGCTTTAATTTCATAAATAATTGCAAGTCTCAGACACTCAATTTTTCTCTCATATTCAAGTATCTAAAATGATTGGTTTTTTTAAAAACAAATATATTGTTTCTTATCCTAAAATAGTTCTAGGCTTTTGAAGCAAATTCTTTTGAGTTAAAAAATTTAACTAGTCCCGATTTGATGCATTTTTACTGTATACTTCCAAAGTTGAAGGATATGTCAGTTTTGGTTTTTAGCACACATAAGGTGTAGCTTTATTTTGCTGAGGTGAGTTTATAAGAACTTAGTGTTTTAACTAATTTCTGAATGTTAAAGTCATGTTAAATGTTGACTTCTTGTTTTCCTTTCAGCTGTACAAAGGTAGAATTAATGCTACTAGTCATGTAATTCAACATCCAATGTACGGAGCCGGACACAAATTTCGTACTCTTCACTTGCCGGTCTCAACAACTCTAGCAGAGGTTCTTGATCGTGTGTCAGGCAAGTTTGCAATAGTTCATGTTTTATTTTTTAAGATGCAGTTTCAAAAAAACCCACCTCAAAACCAAAAAACCTGCATGAACCAAGTATGTCTAACATACATATTCGCACTGTTCATTGATAATTGCCGAATATGAAACAGTGGGTTAAGTTGTAAGCTTTTGCATATGCCTCACGTGTTCCATGTAAAATGCACTTTTACTGGTCAAATACGTTTTTTTCCATATAAAACACTCTGGTGGGGTTTTTCTTTCATTCCTTTTTTTGTTTAGTTGGGGGTTGGTTGGTTGTTTTGGGGCTTCTGTTAATGTCTTCACAAATCTCTTGTGGGATATTTGTGAGACCATACAAATGATGCCGCAAATGTCTTTAAAACACCCTTTCATCCAGTCACTTAAATATTCCCAAATTATGTCAGTTAAATATCCTGGAACTTTTAAAAGTTTATCTCAAGATGAAGATGAAATCATTTTGCTACGAAAAAAGCATTAATGAAGGCTCCATCAAATTTCTATGGTTATGCATTTGCCTATTATATGAACATTTGAGTTTGCTTACTAAATGGAGATTTAAAACAATACTTTACTTTTAAAGATTAATTTTTAAATTGTATACAATGAGAGGATAATGTTAAGGTGTGAATTTGTTAGGTTTTTTTAAAGTTCAGTACTTCCAGTTACACTACTTGAAAACACATGGAGAGATGAACCACTCTGTGTGGGACTCTGTTGACCAGGCCTCCACAGACCATAACAGGGAATTTGACACCTGAATGGTCTTAACCTTAAAATTAATCCCACCTTGAACTTTAATGTTTATTTAAGACTTTAGAAAATAGAACGAACTATATGTTAAAGATTAGAGTTAGGGATCTTTTTTTAAATGTAGTTAAAGAGTACAATTCATACTAAAGGTGTCAAGTCCATGCCAGAGCTTTCTAGGTAAAACCAGGCAAGGTGCAAGTTCATTCTCCTCGAGTGAGAAGTAGAGCAAAATTTATGGGGTCTTATTACATCAAAAATCAGTTTTATGTATGTCTAATTAAAAAAAAAAAAAAAGGTGGGGGAAACTTCTAGCAATTCCTCTTAACTTGTACGATGTGGTTCTCAGTAATAGCAAAGAAAAGTCACAGATCATCACAGCAATTTTGCCATTTTGCAGATGTGCACTTAGCTGCATATGTATCTGACTAGGTATATGTTCCCATATATAGATATATTTATATGTGTAATTTTTGTGGAAGTCAGTGTAGATCAACTTTAATTTCTGAAGCAGATGTTTGTGGAGTTTAGACGAACTTCTTTATATCTACTGAAATTCTTTACATTGAAATTATTATCACGTTCCTTAGGGCAATAAACGTTACCTAACAAGCTGATAGAATTACTATAATGGTATTTGGCAGAATACTAGACAGAACAAGATGTGTTTGGGGATTTTAATTAAAAAAATAGTGGAGCCTAGAAAAAGGCTTGAAGCTTATTTACCAGGGAGTAGTTTACTATTTCTGATAGAATTATTCAGTATTCACTTACTGTCCAGACACGGTCACGTGTGGAATGTGACTAAGGTCTTTAGATCCTTGTGCAATTTATGGTCAGAATTACTGTAATGGGTGGGATAGTCGCTGCAAGTGAGGTAGGGATCAGTTGTTGAGCAGTGACATAAACTGTACTGAATAGCTGCCTTAGTGGTCTGTTGCGGTCAACTTGATATCCAGTGCTAATGGGCACTGGGGAGGGGATGTGGTGTACTGGAATGCATATAATTGAAATTGATGAAATGCTGACTTTGTAGGGTATCATAACTTTGAGGTTTTGCTATGGAATTGTTATTCCTCAGCTTAACTTTCATTTTAAATTAAAAGAATTGATTCTGGAAAAGTTCAGGTTTCCTTCCCTCATCTGATGCGATTTCTCTGATTGTATTAAAAGCTTTGTGATATTTGTATATCATTCCATGAAGTCCATGGTTAGGACATACTGAAGAAGACTTGAATGTATGAGAAGTAAACTGTGTTTTGGGTGACAGGGGTAGAGAAGGGATGGACTGGGGGTGGAAAGGAAGAAAAGGCTATCACGGCTGCAACAATAGGAAGTCGTGAAGATCCATCCTGTGTTGGAGGCTGTCCCTTGGCTTAACTTCTTTTTTCTGAACTACACTGTTAACGTCTCAAATTGATCATGTCATACTTTCTGCAAAAATAAATCACAATAAGCATGTTCATTTCATACTTCTTCTCCCAGCCCTTAAAAAAAAAAAGGGGGGGATGTCTAAAATTATTGCTAAATCTGTACTCATACCCCTTCACCATAGGAAGAAAATGTGCAGTGTCACTGCAGATAGGATTGTCTAGGAGGAGTACCAGTTGTTTTGTATTTCATTCACCTTAGTCTTAAGTTACTGGTCTTGGCTGGTCAGAAAAATTGAACCCCAAATCTGCGTATTACCTGAGTACTGAAAATACCATTGCTTAAGCTTCCTTAATAATTTTATTGATGACCTTGAAATTCTTCAGCAATAAATGGGCATTCAGTCCACAGGACCAAAATAGAGCAGCTCTGAAGTTTAATAATAATAATAATTTTTTAAAAAGACAACACCCAGTCTAAAAAAAAATTACATATATAGAGTGTGTGTGTGAATGTTGGGTCCTCATTAGCAGCAGTTTCACGCACTGTGTCTGCTTTTGGTCTGCACGCTATGGTCTAACATAGACATAACCAATGTCTTCAGGCACAAATCATAATATATTTCCGAGCAGGTCAAACCATATCTCTTTCAGCACCTCACCAACTGGTGATATACAATTAAAGGTAGCTGGATGGTACTTCTAGGTCTTCAGTCTGTGGTTATAGCTTAAGGCTGCTGTGGCTATGTGGAAACAAGTTACTACTTAGAAGCCATTAGAGAATTATTTGGCCATCTTGGTGCCAGTGTTGTACCTTACAAGGTTGAAGTGGTCCATTGGCACCAGTAATCAATAATTTAATAGTTGCCTGCTGACATTTCTGATCTACATTTTGTTGAACTGCAGTAATCTACTGTTCAGTTAAGCAAACAGCACAAGTTTTGGATGTGTAATGTACTTTAGGCATCTTCCAATTTCAGAAGAACAATCATGCTTGCCATTTCTGAAATTGAGTCAGTATATAACACTAGATACTCAGACCCAAATACAACAATTTATTTAAATAAGTCTGCAGGTGTCCTTAAAAAATATTTGGTATTTTTGTTGTTGTTTTGTTGGGGTTTTTTTGTTTTGATTAGTGTTTTTTGTGGTGGTTTGCTTGTTTGATTTGGTTGTTTTTTTTGTTTTGGGGGGGGGGTTGGTTTTTGATATTTTTTGTTTAATCTCATTTTTTGGTTGGTTGCAGTGGTGTTCTAACATGCATACACTTGGCTCATCAGGTAATGGTTTAAATTGTTAGTTTTAAATTGTCAGAGGACAGATTTTTGAGGGAAGAGGGGACCAGAATTATCATAATACCTTAATTCATGGATATTTACAAGACTATAACTGCCCGTGATGGAACTGTAAGCCACTAAAATAGTTGAGAATAGCCTTGTTAAAACCTATAAACTAACAAAATCAACTTGATATCTTGAAATGCCTGTCTCTCCTCTTTTTTTTTCCCCCTGTATAGATACACCCAGTATCACAGCTAAGCTAATTAACGAACAGAAGGAAGATAAAGAAAAAAAGAACTATGAAGAGAAAGAAAAAGTCAAAGCAGAAAATGG
This sequence comes from Grus americana, assembly GCF_028858705.1. NCBI lineage: Eukaryota > Metazoa > Chordata > Aves > Gruiformes > Gruidae > Grus > Grus americana. The sequence goes on from NC_072854.1 coordinate 90,411,119, forward strand.
ATTTCAGGACAATTATAGTGTTGTTGTTGCTTCTGGTATGCTTTTTTTTCTTCCAACTTCTGAAAAATGGATCTTTCTTACATTAATGGTGGTGGGAACAGAATCATATCTACCCACAATTTTTTTTATTACTAATGATGGTTAAAAAATTTGTAGCACCCAGTGAATCTAACTGGCTGTTATGCAACAAAGATTGGTTCCTGGTAGAACTGCTGCCTCTAGCATATTATATACTTTGACAAATTTCTACCTAAATGTGTGTGTCAGTGATACATTGTGGATGCTGTTGCTAGTGCATTTTACAGGATTTTGTAGGGGTATATCTGGAGCTTGGATAATATAGGAATATATTGGTATTTGTGTGCTGTTACTGTGGTATGGTGTGGTGGGTTGACCCTGGCTGGAGGCCAGGTGCCCACCAGAGCCGCTCTCTCACTCCCCTCATTCACTAAACAGGGGAGAAAAGGTATAACAAAACGCTTGTGGGTCGAGATAAGGGCAGGGAGAGATCACTCACTAATTGTTGTCACGAGCAAAACAGACCGAACTTAGAGAAGGAATTAATCTAATTTATTACTAAGCAAAACAGAGTAGAGGAATGAGAAAATAAAATCAACTCTTAAAACACCTCCCCCCACCCCTCCCATCGTCCCGGGCTCAACTTCACTCCCGACTTCAAACCTTTCCCCCCCTCAGTGGCACAGGGGGATGGGGAATGGGGGTTACGGTCAGTTCATCTCACGTTGTTTCTGCTGCTTCTTCATCCTCAGGGGGAGGACTCCTCTCATCGTTCCCCTGCTCCAGCATGGAGTCCCTCTCACAGGGTGCAGACCTTCAGGAGCAAACTGCTCCAGTATGGGGTCCTCCACGGGGTCACAAGTCCTGCCAGCAAACCTGCCCTGGTGTGGGCTCCCCTCTGCACGGGTCCACTGGTCCGGCCTGGAACTTGCTCCAGCGTGGGCTTCCCACAGGCCACAGCCTCATTCAGGTGCCTCCACCTGCTCCAGCGTGGGGTCCTCCAGGGGCTGCAGGTGGAATCTCTACACCCCCTCATCCTTCCTCCATGGGCTGCAGGGGGACAGCCTGCTTCACCATGGTCTTCACCACGGGCTGCGGGGGGATCTCTGCTCCGGCGCCTGGAGCACCTCCTGCCCCTCCTTCTGCACTGACCTTGGTGTCTGCAGAGTTTCTTAAATCTTCTCACTCCTCTCTCCGGCTGCAAAAGCAGTGTTTTTCTTCTTCTTAAATATGTTATCACAGAGGCGCTGATTGGCTTGGCCTTGGCCAGCGGCGGGCCCGTCTTAGAGCCGGCTGGCATTGGCTCTGTCAGACACAGGGGGAGCTTCTAGCAGCTTCTCACAGAAGCCACCCCTGTAGCCCCCCCGCTACCAAAACCTTGCCACGCAAACCCAACACGTATGGGTATTACTACCTCTACCTTTTTTGTAGTGGTTGGTGCATCGGAGTTTCATAACCTACTTCCACAATATTCTTTGAAAATAAAATATTCCATGTACTTTGCCTAACAACTGGTGGTACTCTGCTAAAATCTGTCAGCTGGAGATGTAAACATAAACCCATGTGATTCCACTTGGAAACCACACATACAGGATTTTCTTCCAAAGCATTCTCCTTCTAAAAACTAACGTGAAGGTCCTTCTGAAATCATTCATGTAAACCCTTCTTCTCCAAAACTGTTATGGAGGTTATAGATTGAGCATAGATAGTAATTTTGCAGTGGTACAAGAAGGCTACTGTTCAAATGATGGCTGTAAAGATCATTAGTCTTTCGGGTTGAAGTTCTGGGGTGTGTGAGAGATTAATGAACTTCAAACTACCCTTTTCCTATCTAGCTTTCTGCCTTCATTGAGCTACCTCAATTTCATTTACACTTCATGAAGCATGAAGAGATGCTGATTTCCTTTGACTTCTGGCACCAATATTTCTTAAGCTTTTTATTTCAGGTTTTTGGATGTAGATATAACTCTAAAATCAAGTGTTGTATAGGGCAGCAGTTTCATGGATCTTGGTATATATTTAAAGCTATACAGCATCTTTCTCTGGAAAGATATTTGCAGTAGGTGCCACTTAAACAGGGTAGACATGTTTTGGTAAGATCTAAAATATTAATAGGTCCAAGTGAAGAGTTAAAACATGAATAAAGAATCTGGGAAGAAAAAAAATAATATACCAAGCTTAAAGATAGGGCATAGTATAGTAATCCATATCTCGTCCCATTTGCATCTCTGATGATACTGCCCGATATAGCCCATTCCCTATTTAGAAAGCAGACTTAAGTTTTTTCTTCCTCCTTTTGTTTGTATTATTTCCAGTTAAGTAAAACAGTTTAAATGCAAACCTAATTCATTTGCATTTGTTTTTACTACCTGTTTGTGAAATCTTCTTCTTTTGTCTTTATGTTTTTATATATTCTGGTGTTTTTTTAGTGTCCTCAGAGCCTCATGCAGCCAGTGTTTAATTTGTTCCCTATTGGTAAAATTAATAGAGATGGTATTTGGAGCCTGATCATCCTGAGACAAGCTAGTTTAATATACTGAGATTATTAGATTTGTGTATTGTAGTTGCTCCTACTGATCAGCTGAAACCAGAGTGTATTACAGAATTTCGGGGGTGGATGTTGTTAGTTTTCTGGCTGCTCTTGGCTGATTTTAAGGCAGTAGTTGTATGAATCTTTGTATATGGACCTGCTGACTTTATTACTTGATCTGTCACCTGCGTAGAAGGGTACATGATAGCAGTATAATTTCACTGAACCTTAAGTCAACTTAAGCTGTCCCAAAATATGGCAGTCTTGCTATATAAGCTCAGTAAACTTTTATGTACCTATTCTGCCTTTTAGTTTTCATGCAGTGTTTACTTTAAAGGTTTTGTCATAGGCAACTTTAGAAGCATATTTGAAGACACCTTTCATCACATGTGCTATTGTCAGTACTGCAGCTGAAGTCACCTTTGTAGGTCAGACAAGTGGTTGTTATTGTTTGCCTGCTGAGATATGTCAGTTTAGAAATTTTTGCCTTTCTTGCTTTCAACTGAAAAAAGAACCTAAAAAAGTTTTCCTGTAGGGCCCATTGCTAGACTAAATTTAAGAGCAGAATCAGAATAGGTTTTGACTTTAATTTTTATTTTTTTTTATGGACAATATGATCTAGTACAGTTATGGTTCGGTTTATGTTTGGGGCTCAGGAGGATGCGCAGCCTTGTAACTGTAAAAATACCAGGATTACATCCAGATATATTTTATACATGAATGCTATTCTGATATTTAATTTGCCAGTGCCTAGTTGAGCATCTTGGCTGGCTGAAGTTACTAAATACCAGAATGACTTTGAATTTTTTACTTCTGTATTAGGTTTGAAATCTCAGTCAAAAAGAGCTGTTTCATCCACCCCTCCACGTCCACCATCAAGGCGAGGAAGAGTGATGGCGGATAAAGTAGGTACCTCTTCCTCAGGAGGAGAATCTTCCAGCAAGACCATTAGTGTTCCAGTCTTTCATCTATACCATAAACTTCTACCAGGTAATTTTAATATTTTTTTTTTTAGAACTTCAGAATTATGGTCTTTTTCAGTGGCTGAAAAGTGTTTATAAGGTGATTCACATTTTCTTTGACCTGCAAGGCAGAAGTAAACTGTTATTTGTGCTCTATTATTTCATGTTCTGAGTGGGCAGCCAACTTGCATTGCTGCCCTAAAGGTTGATTTGCCAATTCAGGAATATTCTTGAATTCCATAGTACTTGTGATTTCAAACCCAGCATGTCTTAAGAAGTTAGTCACATTTTATCTATAGCAGATATGTACTCATATTTTATAAGCTACCTGGACAGAGATGGTAGCAGTGTTGTAGTTGAGGCATAGAGATAGATATCTCTCCTATAGAGAGAGATTGGTGTAACTGGAGTTCTTAACCTTAGATCAGGGATAAAGGACAGGAACATGGGTGAAACACTTCAATGTTATGCAGAAGAGCTTCTTAGCTGTTTTATGGTATAAAAACAAGCAACCGGCTAATGGAATTAAATAGTAAACTTCTGATGAAAATCACTTTTGCCAAATAGCAAACTAAATTTGGAACTTATTACAAAATTGTTGGCTTTGTAGCTATCCTCTGGCAATTATTAGAGGGATCATATACCTGGATTAAAATATCTAAAATTGATACAGTTACTGCTACTATTTTAGAAAAGGGATCGAAACTCAGTGCCTGTTTCATTATCTAGCTGGTAAAGGTTGACTGTCTATTAATGGTACTGTAGACCATTCTGTATTTGTGATCTGGTCGATCACGTCTTGTGCAACAGCCAGTTACCAAAAAAAAAAAGCCATAGAAAGCAGAATCAGTGATGAAAAAAAGGGCAGAAAATGTCTTCACTTGCACAATGGCAAGATATTTTTAATTTTCATTTCTTAAGACACCATCTTCCACTGAAGAAACAGGTTGCTACTAAAGATCTTCCTGGAACTTGTGTTACTTGATTAAATACAGTCAAGATGAAATGGGTGTGCTACGTGTATTGTATGATCCAACTCTAAAACATTTCACTTTAGATGTAAGTCTACTTGTTATCAGGGAAAAATTGAAAGTAACTGGTCATTTCAGGGAAGAACATATTCTTCATAAACAACAGAGTGGCCAAAATCTTGATTTGGGTAATCAGTTTGGGCTGTATTGCACGTGCATTTCAAGTCTGCGCTGCTGCTGAGAAAAGTATTCCTGGCAGTGCCATTCATTTTTTTTTCTTGCTGAGTTGTGTCCCAGCACAAAGAGTAGTGAGCTATGCTTGGGACTAATAGGACTGAAAAAGAATTTCAAGTTTCTTTGTTTTCCATCTTTTTCCACTTCAGCCATTTTACCTGATAGTCTCACACTTTTATGCCACCACAATTCAAGGGTGATGCAGGGTTGGGGTTTAATAGTAGGGGACAGGCAGTACCTGCTTAAAATGCACATCGAATTACAGCCTAGCCATTTGTTAAGTATGCCAAGTGCTTGGGCTCTCAGCACAGAGCTGCCTTAGGGAGTGTTAGCATAGTTCTTTGATAGTTGGTTCTAAACTGATGGGGCCCCTTTTCCCAAGAGAAAAAATGGTAAAATTAAGTCCTTGGTTTGGAGCCAGATAATATTTAGTCTACTTGGCATCTGTGGTGCAAGTAATGAACAGCACCTGGACATATATGTTAAAATAACCCAATCATAATCTTCCTCTCTGACTCAATGTCATTGTTGTTTAGGCCAGCCATTACCAGCTGAAATGACACTTGCCCAGCTTCTGACTCTGCTGTATGACCGTAAGCTCCCTCAAGGATACCGATCAATAGACTTGACAGTTAAGCTTGGTTCCAAAGTCATCTCAGATCCAAGCTTATCAAAAACAGACTCCTTTAAACGTCTTCACACAGAAAAAGGTGAGTGTTCTTACTTTTTTGGTATCTTCCTTTTTAAAATATTTTTATTTTGGACAAAAATGTTTTTTTATTTTGTTGGTAAGAAACAGCAGTTTTCTGTATCTCCTTGGATGATGTTCCTGAGCTTTCCTCTATGAGACAAGTACTTGTGGTAAAGAACAAATTCATTGCCTGTCTTTAGATTGTATCTGTAAGATGCACCAATATGATTGTTCTGGTTTCGCTTTCTTCATTGTAGTGTTGTGTATGATACGATTGTATGATTGTATAGATACCGCATATTTTATTTCTTGGCATGTATACCAGTTCTCTATAGTAAGTGTGCTGATAACCAGGGCAGATTGAGTAATACAAGAGCTGTTTGAAACCATATGACTTAGAGAAGCCTGTGATTTTTTTTTTTTTTTTTTTTAATTGTGGCAACTTGGGTACTTAAAAGACAGGGGCTTCTTGTAAAATCTATTCACTTGATAGATCAGTCTCCTAGAAAAGATAAGAAACAGAAAGAAAAGTTGGGAGGAAAAAAAAAAACCAAAACCCAAGAAAATACTTTTCTTTTTCTATCTGATCTGAGCTAAGTATTTCCTGACTCCAGGTAATAGCTGGATATACAGATCTCTCACTGTTGAGGTCTTTCCCTTTCAAATAATTTTGTTTTGTTTTGCTGTTTATTTAAATTCTAAACCTGTAATATTTTTCTGTTTGAAGGAAGGTTTAGTTTGGTAGTAGAGTTGCATGTGAAAACATGAAGGTCCTCTTTGAACTTCGATTAAGTTACTAGGTGGTTGGGGTTTTTTTTTAAACTTGAGACTAATACTTTTGAAAATTTGACTTTGTCATTACAAATACATTGATCTGTGGTGCTGTACAGCAAAACACTGGTTACATTCAGGTGTCTCTCAATCACCACTCATCAGTTATGAAGGCTAGTGCTACTGCTTTTACATTACTAGCTTTTGATATCTATAGCAATCATTCTTACGTATCAGTATTTCCTTTTTTGCTACTTAAACTAGACGTTTTTTATCTGTGGTGGATAGATTTTATAGCTTCACATAGTGTCTCCAGAGCTGCATTTACTACTGCTATACTTGAGGAAGTGTGTCATTTATTTATATTTCTTCCTGTGTGCTTCAGTGCCTTAGAGACCAGCAGTTTTCCATAGCTGAAGTGCATGACTTCAGTGAAAACTTGCAGAGCGTTCATGGGGGTGAAACGGTTTAAATTGGGTTGTAAGAAGATTAAAGCACGTACTGGAGAAGCATGCTTAAGTGTAACTGCTTGCAACAATATTTATGATGTGAAAGGAGTAGCTTTATATATATGCTCATCATAAAAGATCTGCCTATACTTTTATTCACTGATAACATATTTTTCAAGTGACTCTTGCAGAGAAGCATTTGGCCTTAGTGATCTTTCCATGCATTCTGAGTATCTGTGTGTGTGTATTTTCTTTTCCTTCTTTGGGAAGGCTTACAACTTTTTTACGCTATAAAACAGTGAAAAAGAGAGGGGTGAGTCTTCCTTCAAAATCTTTATTTTAAAATTTGCCTTATCAAGGAAATCTAGCCTTTCTTGTGGTCCGATCAATTCATTTTATCGCAAACAATTGAACTGTAGATCATGTTCAGCCTGGCGTGGTGGAATCCTCCACATGCCTGACAGCAGGCGGTCCCTTGCTGAGACCAGCATGATTGCAGACATCCTTACCGAATATCTGTGGTGATAGGGAAAACTACCACAGAGGTGGTTTCTGTTTGTATCCTTACGCACAGTAGACATCAAAGTTGTATGTACTGAAAGTGTTATGATTGGGCTCTTTCTTACAAGGATTATCCTGCTTTGGAAGTGTATGTGATGTTTTCTATTTCTCATAGTCCATCAAGTCGAATTAAGGAGAACTGATGTACATACCCCTACATATCCTTGATAGGAGCTTTTTAAATCTGATACTTTGATCACATTGCTCCATAGGGATGTGCTCCTCCCACAACATATGCATGATGTCCTTGTAACCTGGTGCTTCTTGCACATTTAAAAGTTGAGAATTAGGATGGGGAAAGACCTGCTGTTTCCTATTCCCTTTCAAATTAGGGAAGAAAAGATTTTAAAAGATAAAGTACCTGTGGCTAAAACTTTTTTTAAAAAAAAAAGTTGGTTTTGGTAGCTGCATGAATGCTTTAATGTGCTTCTCTGTTTTTACAAGTATAAACGAAATGATAGCATGTGTGCATCCAAGTATTTTAAGTATAATCATGGATTTTCAGCTGGGTGTCAAACTGCTCATAGCAAAGAGACACTGAGACTACTTGATCTATGCTGTCTTTTGATGTGGGTATACTGTGAATGCTTTGAGGACCACTCCGTTATAGTATTTAACAACATAATCTGCAATACAGGTTCTTTAGATGAATTAAATTGAATATTCACTGTGAAGTTTGCCTGTGGTAATGAGCAGAGGGTTAATTCTTGGCAAAATGAATCGTGGTGGGGTTCTGTGTATACAACCTATGTGCATCATTGTATAAAATGATCATATTTGTCCGTTGTACAAGATATTATGGTGCTTAGTCATAAACTGGGAGTATGGAGGCTAGTAGAACGTTAAAAATAGAGATCTTGATCTTTTTTTATGGGGAAGAATAAAATAACATTTCGTAGCTCTGGCAGAGGGGCATTTTGATACCTCACGGAGAGGAGATGTGAGAATGATGGGTGAGCGATAGGCGACAGGACTTTATGGATGGTGAATTAAATGATGGGAAAGAGGAAACTAAAAAAAAAAAAAAATCTTGTTCAGCATTTTTGAGGAAAAAGCAAGACTAATTTAAGTAAGGTTATCTTTCTTATCTTCAGCTATAAACTCTTTATCGGAGCGTAACAAACCTACTGTTACCTCCAAAGGAAAGACAGTGTTAAAAAATGTCATACTTCCAAAGTTAACAAAATTGTGAACATATAGATCAAATTCTAATAAAACATAAAATTCTAATAATTAACATGTAACCCTGTATAAATAATCCCAAGCTATGACATGGATCTGCCATCATTGGGAAAATGTACCGCAAATATATTTTCTTTTGATACTCTTGTACTCATTCATTTCAGTTTTTTGACTTTGGTTTTGCTTATGACGGAACTGCTACTTTTGAAGTATGCTTTTAAGTGAGGACAAAGAAATAAACACAATATTGATGATGGTGTATTAATTCCTTTTACCCCTGTGTTTTTGTAGAACATACAGATTTACTGGGACCTTGCCCTGAAGATGAAGCAATCAGTCCTGGGGATGAGTGCATGGATGCAGTTCTAGATGAATCGCTTCTTGAAACCTGTCCCATTCAGTCTCCGCTGCAAGTTTTTGCAGGAATGGGTGGATTAGCCCTAATTGCAGAGAGACTCCCTATGCTTTATCCTGATGTAATTCAGCAAGTGAGTGAAAAAATCAGCATAGAAAAGCATGCCGCGTGTTGTGTGTGTTTGTTCCAGGACAGTATTTTCCTCATATTTCTCTATGGTTCAGTTTGACATCTCAGTTATGTGGGGAGGCTGCTTTAAAATAAGCAAGTGCATAACTCCATGGCCCAGTCCAACTAGACATGCTGCTTCCTTATGCATTTTATAGGCTGCTTGAGTAGCCATGTCCTTGTGGAGCAAATGTATTAATTCAGTGTTGCTGCTTGCCTTGCTTCTGTTAATTCATAAAATATCTTAGAAGGGACAGTAACATAAAGTTGCTGATGAACAATAAAGCCATAGTTGCTTATCATTTAATTGCTCATGTGAATATACCCTCAGAGGATTTTTTTATGGTCAAGTGAAATTCAATTCTCAAATTTATAAATAATAAATAACTGTATAATCTTAATTAACTTTATAATCATAAATAGTATAGCTAAAATAATATAATGAATAATATTTATGTTATTTATTTTGTGTACTTATTAGATATAGAATTTTTCTGGAGGCACTGATAGGCTTTTCAAAAGTGTCAGTAGTGGCATTAGTGTGGAATTACTCCTTTGGCTGCTGTTCTAGGCACACAGTCTTTATTAAAAAAGGAAGAAATAACCTGTGAATTATTCAAATTCTATTTAGCTAGAATAAATTTAAATTTTAATTTTTTGGCTAATATTCCTAATAGGAAAGATTGCGAATATCTATTCCTTTTGAAATTAAGTTAATCACAAATTAAGGGTGCTGTTCAGTACCCTGACTGCAAAACTATGGCAAGAATAGTAACCCTGTATTGAGACTGGATAATTAGTATGAATCCTGTGTAAAAAGTTCTGTGAAGAGGTTTTAGAAGTCTATTATCAAACCTGTTCAAAAATTAAAAGTTAAGGAAATGTGTTCACATAAGCAATTACTGTATTTTGAAATCCAAGTGAGATAATGTATACTCTGTATTGAAGAAGACTGATTCATGGAATTGTGCAACAAATGAAAGGCACTTACGACCACGAGAAATTTTATCCCTTTTTTCCTTCCTTTTATACAGTCTTGGGAAGTTATTTTCTTTTCACAATTTTTTAGCTTTAAGTTTGGATTCAAATACGGAATAAGAATTCTGTGATCCATAAAAGCAAATCAAGTACAATAATACCAAATAGAAGATTCAGAGTGAAGACTGCTGAATTCTCCAGACTCTTCATTCTTTAATTTTACTTTTCTATTTCTCTGTGTCACTGATGATTAGAATAAATACAACTAAATATGACTTTGACTTTTAATTAGGAATTTGGTATTCTGAATAAATACTGCAAGGGCTTTTCAGAATAATCTTTTCCAGTTTAGATCAGTCTGGTGATAAATACTAAAATTTTAAATATGATTGTATCAGTAATAGCATAAAAGCCTGAATCATACCCTCATTTTAACTGAGTGTATGACTGTTTCCTGAGGAATTGTGCAGCTGTTACCCCCTTAAACTCTGACTCCCATCATAATGCCTGGCTGCGTAGTCTGCTGTTTATAAAACAGAACTACAGATTGTCATTTTAGAGAATAATAGTAATAAAGCCTGCCAAATCAATTGAAAGCCCAAAAGGAGCACATGAGTTGCTACAAGACTGCTAAGATACCCAAATTTCTTCTTAGTTTTTAAAGGTATTATGATTAATTGTTCTCCTTTTTGCAATGCGTAATTAAAAACTAAACACTTGAGTTCACACTATTTAATGTAAAAAATAAAAGGGCCATTTCTTATTTAACAGTCTGATATATAATCTTGGTGTTGTTTATTTCTGGGTAAATTATGTCTCCTATGCCTCTGGATTTTAAGCAACACGTTTTTAACTGAGGATTTTAGGTTGACAAAATACAATTGCTTGCTTGTGTAGATGGGACTTTTTAGAACGATATTGAACGGTATTGAAAATGCAACAAGAATGCCCTTTTTAGCCATTTTTCCTGGTCCCTGTATCTGTAAATGGTAGTGTATTTCATGTGACTTTTTAATGGTGTCCTATATTAAGATGGTAATGTCCTTTAGATCCAAACTTGAATAAAATTTTTGGCTAGGTGATTAACTGAATGATTACCATGTTTTTTTGTTGTTTTTGTCGGTTAAGGTGAGCACTCCGGTGGTTACATCAACCACGCAGGAAAAGCAGAAGGACAGTGATCAATTTGAATGGGTTACCATTGAACAATCAGGGGAATTGGTGTATGAAGCACCAGAAACAATTGCTGCAGAACCTCCACCGATCAAGTCAACAGTTCAGACTATGTCTCCCATACCTGCGCATTCTTTGGCTGCCTTTGGTTTATTTCTTCGTCTCCCGGGCTATGCTGAGGTGCTGCTAAAAGAACGGAAACATGCTCAGTGTCTGTTGAGATTGGTGTTGGGAGTTACAGATGATGGTGAAGGAAGTATGTGCTGCAATTACTATGTTTCTTTGTAGACCACGGCTAGATCGTTTTAGTTACATTTATTTACACTGCAATGTTTTTAGCAGGAAGTTAGAATTGATTTGTGCAGAACTGTGTTGCTAGCATCTTTGATAGCCTGTTGTCTCTAAATGTTAAATTCTGTCTGGCAAAGTTTTGTCACAGTCATCAGTATTCAAGTGTTTTCATCTAGATGTCAGTAATTGTAAAATAACTGCTGATAAAACTTACAATGACACTGTCAAGATGACAGTGTGCTCGGACAGAACAGTCTGAGTAGCTGGGTATGCTCAAGTAATTGAGCAAACGTCATGTAATTGTGCAACCAAATGCAAAATAATATGGATAGGAGCATAGCTACAGCAGATGTAGAATAAACTGTAGAATAGTACTGTTTTAGAAAAGGAGACAAAGATCTAAAGGTCATAGTGATCAGATTAGCTGAGCAGGAGCTCTGCCTTAATGGTGTGAGTTCAGAGGGAGAAATGGGATATTCTTCAATGAATGAACTGATGAGCTGAGATACAATTTGTAGTCAGTGTCTTTGCAACCAAACCTGGAATTCTGCATATGGTTCTAATATTTGTATTTTTTAGTGTTTTGAAAAACTGGAAGAGTGTATGTGAAAGATGTTTTAGTACTTTTAAGATATTTCCTTTCATTACGACTTTGAAAAGAATGCTGTTTTTCTATGCAGCAATCAACTGAAGTTAGTCTCTGTTCAGTAGCCTGTAGAGTGGTGGACAGCATGTAGCTCAAGACCAACTGAGAAACTAAAAGTCTTGTCTACTCTCCCTTCTGTTTATGTTTTTATTTCTCTTGTATTTAGGTACAGGTCAGTAGACAAGGATAAACTGGATAAAAACATTCAGTCTGGCTGCCTACTCCCACCTAATTTGAGTAGTAATTAACTGAAGGACTATATTCAGTCCCTCAGATTTTTGTCCTTGAGTGGTTCCAGTCCCTTGCTATTGCAAAGAATTTTACATCCTTTTCTCTTTTTTCTTTTTTTTTTTTTTTTTTAATAAACTCAAACCAACTCAAAGCCTTAAAATTTGGGTTGCTTTTTTGTGTCTGTGTGTGCATCCACTATTGCTATTGGAACACAGTTCCAGAACATCATTTTCCTGATAGGTAGGGGCTGCTTTAATTTTCAGCATAAATTTATTCATGTTTGGTTTGTGCCCATTTATCATTGTGCCAGTATTGTTTCTCATCATAAATAGCTCTTCTTTCCCTGATGCATTTGTTGAATTGTATTCCCTCTTAGCCTTTGTTTTTGCTGGACTAAACAGTCAATTTCTCCATTCCCTAAGACAAACATCTGAATTCAACTCTTTATGAAATATGGGATCAGTTGTACACAGTAGTCCACGTTAGGTCTCTGTATAAAGCATTAATATTTTCCTTTTCTGTTGGAAATGCATCTTTTTATACACCTAGAATCTCTTTACTTTCTCACATAATATAAAGAGCTGGGCTTACAAATCCATGGCTTATAGATTTAACAAGGATTCAGTTGTCTGCAAAAAGAAGTTGTGGGCATATATGTTTAGATTTTTTTTTTGTCTCCTTGTCATTTGGCTACATCTGAAGTATACTGGAAGTCTGTCAGATGGGCTTTTTTCCAGAGGTGTTCAGTTTTATTTATGAAGATCCCAGACAGAGGACTTTTTGCTTCCTTATTATTATCTTTACAAAGAATATCAGACAGATATGAATTAATTCATGTGTGTATGCACGTGTGGGTGTAGATACATGTAAATACAAATATAGCCATACATATGTGTAATGTATTTCAGTTTAGACCTCTGGATGATGATATGGCTGATTAAGAATGAGGGAGAAAATAATATATTTATAATAAGAAGGAAACTTCTGAACAGACTTGGCTATTTTGAAGTATTTTTAGTTTGTCAAATATCTCTATTTACATATACACTGGGGAAGGAATGTGAAATGCATTGTTAAATACAGAAAAAATTGAGACACTTTCCCAAATCTGAGTATGTTGCATTACCTGTAACTCTATTATTTGAAATTTGGCTTTTAAAAGAAGTAGTTTTTGCTCATAATGCAAAAGGTTAAAAAATTAAAATGATTCTACTACAAACTTCAAACATGCAGCTAATCTAATTAAAATTAGGTTAGTATTTCACCATGTATTCGGCTTGAATAGCATCACAGCTTGGATTGTGTCAGTGACTTAATTCCCAATTTGGGCACATGAGTATAAAAAAAATCCTAGATCATGATAAGCTCCTTGTCAGCTGAGCTGCTATTAGCTGACCATGTGCATTCTTTAACTTGCTATAGTTGGAATGGTGGAAAAAAAAGAAAAATAATCCGAACCACCTTTGTTTTCTTCATTCAGAAATACAACCTGAAGTGTAGTCAAATACAGAAGTATACTCACTATTATTCACAAGCTAAGGGGTTTTTTTTTCCCCTGGAAATGGTGAATGTGATTTTATAACTTTGGTTCTTAGCCAAATCCATAAAGGAAGTAAAGAAACATTATTTCTTCTACACTCTTCTGCTGAAAATTTTTTGTGAAGATAAACCTAATATTAGATAGCTTACTATATGTGAATGCTTAAGTCCTTAGTATATTTCCGTATGTGTTGTTCATAAACCATTGCACACATTAACAGGCTGTATTGAACTCTTGAAAGAAAATATGGTTTTAATATTTTTCTTCTTCAATCTAGGTCATATCCTGCAGTCTCCTTCAGCAAACGTACTTCCAACTCTGCCCTTCCATGTGTTGCGTAGTTTGTTCAGCACTACACCTTTGACAACTGATGATGGAGTACTGCTTAGGCGGATGGCACTGGAGATTGGGGCTATCCATCTTATCCTTGCTTGTCTGTCTGCTCTAAGCCACCATGCACCAAGAGTGCCGAACTCTAGTCCCAACCAGGCAGAGGTGAGTTTAGCAGCAGAATAATTGCCAATGGGAAGCAGTAAGAGTTTTAACTATAAAAAAGAAAATAATCTCCATGCTTTCATTATAGTCTAATTTCTCCAGAGTTGGCATTTGAATGAAGAGCTAAAATAATTAGAAAGTACTTGATTAAGTAATTATCCTTGCATGTTGCAAATAAACATAGTAATCATGAAATCTAACCAACAAAGAAGGCTTGTCATGAAGCATTAAGGTGTAATCAGTTTCTTTCACAGTACCTTCTTTTTCAGTGCATGAGAGGCATAATGCTCAATGGATGGTGGTTCTTTAATCCTCATTAGATAGCATGACTTTATTACCTTATTTAGCATTCATCATCCAAACTCTACTGGCTGCAAATTATTTCCTTTTAAATGCTTCACAAATGTAAATGAGTTGTGAAAATTAATGAATTAATGCAGAGACTTTTGTATTGCCTTTTTACTGATGGGGAAATAAGATCCAAAGACAAAAATTTTCCATAGCATTCAAGATCGCAAGTCTTCAAAATTAAACTTTTTCAAAGTACTTACTATATTGTGCTACTATCTATTCAGAACATGTATCCCCTGATTTTATTTTTTTTTTTAGGATTATGAGCTGCCATTTCTGCATAACATACCAATTGTTTATAAAAGCGTTCAAAAAACATTCTTGAATTGCCCTCTTTAGCGTATTTGTGGCAGAGGCTTGCATGAAAAATTTCCTTGTGGCTAGATATGGCTAAGTAGATGCAAAATATAGGTCTGTCCATATTTTAGCAGCTCTGATACTGATGAGGGGTTGAGCAAGGAAGAGATGAAGCTGTGCATGAAAGTAATTCACTTTAATGCCTAGTCAAATTTAAGGGGAAGCTGAGATATTCTGGTCCTAATGGGGTATCAGGCTGCTAACACATTAACGCCTTAGCATTATTGCGCTTTTTGGAGGGAAAGGGCAACCATTAGTTCTTATCTCTGTTTCAGTTCCACCATGACCTCTTAAACACATTGTCTTCTCATAATTCATATCTATCAGGTGATAGATGGTAACTTGAAACTATGGATCCATCAGGCCTGCACTGAGGCTTGTACTTCTGGGGCCAGGCTTTCCCTTAGGTGCTTTAAGTCAGTGCTCATGACAGTCCTCTTGAATGTTAAAGGCACAGCATGTTAATGAGTCATGTAATGAGTAATGTCTACAAGAGAATAACCACACAGCTATTTAATCACCAAGATGCATTACATTCCCAATATAAAAGGTAAATAGTGATTCCAGACTGCTGTCAGTATGGTATTTCATAGGTGATAACCTTTTTTTACCCTTGCAGTCTGTTTATACATAATTTCTTTTCCTTCAAGTATAATCCTGAACAAAGTCATTGAAGATCTGAACAGAAAATGAAACTTTTTCAGAGCTGTAAATCAAATATTACAAATTGAAGTTGGGCACCTACTCACCTGACCTGGTTGCCAGTAAGGCTACTTGTCACTGAGTAACTAATGAAAGTAGCAAGTGTTCACCACTTAGGAAAATGAGGTCACTTGTTTAGGATGCTAAATATATGATTAGGAAAGCATTAGTTTAAAAAGGCTTATCAGAGATTTTTCTGCATCCTTTTCACCAAAGATCTGATAAACTTTCAAAATTAGCCTAAGTAAGTACTTAAATAGTTTTGTAAGGGCCAAGCAGTATAATACTGGAGTTATGTTAGTAAAATGCAGTGATGATGACCATTGGAAAAACCTGTACACAGACCTTTGGAAAAATGCTCTCTCTCAGAACATTTTAAGGACGAGGTATTTTCCCCCGTTATCTGGAGAGGAAATAGTGTGCGTTTCAGTGACTCAGAGATCATGTGTCAGAGCTATACATGTATCTTACACGTTTCGATTGTGTACTTTCGATGGCATTTCTACTTACATTCACTTCATCTAATTATGCTATTGAACTTGACTAGGTGTTAAATAGTAATAATAAAGATCTGTGATGTTTAGCATGATATAGATTAAGTAGCATTTTAATAGCTTTAATCATTTAAGCAGTGGCAGTATCTTAAAAGAGAACAAAAATGGGCTTACAGAAGAATCACTTGCAACAATTTAGCGCTGACCTGTACTGGAACTCTATGTATGTGGCAGAATCTTTCCTATCTAAAACTTTGAATTCCCCTGACTCTCAGTGATATCTTTATTAAGTTAATAAACTGGGATTACCTTCTTTTGCAGGACAAAGGCTTTCTAAAGAATTGGTTCATAAGATGAGAAAAGTAAAATTATTGTGGGTTTTTTTGGTTTTGTTTTTTAACTTAGCCACAGGTGTCAAGTACACACAACAGCGCATCAACAGAAGAACAGCAGTTGTACTGGGCTAAGGGTACAGGCTTTGGAACAGGCTCCACAGCTTCAGGATGGGATGTTGAACAAGCTTTGACTAAGCAAAGGTTAGAAGAAGAGCACGTGACCTGCCTTCTACAGGTGTGTAATAATGAAATTTTGATTAATGATAACCACTTGAAACGTTAGAACCTGGATAAAAAAAATCAAGCTTGTATTTTTTTCAGTCACATAGCACAGTAATTATGGTATTTGGGGGAAAAAAATTAGTTTAGAACTGCCTCTCTACATGAAAAATAGAATAGATCGTATTTTGAGTGAGACTGTTTTCAGACGTCAGTAGGCTGCTGCATAAAAAGACCTAAGTGTGTAAGCCTGGGTGATAGTTCTGAATAGACAATGAACCAAGATGCATTCCAGTGTATTTCCCTGGAGCTGTCATATATCTCTGTGGACATAACTGCATTCGGTAAAGACTCTCCATTAAAGGAGGAGGAATGCAGGAATAGGCACTTTGTTGTGTGTGCCAAATAATCTTATCTATTAATTTCTCATGTATTTTTGCTCTGCTTTAAGGAAATATCCACAGTTGTTAGTGGTGTCCATGAATATGTTATGCCGATGTAACAAAATCTCACTCATACATCTATAAAATCATGAGTATATCAATTAAATGACAGTAGTAAATCACCAGTGAACATCCAGATCTTAGTAAAACTCTGATGTGTTCCAAATGCTTCGTGCTAAGGAGAAGAAAGTCCTGCTTAATTAGGCTTTTCAGTCCATTGTGAAGTGCAACCAACCTCTGTTATCTTAGGTCAGTGTAGGGAAAATGAGATTCTATCTAGTCATCAAAAATTTCATTCACAGAACTGTCAGCTCAAATGCATTAGCTAACCTCACTGCTGGGATAGAGCACAAAGGAGATGAAACTCTGAAAATGCCCATGCCCTGACTGATGCAGATATCATTTTGATGTAATCAGTTATTCCAGTCACTGTAGATTGCAAGGCACAAGTATCACATCCCTTGCAAAAGCAAAACAAATAAAATCTAAAACAATTTTCGTAAGCAAGAAAGAGGAAGATCACCTGAATTATTCTTGGCGAAGTTTCTAGGCAGTATTCTGTATTATAACATGCAGAGGTTTAGCTACAGCTGCCATAAGTCCTGAGGTAAGGAGGCATTTGCATTGGGTTGTCAGGAATTGTAGGAAGAAGTAGAAAACCCTTCAGTATTTTGCTGAAGATGTCAGTCAGTTGTACAGCAGACTTTGCCTAGTCCCTTCTCTAGGAAGGTTGTTTAGAAAAATTCTGTTGTAGGGAGTGCTGATAAGATGCTGCAGCAAAATACCACAGGTAATGGGGTTAGAGCAAAGAGGGAGAATGAAAGAAAGAAGAGGCTAAAAAGGTGAATAAAGCCTCTGAGACTTCAAATAATACAGCCTTTCAAGCCTTGAAGTTACTTAATTTGAGAATATGACTGCACGAATCAGACTTGTGGAAGGGCATTGGGTTGTACGTCTCCAACGCAGGTACGATAAGGGCCTGTGAACTCGGCAAGGACTACCCTTGGGACGAGCAGGTGTGCAGTCCTGAGGCGAGTCTCCCGCCGTCACTGAGGGGAAGGCTGCTCTTTGTTTGCTGAAGCAAGAGCTGTGCTTACAAGTGGTTGTTTCAAGGAACTGTCATGCTTGCCGTAAGTTGTTGTTTCATCTGTAAACCCTGAAGTCCCATCCAAAAGGAAGTTACAAGTGTTTTTAAAAAATCTGCAGTTTAAAAAAAAATACATATTTTATTGCTAGAGGGTGTCCTGAAGTGAATGGGGCTGAGCAGCAGCATCTGTGTGAGCTGGCAAACTCCTGCTTCAAGTAACTCCAGCAGTTTTGTCAAAATTTATATTAATTGATATTCTTAAAGTAATTCAGAATTCTAATAGCTATTTAATTTTAGCACTAGCCAAAGTTGGAATCATAATCTAATGACTGTATACAATTTCTTCTGAAAGATCTTTGGGACTGCTGAAATAAATACCAGTACTGAATTAGCAAAATAGTGTAGTAGTATGGTGTCTTCCTTAAGGAAGGAAAGTCAAAGTTCTTTTGGCTAAAATAAATCAGGTTCGATTAAATATTTTTGTGTATTTCAGGTTCTTGCCAGTTACATAAATCCTGCAGGGAGTACATCAAATGGAGAGACCCAAACTAGCCATGAGGGGAGAGGACAAAACAGCAGTGCTCTTCCATCTGTTCTCCTAGAGCTACTCAGTCAATCTTGCCTCATCCCAGCAATGTCGTCATACCTCCGCAATGATTCAGGTAAGGTGTCTTTGTCTCCTTCTACATCAAAGCTGGCTTACTTCTGTCAAATAGGTTTTTATGTAAACAGTAGATAGTTCTGGCTAGTTTCAATACGTTGGCCAGTTTAGGATTATACTAATGGAACATTCACTTGAGCCTTAGAAAACAAAATGGGAGTGTTCGTTGAAATACTCACTTTGTTCTAAGAGTTTAAACTTTGGTTTTTTAATGTCTTTTTTAAATTTGAAATTTCATTTTTAAACTTGAAATTAGCAGGAAAATATTATTTTCATCTGAAAAGTTTATATTTTAGTTGTTCTGTAGACAATACATGGAGAGAGAGAGAGCGCGTTATACAAGATCATGAATCTTTGAAGAAAAATGTTAATTTTGTGAGAATATTTGAGCAGGTATATGCATGAAGTTGGTAAATGTTTCTCATACTAGGGCAATTCTCTTTTACTTTGATCAGAGCCTTTTCTGCTTTATTTAGGAAATATAAAAATCTTAAAAAGTCTGTTACCTGTTAAAGTCTGTTATCAAAATTGCAAAATATTTCAAATATATGGGAACAATGAAATTGTTGTTGGGTTTTTTAAAGGAAAAACAAATTAGTCTTAGGTTGTCATTACATTTCTACTCATAAATTTAAAACAAAGGCATTTTGCTAGTTTCATCCAGTATGGCGTACCTTGCTTACCATTTCAGTTGTACAAGGTAACGTCAAGCAGTATGAGTTAAGCAAATGCCTGTGTGGAACTAATAGCAAAATCAGCAGACTGGGTTTGTGATTTATGTTCAGTCTCACTAGATGACAGGCTTTAGTATGAAGATATTGATAACCATTTTTTCTTCAGATAACTGTCAGCCTGAAGTTTTGAAACACTGCCTTAGCCTTAGGTTGAATTTTTGTTTAGTTGCTTTGTAAGGACGGATTTAATCCCTAAGTAGCAGAAGGAGTTTTTCTAAATCTGAATAATTTGGATTTGGACCCTTATTTCACGTCCTCTATTTTTGGAGTAACTGCTAAACATCTTGTCACATTATTGCAGTTCTTTTGAATGCCAGTTGTAGGGTGTGGTGATGTGAGTTTCTTAAAACAATGTCATAGCTTCGTGTTGAATTACACAGTATATTTTATCTCCAGGGTAAAAGAGAAATCATCTGTGTCTTAAGTATTTACAAAGCTACATAGGACTAAAACAAGAATGTGGCGCTCTCAATCTGTTTTAACTAGGGCATTACATAATCTTGTATGATGGAATGGAAGTAGTTCAAAAAGTCTGCTGGGACCTTATAGTAAAAATAAAAATATGAAGATATTTCACTTGCTAGTCCACAGTTTGACACCTCTCCCTAATTATGCAATGAATTTGTTGGTTCTATTTTGCACATATTACAGTGAGGAAAATGAACTCTGTAGCTTATACACCAGGCTCATTATTGCAGATGAAAATCTAATGCAAAACAATAAAGTAAAACGATAAAGTAACCTAACAGATACTCATAAATTCTTCTTTGTTGAGGTAGAAAGGAAAATGCACTGAAAGACCTGGCAAAAATGCTATGTTATCTAAAGGATGAAGCTGTTGGTTCTGAGTTATAGATGAATTGCAGCTGTTGAAATTGCTTTTTGCTCTTTTCAATAGCAGAACATATCTGTCTGTCTAAGTCACCTTTAACTGGGGAAGAGCAGTCAGATACCGATAGAAAAGATGAGGTATGTGGCTCATGGAGAGAGGTTCAGACTAGTTTGGCTTTCAGGGACCATTTGTTTTCCCAAAGTACAAAGAAAAGGCAAAGTTGCAGTGGGAAATCTTGATTTTAGGTATGTTTTCCACTGCTGGACTACTGTTATTTGTTGTTGGCAGGGGATGATCATGTGTCGTACTTGTGAAATAAAAATTAGTAAAGAGTGACCAAAGCAGATACATCCTGCTTTTTCATAAATGGATCTGTAGCTCTTAGTGTAGCAGCATTGTTATGCTTAATACATTGATCCAAGCGATAGTCTTGAATGCTTCCTGCTGTGTTTGTTCAAAATTCTATACATAAAACTATAATTAACAATGTTCTGGATTTAAAAAAAAAAAAAAAAAAGCTTTGCAGGCTTATATCAGTCAAGCTTGTCTTTGAAAACATAATAGGATATCAGTATGAGAGGGAAATGTGCAAAAAGGCATGACTTCTGGAAAGAATATCTTCTCTTCATGTATATTTGAGACAGATGCATTTAGTTTGAAAGGAGTCCCTGAAAATAGTTCGTCTTTGTGATAGCCAGGCATAATTCTAATACAGTAATTACCCTTTAGTTCAAAAGCAGACAGATAATTCCACATTAATGAGTCTGAGTTGCAGGTGATGCTGGGGCTCTTGGTATCACTAACACAGTGTCAGGAGACATAGCTGACAGAGGGCCCGGTTGTCACAAGAGAGACAGAGGTTGAGAAGCTCTGATACAATGCTCGTAAGACTGAAAAATTCTCTTTTCCGATAGGGCTGAATGCCTTCTCAGGTGTGTTGGGTTTGCATGGCAAGGTTTTGGTAGTGGGGGAGCTACAGGGGTGGCTTCTGTGAGAAGCTGCTAGAAGCTCCCCCTGTGTCTGACAGAGCCAATGCCAGCCAGCTCCGAGATGGACCCGCCGCTGGCCAAGGCCAAGCCCATCAGCGCCTCTGTGATAACATATTTAAGAAGGAAAAAAAACAGCTTTTGCAGCCGGAGAGAGGAGTGAGAAGATTTAAGAAACTCTGCAGACACCAAGGTCAGTGCAGAAGGAGGGGCGGGAGGTGCTCCAGGTGCCAGAGCAGAGTTCCCCCTGCAGCCCGTGGTGAAGGCCATGGTGAAGCAGGCTGTCCCCCTGCAGCCCATGGAGGAAGGATGAGGGGGTGTAGAGATTCCACCTGCAGCCCATGGAGGACCCCACGCTGGAGCAGGTGGAGGCACCTGAATGAGGCTGTGGCCCATGGGAAGCCCACGCTGGAGCAAGTTCCTGGCAGGACCGGTGGCCCTGTGGAGAGAGGAGCCCAGGCTGGAGCAGGTTTGCTGGCAGGACTTGTGACCCCATGGGGGACCCCACGCTGGAGCAGTTTGCTCCTGAAGGTCTGCACCCCGTGGAAGAGACCCACGCTGGAGCAGTTCGTGAAGGACTGTAGCCCGTGGGAGAGACTCACGTTGGAGAAGTTCGTGAAGGACTGTCTCCCGTGAGAGGGACCCCACGCTGGAGCAGGGGAACAATGAGAGGAGTCCTCCCCTGAGGATGAAGAAGCGGCAGAAACAACGTGGGATGAACTGACCATAACCCCCATTCCCCGTCCCCCTGTGCCGCTGAGGGGGGTGGAGGTTGAAGCCAGGAGTGAAGTTGAGCCCGGGAAGATGGGAGGGGTGGGGGGAGGTGTTTTAAGAGTTGATTTTATTTCTCATTCCTCTACTCTGTTTTGCTTAGTAATAATAAATTAGATGAATCTCCTCTCTCCATTCAGTCTGTTTTGCTCATGATGGTAATTAGTGAGTGATCTCTCCCTGTCCTTATCTCAACCCACAAGCTTTTTTGTTATACCTTTTCTCCCAGTCTAGTGAACGAGGGGAGTGATAGAGCAGCTCTAGTGGGCACCTGGCCCCCAGCCAGGGTCAACCCACCACATCAGGAGGAGCAGGAAAGGGAACAGCATTATTAGTAACACTCATGTACACAGTCTTCTAGTTTTCAGACCAGTGTACCTTCTGCTATCAAAACATACTTTCATTGGAAGAAGCAGGTAACTGTATTCTTCCTGTAATACGCTGGACTGAGAAATTCTGCATACAGAATACTAATACAGTGTTCCCGGGTTCTGGCACCCCAGCAGGTACAAGCTGTACCCAGCACGATGCTGACAGAAAATAGCCATTTTCAGCAACTCTAACTTTCTCAGACTTGAATGGATGCTAATGGTACTAGTTAAAGGTTACCCTTATGCTCACGGTATTCCTCTACTAGATTTTTGGTTTTGCTGTAAACAGTTGCAACAGCAGTGATCTTCACATATTACATATCTGCCTTATGCATAAAATTATGTGGGAAGAATTTTCTATAAAGAAATATAATATGCAATGAAGCTGCTGGGTATGTTGTTTCCCTTTATTGCACAGGAGATTGATCCCACTAGGGTGATACAAGATAGTAAGTATTTTGGTGTTGATGAGAATTTTGTATGTGGTTTAAACATGTTCAGTTAGCTGCACGTATGATACATCCTGCTTGTAAAGTTGTTTTGGCAAAATTCTTGAACAGTTCCAGTGTCAGAATATAAATTTGGCGTTTGTCACAGTTATAAATTTATCTCGGTTTTTTGTTGCTTAAATACGTTTTGCCATCCCTGCTAAATTTGCCCAAAACATACGTGGACTAGATTGTTCTAGATAAAAGCAATACCAATCAGATAAGGAGTGCTCACATATCATTTAATCTTTTAGAAACCTCACCTTGAAGCAGATCTTTACAAACCAGATTGCTCTGACACATTCTGCAGCTTCATCTGCATCAGAGCAAGGTGATTGTGAAGTCCTTGAAAATTGTGAACTGACCACTTTCATTAATTTCCATAATTGCTTTTTTCTTGTAGAGAAAGAAGGTTTATCTGTCTATGAAGGACTTTCCTTCTTATGCAAGGTAGATCATAGCTCTAGGCACAAGGAGCAATAGCTGCTGTAATCCTCACCCTCTTTCTTGATTATTTTTTCCTGTGTTTGTTTAGTATCTTGGTATGGCATTACTGTGGCTTTTATCCTCTTTCATTTTATAAATGAAAAAAGTTTATCTTTGTAACATGGTGAGTTTGGGGGTTTTTTTAAACATTTATGTTTATTCCTAAGTACTTAATTCATGTTTACATTGGTAAAATTCATGTCATTCTTAACTTCTGTATCATGGAACATCTAGTGTGTATTAAATGCTGAGCATTTATGCATATTTCACACCAAAATCTCTTCTGTAAAACCTTTTCACTGTTGTCTTGTATACAACAAATTTCATTTGAAAATTACCGCTGTAGGAACTCTTTCAAATCTGTGAACATTTCTCTCCTTGAACAAAATGCACAGCAATAAAACTTGTGCTGTGCAACAAGAGGTGCCCAACAAACATGTGACCGTCAGGTTCTAACTAGAGCACGTGGCTGTCTTGAAGGTGATAAGAGTTACTTGTCTGATGGACCTAGGTTTATGAAGACTAATACAAGCTAGTATTTACAGGTGGGAGAGAAGAAAGCAGTAGTAATAGTAGTCTTTGTAGTTAACAAGGTTTATAGAGAGAAGGCAGTGGAACGGAATCATGAAATAGAAGGAAAATCAAGTGACTCTTAGGACAGGGACTGTTTATTTTGTTACAGGCTTGGACAGTAAAAAGCCCAGTGAAGGTGGGATTTATCAGTGATACCACAATATTAGGTAGACTCTTCTTGCTTAAAAATATATTTGTACGAGCTTGTCCCTAAACTAGTATCTAGCAAACCCTGTGATGACTTAATCTTATTTAAAGCTGAAGAGTGACAGAGGTTTGGTACCACCTCTTCCTTGGAAGACAGACCTCATAGCAATTTGCACAATTCTGCCTGAACTCTCTTTGCTCTAATTCCCAGGCTTATAGGATGCAGGGGATGTTGTAATTTTAGCTGGGGTTTTCTCGCAGTCCTTTCTTCACATGCTCCCCTCTTAGCCACCCGTAGCCACCCTTCCTTCTTTGGTGGACAAAGATGCCATGTGATGTGGTCAGCATAGCTTGTGGTGGTACATTAGCTCAGTCTTCCTTGGGTTTGACTGCTGAGAAGAGATGATGCATTTCTACGTGAGGGCTTTATTAAAAGGATTGTGTTTACTGACCAGCATGTGCCACTTTGTAAGAGTCCAATATTAGCTTTTAATGCACCTTTCATAGTTTACCAAGTACTGCCGCACCCTGAACTTGTGGATTCATTAACGTTTGTGCTGCTTCATCCTGCCACCAAATACCTCATTGTCAACTTTTTTTAGTAAGTGCTATGGACAAATCTGTTAGAAGATGAATGTACTGAATTCTTTTTTTCTGCCTCTTTTGATATACCTTTGTTAGTTGAGTCTGTTAAAGTCATACTTTTGAGCGCTCACATCCTCACCTCAGAGCTTGAACTACACTAGATTGCCTGCTGAAGTTAGAGTATTTCTTTTCTATTAATCATACTTATTCTCAAGGCATTAGATGGTGGTGCTTTAGTTTTTGCGAAGTATTCCAGTTCCACTGGACTGAGTAGGCTGAGTACTTATGGGTCTCTGAAGTTGGTACATTGACCTTATTCAGCTAAGAGTACTACATCTTTATTAACTCATTTGTGAAAATGTGAGGGTACTACTGCAGTGTAAATGTTGAATCATCATAAAATTCTGCTTTTCCGTAGACTATTGTCTTTTTACAGTGTCTAATAAGAGGTAGTTGCTGTTAAGATATTTTTTGTTGTTGAGATTCTTATGCACATATTGGATTAAAGGTGTAAGAACCAGAGCTGTATACTGGATCTCCTTTAGCTAGAGTTAGTCTTAGGTTCGTATGAGTATAGAGCACAAGTATTACCTGTTAAGAGAGGATATCAGACTTCTGTTTTAAAACAAAATATAACCGGTATGCCGAGGCAGTCTCTAATGATAGTATTACCTTGTGACTTCCTTGAAAGGTTGAAAGCCTTTTGCTATAAGCAAAATTAGAAGTACAATGCCAGTTTAGACAGTATAATTACCAAAATTAAAAATTCCACTAGTATTCATTAACATTAATGAACTCATTCACTGGTAAAAGAATGATGCTGAACCTTTGCCACATTTGGTTATAATTTTGGGATTGCTTTTTATCTGTTTTGCTGTTGAATTGTTTACAAGAAAAGGTGCATTATCTCACTCCAGTGCTGGAGTACTAGTTGATTCACAATTTCGAGAACAGAGCTATGCACTGAAATGACATGAAATAAAACTGTTTATTTATTTCACAGAATTGACAAGTTTTAAATAACTTCAGGATCAAAATAAACAGCAGTAATTTCTACCTGAATTTCATATTTCTGTTCAATTTTCAGGTTCTTGTAACCTCTCATTTTAAGACCCATCTCAAATATCCTTGTATTATGAGATTAATGCAATAATATCCATAAATATATCCATATCCGTAGATATAAGTACATTGAAAAATTTAATAATGCATCAACTCTATTCTATAGTCCTAAATAAACATGAATTACCTGCATAATTTCTTTAAAATGTAGCTTAGTTTTGCAGAATGCTTTGGTGCTTCATATACTGAAAATGAGTATACAATACTAGAGATTTGCTGTAGACTATGGACAGTGAATAAATTTTCTTGTCTGCACATGTTTCCTTCCAGTGCAGTTCTGTTTATCATTTCTTCTGGATGAGCCAGTATTAACTCAGAGTGGCAAAACCAGAGTATACCATCTTCCACCTCATTCATCCATAAATCAGTGTGTTGCAGCGTAGTTTCTGCAACTGACTGAAAAATCATTGCCAAATTCAGTCTGTTCTAGATCCCTGACCTTACTTTATGCATGTGCTTGTTTCAAAGTGACTTCCAAAAGCTTAGTTGGTTTAGCAGTTACGAAGTTCTATACAGTAATAACCTATCACCTGTACAAGAGATGTATTTCTTTTGCTTGTCAGTTTATGGATGTAGTTTTGCAGCCTAGGAGAAAGAACTGAGGTGATTTTCAGAAATGCAGTTCCTCTATTGTTTCTCTGTGGCACATGTAATACTAAGAATAGTGTTTATTAAAAACAGTGTTTGGGGGGGTTTTTTAGTGTTGTTTTTCTACTGTGTTTTTAATCCTAAGCTTTCAAAAGTAGCTTTTCTGTTAGAAGAAATATGCAAGAGATATTCATGTATATAAAAGCTTCTATGATCTCAGACTGTCTGCAGCTTTGGATCTAATTCAAATACATACATGGGTTTAATTTAAAACATGGAAATAGTTTGATCAATTTCAGTACTCTAATCGCATGTTCCATGAAGTGTGCCTAAGAGTTGCAATTCCAGGCCTCAATCATAAATGGTACAAAAAGGGAAAATGTCTTCAGGACCTGGTCCAGAAAGAGACAGTACACTCTTCTGGCAGAGATATTAAACCTGTTTTCCATGCAACACCATGAATCCTTGTGTGCTATGTTTTATTTTACTTGAAAATAAGCATCAGGATGAAAAAATGAAAGCTGTATTTGACTTATGTTAAACACATTCTAAAAATGGTGAGATAGAAAACGTAACAAGATTTTTTCATTTGGACAATATGTATTAGTGTGTCATTGTAATTATTAATATTTCTTAAAAGAAGTACTGAAACTATTCTTTATTTTTTCACATGCCACTTTAAATGAGTTTTAATTAGAAAAACACATCGTCAGTATAGCATGATGATTTCAAATACAGATTCAGTAAAGGCAAGAAAATCTAACCTTTTTCAGCTTTTCACAAGACTAACAAAATGCTGCAGAATGTAGTCAATAGTTAAAACTTTATTTATAATATTACAATTTTTGGTATAACAGTGTTCCTGTTCCCACACGTATACATTAGTGTAAGTTACAAGCTTAAATTATGGTGATCTAAAAATAAAACCCTTTTGTCTGATTTCTGGTCTCAGCTATGAAGAGACATATTGCACAAAACCATAGAAAGCATCATGGGGCTTGCTTATATGTATTTATAAATTTTATTAATCTCTTTCTATGTTCTGATTGTTTTCATCGTTTGCTTACATTTCTTGTCTTGCATGTTTGCTGGCAATAAAACAGTGCCATCTCTGTTTCTGGTATTTGGATTTCATCTGCTATCAACAAGAAGTTGAATATCATCTGCTTTCATTTACGTAATTTAGCACCCTAGCTGGGCTCGCAGATACATTTAGCAGTCATTGATGCAGCGCCCTTAGCCAGACACTTTGCTCTGGAATGTTTTTGATAATCTTTTCAGACAGCGGGTTTTTTTGCTTTAAATTTAGAAATCATTCTTACCATCGCTGGTCCTTGCACTGTGTGCTATGCAATTGATGTTCAAAAATGTCATCAAAGTGTAGTGTAGATGTACACAAAAACAATAACAAATAAATTGAGCACAGTTCCAATAATCCCAAGCAATGCTAAAATAGATTCTTCTTTTTCCTCTTTCTCCTCTTGCCTTTTTACATCTTCCAGTGTTGTGATGGCAGAGGTCCCCATTTTTCCTGCAAATACCTTCACCAGTATTCTGGCAGCTAGCTAGAAGAAAGAAAGCAAATGGTAAATCTGGTCCGACAAACATGCAAGCTTTGATCTTTTTAAAAACAATTCTGTACTTCTTTACACAATATTTCTTAATGCTGTTTATTGAGTTGTATTCATCTTTTGTTTTCTTTTTGTATGAACATGTCCATGTGAAAAATAATTGTTCTGTAGATACAGATTTGATAGGAGGAGTGAAAAATAGCTTGATGCTTCAAGCCAATTAATATGCTTTATTATAAAAGAAATGTAAAATTTGTCTTTAGTCAGCTAATTTGTTTCCTTGTGAAACATCAAATTGATGAAAGCAGGTATGTGGGCATTGTCAAATGCCTGGGGAGATTATGTGAATTTTCAGCTGTTGTTAAATATTTAACTGTCACAGTACAAAACCAGTCAAATATTCACGTCTACTGTTTTCAAACATGGAAAATATGCCTCCTTAATACAGTATCACAGTCTTTTTTGACCAGTGAGCCCTAAGTAGGCAATTGCAGGTGAGATCTTATCATTTACTTGTTTAATAGATCAGCTTTTGGACATCCATGCAATAGTAAACATTTAACAGAAAATGTCTGTCTCTTCAAATATAAAGATTGCTGTTATTATTATATATGGTTATTATTGCAGTATGCCAAAGGACAGTAGTACTTTTATAGCAACAAAATTACATGCAATGTAAGGATTTGAGATAGGTATTTACAGATGCGTATGTGATTTATTACCTTTTTTGTTGCAAAAGTGAGGTTGACAGGTCGTCTCTATTACTTAGCTGCTCTTGTGCTCTTAATTTACAGTCAAATATCCTCTAGAAACGTATTCCCTGTAAAATTATGTTCATTGGTGGCTGAGATGTTGGTATTATATGTAATCTGCTATACTGTTTTAGCCTTTATTGATAAATTTCTAACCTTAAACCAAAATTTGGTTGGGATTTCTACTAGTTCAGATAACCTCAATTTACTGAAGATTTGCAATCACATTTTATAGTGCAATAGCATTTCTCTCTCCTGGCTAACATCTTTAATCATTGGAGATAAACATATTTCTGCTGTGAATCTAATTAAAGCCATCAGCTCAGAGCATATCTCACAGAAACGTAAAAAAAAAAAAGATGTTTCTTACCCTACATTGCATCAGGAATAAAATGTCATCAGACATGCTTCTTACTCGTCGATTCAGTGGCAAACCAGGCTTTTATCTTCATGAAGGGGCTGCTCTCCTCTCAGACAGACCAGATAGGAGCATGAACAGTTCCTTGATGAAGAAGTTTATCGGTGAGGATAATAATGTTACAGAATCTTCCAAATGACTGGCCTTCTTTCTCAGTAATCCACTAAAGCAAGTGTAGTCGAAAACCAGTAAAACCCTTTCTGGTAATGATCCTCACTGTTGACTAATTCTCATTAAAATTGAGGATTTTTTTCCTTAGATGATGCAGAGCAATGAAATGCATGCTGTTCGGTTTTGTCTTTAAAAAAAAAAAAAAAAAAAAGAAAAAAAACCAAAAACACCCCAAAAAACAATGAACAGCTCCTGGTTTTATTCAATTATACTTAGTTATTTATTAAGACTTCAGAAAAACCCAGCCTTTGATTTACTCTTTGTGGCAGCCGTCTGAAGAGGCTTTCTCACGTTGACATGCTGTAATTCCAAATGCAGCGACCTACGTGCAGTCACACTATGTAATTTTAGTCCAGCCTGAAAAAGGATGAGAAGAAGTCTGCTTTACTGGCAGTAGTGTGAACGCTGTCACACACCTGCATTCAGAGCCTCTGGAAAGAATTCCAAGGTATTCTTCGGAGCATTGCATAACTTAGCCAGGCAAATCTGAAGAGAGGAATGACAGTGGCTTTAGTTGCACCCTGTGGTGAGCTGTGACATTGATTAAACATGCACTTGGCACTTGCTGAATAAAGAAGGAGCTACGAGCCACCCTTGCAGACAGTGAGTTGCATAACAATGTGCCATGGCTCTGCTGTTTCATTGTCAGGCCCGGCACATTTTAATCCTGTACCAACAGAGAAAGTGTGCGGTGTAAAGAGGAGTAGAGTTAACTGTACTTCGGGGGTTTTCTGAGGAAGTGCTGCATGACAAATGGTGACATTAAGGCATTCAAGCTGAAACAGTGTTTCTGCCTTTTGTCTTTTTATGCTTTGTTTGACAGGCAATTGTTTCTATGGGAAATACTACTAACGCTTTTCCTCTTTTTATTCGCCACCCAAAGAATGCAAGTTAGTGTGTAATTAATGAAGATACAGACTTAAAGAAAAATATTCCTGTTCTGATTTCATAAGAAGCAGTAACTCAATTTTTTCCTAGGTAAATCAGAGAGGTATTTTTTGCCTGCCCTATTGGAAAGGGGAGGGAGCTCTGCAAAGTCGTCTTCCCAATCTCTTCAGATAAAAACCCACAATTTTAATAACCTCTGCAAGTAGCTGTCTTTCAAATAATTTTATTCAGTCACTGTGATCTATGAAGGCTACCAATGCAATGTGTTTTCATTTTCATAGCTTCTTGATATGAAGGCAACTATATTTTACATATATTGTAAAACTTATTTTAAAAAAAATACTTGCAATATCAAGCAATTCAGGATTCGAAAGTACAAAAAGCTTATGCATATGAAAAATCAAATCATAATTGATTACATTGAATTCAAGCAGTAGGAATGTAATGGGAAATCTTGATCACTTTCCAGAACAGCGTATTTTAGAAATTACAAGGCATTGTTTGAAATTCAGTTTTCAATAAACTCTTTTGTGAGAAAGCAGAAGAGGGTAAAATCGTTGCTTTAAATACTTCCATTTTCAAATTAATTTACTTGCACATTCTTTCTTTTTTTCATTATTTTTCTAAAGTGTCTAAGTATATTTGCTAGTTTCTTAGGAATGGACAAAACTGCATATTTTGCATGTGCATTATTTTAATGGTAAATACTACGTTTGCAGTACCATGAGTTGTATGGTACTTGTGCATGATTTAACCCTTACCCTGAAAGTAATGTTGCCTCAGTGAAATTGTTTGACTCTACAAGAATTAAGTAATTAGGTTAAATCTCTCCAGCATAGCTTCCTTAAAATATATTCTAATATGTGTATATGGTCTTTCCTTTTAAGCTCTTCCCTTATTCTGAAAAGGCTGCTGCAACTTTAGTTGTTTCTGGAATTGTTTTCTGCCTATGTATTTTGAACGTATTTCTGTATTCATTTAGATCCATTCAGAGATACAAAGATGGGGAAATTTTCACCTGTATATTCTGACGTTTCACATGGCTGAGAGCACCTAGTCATAACTGAGTTTTCAAGCCATTGTACTGTATTAACCCTCACATGTTAAAAGTCAAACCCTTTCCTTTGTGAAAGGGGGGAAACTGTGCAACGTGCATCTTGTATTTAAAGATTAATGATGTATTTGGAGGGTAGGAATCTTGTCACCTTGTCAACACAACCAGGTATAAAGCTTCAAGGTCAACAGAAGAATTTCTTACAATATTATCAAGTATAAATAGTGACAATAAAGTAAATTCAGCAGCTCCATTGCAAATAACTAGCTGATTAAGATGTATCCACAGAGAGCAACAAAAGATTCCCAAAATATTTCTTGGCCTGGTTATTGCCATGTTTGAGGTCTCATAGTGGTCTGTCGTTTTCAGAGTTGTGATCCAACTGCCACTTCAGTGGCTAAGGTGAGCCCAGGGAAATAAATCTCTCTGGGCTCTCTCTGCACGCAGTCGAGGGGGAACAACACCACCTGCACACCGTGATTCAGATCCAGTGTTTGCCGTGGACATCAGTTTGATGGTATTTCTCCCCTCCCATCCTTCCATTGTATTGATGCGTGTGTCTGTGCAGACATGCCATGAACTGGTTTGGAAAACAGACCCAGCCAACAATCAATCTCTAGCACAGCACAGTAAGAGGGATGGGTCAGTAGCTGCTTAAGCTGCCAGTGCTGGCAAAGAGTTGCTATTTGGGAAGAAGAAAAGAAAGATTGTCAGGCTTAACATTTCTCAATTATAGGAAACTTGAGGAATTCATCCATGCTGGGTGAAAGCTGGGATTTGCAAATAACTTCCTTATAGCTACGGTACATCTTCAGTACGAAGAGGAAATGTCATGCGAGATTTCTCGCGTTTCTCACGAGTCAAGTGAGTAATATAGGTTGATTTGAAAAGACCATGATTTATCCATAATATTTGATTATATTTGGAAAGATGGGAAGATATTTTACATCTTGTGTAAAATAAGATTAGAGTATGGGAGTGCATTTTATACAAGTCAGTAATAAACCCACCTGTTTTGGGGTGAACATTACATGATTACATAGTATTTAGGTTTGGACATTGATATCCAAAAATGTCCTAAATTTAAGTCTGTTACTTCCATCTAGGCAGAGCTTTCAAGCACTTAGTAAGACTTTGGCAACTCCTTGGTAACTGATTTATGTAGCATCCCAAGAGCATAACAAATTCTGTTGATTAGAGGTCATTCTGTTCATTACCGGTGATGTTTGAGCATTTGTATTGCATGGGAATAGACCTTAGGCAATACAAATGTATGTCATATTTTAAAGTTATTCATACTTCAAGTGGAAGTTGCCAGGCTATCTTGTAAAAACACAGTGGTATAAATTCAATGATTAACAGTCTTGATCCTTAGGTGATCATTATGCTGCTATACACTACTGCTATGAGTAATGTGGTACACCCATAATGTCACATTTACAAAAGGAAAAAGTACTCTTAACCAAAGTGTAAGTTTTCTTTTCCCTCATGTATTTTTTTATGGACTTATATAATTTTGATTTTCATGTACTCTAAGATTTATTCTATATGCTATATTTTTTCATTCAAATAGCATGTGTTGAGTCAGATGCTGTTTGCCCTTATAGAGAGCAAATGCTCTGAAGAAGATGGCAAGTTAAAGCAGAATGTAAAGGAAGATTTGAAGGAGAAAATGGAAAGAAAAATGTAAGAGCTGTCTAGACTTAAAAATCTGTTTAGATAGAAATGCTGTAATGAAATCCAAAAGATCATACATCAGTTGTCCATGAAAACTGTTTTCCCTTGTAGTTACTCTGCATTTTCCCTAAGATGCAGGCAACTCCTTGAAATGTAGTAGCACGTGCATCCTGTAGGTGATGCATTCTAGTTTTCTTCTCTGACAACCTTCATGAACTTCTCTTTATGAGATTTGACACTTCAGTTAAATTGCAGAACAGTAGCGCAAAGCTGTGTCTGTTGGGAAATGCAGTAGTATGCACAAATTAAGATGAAAAGGTTTACATAGAATAAGCGAGAGGTGGATATCCGTGCTCCTTCCTTCTTCCTTATTTTTTTCCTTTTTTTTTTCTTCCTCCTCCCCCCCCCCCCCATCTCTCCTGAGAAGTAAACACGGCTACTGTTTTCTATGTGGGAGCTAATAGCCTATTTTTTATGATATAGATTGATTATGTGGTGCCCTTGAGTCAGCAGTGATGAGCATGGCCAGTTTGAGCCAGGTTTCAAAGTATTTTTTTACTACTCTTGAAAAAAGAGGAAGAACTCAGATCCTTTATTTGTAGCAACATAAGTTACTCTTAGATATCTTACTATTCACACCTCTTTCATGTGTTTCATCTCAGCATTGACTGGATTTTGACACTTGACCTATGTGTCTACATCTTGTTTTCCTTCTGACTGAGGAACTTCAGTGCCTTTTGGCTATTGTCTGGGGTGTTTTCCTGATTTTGTAACTTAGTTACTGACACAGAATATCCTTGGAAACATTCAGCATTTTCTCATAACTTAACTACAGAAGTTCCTCTGGTTTGTTCCCACCTGTCAGTCTTCACTTAGCAGAAATTTACTTGTTCCAGTCTCTCTCACTTGCTTTAAAACAGTTCTGTTAAGAAATCAATTCAACGGACACAGAGTAGTACTTGTTCTTCTACCACCCCCCTTTCGACACCAACTTCACTTAACACCAGTCAAGCTCAACC
Source organism: Grus americana (assembly GCF_028858705.1). NCBI lineage: Eukaryota > Metazoa > Chordata > Aves > Gruiformes > Gruidae > Grus > Grus americana. Next base: position 90,445,247 of record NC_072854.1, read on the forward strand.
ACTACTTTATTGTCTGTGAATACAGTCAGAATGCACGCCGGTATTTTATCAAGAAAAGTGGTAAGTTTGACAGTTGAGTAATGGTTTAGGAAAAACTGAGCCAATCTGCCTTTGGAGGGTGTCAAGTGGCATGTCACATATTGGTTTTGAGGGAACTATTTTAATCACTCTCTTGATGAAATGAAGCCACTCAGAAGTTGGTGACTGATGAATGTTCCTGAGTTAGAGCTGAGGGTTTCAGCCCCAAATATGTGTAGTGACCTGGATGTGGTGGAAGGGAATGATGGAAAAAAGGCAAGAGGCTTTTTTCTCTATTTCAGTCTCTAGGCTCACATGGGACATCAAGTAATCTTCATTTTTCTCTTCTTCACTGGTGTCAAAAAGCATCTCTTTTATGGGTACGGTACCTTTAAAAAGTTATTAGTAACTTTTAAAATGCTTCAGTCATGATTCAGTGCTGTTCTCTGCAGCTCAAAAGGTTTTGGTCAAAGACAGCAGGTGTCTGGAACTATTTCTTCACACAGGTTTGAGTGTAGATTGCATGCTTCTGGAGGAGTATTAGGGCTTTCAAATATCAAGTTTCTGAGTTGTCATGTTCATAAATTTTGTTGTGTTAGAGGAGTCCATGAAGTGGATGTTGGCTCGTTACTGGGCAAGTAAAGGGATGCAGAGTAGTGAGAACTAATCCTAGTCCAGGAGCATGGCTCTCAGAACAGCACTAAAACAAGTTCCTCTTTCTCCAAAGCCCTTAAAGCACCTTACCTTGTGAGAAAGAACAAATCTAGTCCATGTGAGTTTCCAGATGACTGATCTTAAAAAAACAAACCAAACAAACCTAGAAGATACCATTATCCCAGCACCTTTTGCCACATTTCTTTCCTCTGATTTGTCATCTTTAGTTGGAAATAGTTTTGGAATAAGAGGATGAAATTATTATCTCATGAAATCTCTTATTTTCTATTGCAAAAGAGTATTAATACATACTTATTGGATTTTCAAAACATTTAAAGTAGCAGACTATTACCTAGTAGTGCTTTTGGAGTAGAACTTTAGTAATAGAATTTTTTTAAATGTCAAAACCAATTATCCATTGGGTTAATAATAGAAAAGATTTATGAAAGACCAAATTGTAAATGTGTTCTTCTAGTTCTACTGTGTTGCAGAAACGTGTTGTAATTTATACGGAGTAGTTATGAAGTATGTATGGAAACATCATGGCATTGAGATCTTTGAGAATCAAAAACCTAGTTGTTATGAGGAACAAAGCAGCTTAGATTTGGGCTGCAATTGGATACTGGATTGCATGACAGATAAAGCGCTTAGTCCTTTAAAGACAGAAGTTCACATACTTCAAAGAGCTAATGGAAATATTTTCTTCAACAAATCATTACTTAGCAAAGATCACTGAGAGACTGTAACTTCTGCTTCAATTTTTATCTGTTTCTGTACTGCATGTTGTTTTATATGGCTTTTAAACATAAATCCATTAACTGGAGAGCTCTTCATTGATTTACACAGCTGGTGGTGGATTTTGCAGCTGCATGTACAGAGCATGCTTCTGACTAGCTTGCAACCTCTGGCCCCCCTCACTTGATCACACTGAATTAAAGTGCATGGTAGATTTTCCAGAAGGAAGGGGAGTTTTGTGGGAAGGATAGCCAAGAAATTATCAGGTGAGAAATAGGAGGGATAAAGGCTAGATTTCAATGGGTCTTCTCGCATCTCACCTTGTTCTTGCTTCTCCTCCTCACCCACATATTCTTTGTCCTGATGATAAGTAATACAGAGTACTTTTCAGAAAAACAGTACTCTGGAATCAAGAGTGGAGTGGGGTTTTTTGTCTATTGGTTTTTATCAGCACTAAATCACAGAAATTTTTCCAAATGATGGAACCACTGAAGGTGCTTTACAGGGCAATCCTGAAAGCATTACTAAACAAGGTTTCTTTCTCATCTGGAGACCCCTGTGAAGTTCTGGACCTCTCTGGTTACAGGATAGTATGACTGTCTTGAAAGTGTGAACAACAGACTGCTTATGTATCTGTATCTGCCTGCCAAGGACCTGTGATTTTTTCCACTATTCCCCTTTGGATCCACTTAGACATCACTCTTCTGGTACGAACATGAGAGATATTTTTTTTGAGAGCCCTTACCTTGATGCTTTGCACTCCACTGTGTAGTGTGTTTTATGTAAAAGGAAACTAAACTGTGGTGTTTGCCTTCCTGCCTCCCACAGATGAATTATCTTTTTTAATAAGCTTTCAGGAGCAATGCAGTTAGATGCTGATCCTTGATACAAAGATGTATAGAAGCTAACAAATCATACATGAGATGCAGCTGGTGTGCATTTCACTCCTGAAGTTAGTTTCCGTATGTTTATTTTGAATTACTCACTTAAGAAATAAAAGGTGTTGTCTTCAAAAGTGTTTGGGTTTGGCCATAAGGGTTCCCTGAAATTCTCTCTGCCAATAGACTGTCACCATCTTGACAGCTGTTTAATTTACAGAAAACAGTACAGGTGACTGACGTGACTGTTCAAGGTACAAGGCAGTAAAGCTTCTGCCTTGTTTAAAGTGGAGGGAGCCTATCCTTAAGCTTGCCTGGTCCATTTATCTCATTGCTACGGCCCATGAGAGTTTCATCCAGGAGTTCCTTTTTTCCCTTTGTTAATTGGAAGCCAACACTGGTAGCTATATACCTGCTTGTAGGACAAGATCAGGAGTCTGTTATTACTAGACCAGTTTTCCCTCTGTGGGTAATTGGTAAAGACATTTGGCAGGGCCTTTAAAATTTGAGATGCCATATTGCATCTTTCAAAATTTCCATGGTAAATATTACTGGGCCTCCATTTTTTCTTATTTTACTTCAGTCAGTACATCTCAAGTGGTTTCATTTAAACTTGGTAATCATGCTTGGGAATATGAGTGCTGGGTGTCTGGAATAGATTGCTGTGCAGCGCCACATGCTACGGACAGTCACAGATTTTACTGGAGGCATTAAGAATTGTTTTTAAAATGATTCCTCTCATTACCAACAGACACAGTCCTTTTTGGAAAGAGAATATGACACCATACTAGATGTCCTATGGTTCCATATTCTATCACAGAAATGTACGATTTGCTTCTTTCCATCTTTTGTTTGTTTGTTTTTAACTCTCATGCCTTCCTCATCCTTGTTGCTGAAGATACAGTAACCACTTTTGGGGAACAAATATTTTATTGGTACACCCAAGAAACTCCTGAAAGGACTGTAAGTAATGCATTTTCGATTTTTTTTTCTTTTTCCATATTAGTGGCTTTGTCAGTTAGTGGCAGCATAATTGGATAAGCTGCTAAAAATTTCTTGATGAAACAAACTAGCAATCCCTTTCTATTCATGCTCAGAGCAGATTGCCAGGGTTAGTTCTAGACATTTTTACTTTGCTGTTCCTAAGAGTGAGCCACTGTACTATCAAGGAAGAGTTTTGTCAGCTGAGATGTGTAGCTCGGCAGGCATTTGAAGAGGAACTTAATGGCACATTGAGGTGAGGGCCAGCTTTTGTCTTCAGCAGTTGAAAGTCTCATTTATTTGGCCAAATGATAGATCTTCATTATTCCAGGCACTCACTTGTCTCTTACTGCTTTTGTGTTCTTGTTTTCTCTCCTGTTTTTGAAAATAAAATATTGTAAATGTATCTGGCATTTCCCATACTCTTATGCAGACACTTCCCATTCATAGCATTTCCTTCCTTACTATTCTCTGAGTGTGTTTGTAGTACTGAGTACAAGTCAAAGGAAACATCTCTGTGGCGGAAGGAATTAGTCTAGAAAAAGAGTTCATCTATGGTAAGTTATTCCAACACACAAACTCTAGCTTTTTTAATATTATTTGTATCTTCTTGTCATCTCTAGAGGACAACTTCAAGATAGTACTGCTCATTAACAAAAGAATATTTTCTTTCTTTTGAGTTAGTTTTTATTGTTATACTGTAACATAATGGAGTATCATCCATTTTAATAAGTGATGCAGGAACTTGCATGAGGTTGCACAGAAGGTGCAAATTCTCCTGTTCCACAAGTCTGGGGCACAGAGATGATTCTCCCCATCATATGTGGTGCTCAGTTAAACTGGTTGATAAATTTACCACATAGCTATTTGCACTCGAAGGCACTTTCAATATGCAGTGAGTGCAAGGAGTCACCTTTCACTTAACTTAGACTCAGGGAGGCTATTAGGTTTAAATTTTTTTCCTCAGCCTGCACTTGGTGTGTTTACCACAAGTTCATCTTGGTATTTAAACAACCAACTATTCTCTAGAAAATATGCTGAAGTGATAAAGGTTCTAGCTTGGATATGTACAGGGGCTCTGCCATCTTGGCCAAGTGAAATAATTAGATATTTGAGGCAGAACGATATTCCTAAGTAGTCTCCTTTCTGTTCTATGAGGACATTGTCTTGTAAGTGTGCTCACACATATGGAAAGTTTGCCATAAAGCACAGGAACTGCATGTCCTTTCATTCCAGTAACAACATTGGTATCCTTTGCTGACAGTTAGAACAGAAGATCCAAGTCTTGGCCTTTTTCCATCTGCTGAAGTAATGGTTTAAAAACACCCCACAACTTCATTATCTAATTTTGAATTTCCACATCAATTTCTGCAGCATGTGCAATGAAATGGCAGGTTTCCATCTTATTTTCAATTCCCATCTTATTCGAAAATACTAGTGACTGTTTTATGGGCTGGAAGAGGTAATGCTCAGACTGAGGACCATTTCAAGGTGGCTGCTCACCCACTCCTCTGCCAAAAATAGTGAAATCACTATTCCCTCCTTCAGTGCAGGGATGATGAAAGCCAGATTAACTTCCTTTAAAAATCCTGCTTCATGTTCTTAGAGTAGCAATACCTTTCCTTTCATCTCTGTGGAGTGCCTGTACTTGAGACACTTAACATGAGGTGGTAGGCAAGCTTGCATCTGATTTGTTTTGGGTTTATTTTTACTTATTCAAGAAAGGTTTTGTCTGCAGAATATGTATGTCTTGTATTTTTTCTCTACAGAAAATATTTTTCTTGGCTAAGTGGAAGATGAATTTGACACTTCTAGCTTACCTTTAATATTAGATTTATTTCATTACATCTATCTCAAACAGAAACTATTGGTCCTTTTTATCTTACTAAATGACATAGTAAAGAGTTGTATAAATAATGAAATTTTTTTTCATCCCCTGAACAGACAAAAAACTTTATTCTCCTGCAGTATCTGAATGCCTTCTTTGATATATATCTTTCTTTGTATCTTTTTTTAAATCTTTCTTTTATCTATGCCTTTCTTTATATCATTATGTATTTATTGGATAATATAGAGCAATCCTGTAGCTTTACATTGATGCTTCCTTACACTTGTTTGGATACAAACATGATTTGGTCATAGTTTTATGCTTTAATTGTGTTTCTTCATATTTTCTTGGTTTAAAAGAACTGATGTTCGGTACAAGCCAGTGATCCTTCAGAGCAGAGATTCTTAAAAGTTGCAGTGGGGTTGAATCCCGTGGCAGTATGAACTTCCTCTGCAGTATTCTGCTCACATCCTTTCTACACTGATACCTACTGGGCCATTTTTTTCAAACAAACAAACCCAATGAATATAGAATTTTGCATTTTTAGTTTTCATTAATTATTCTTACTTGATGATGTATTCCCCACCCCCCATGCTAGGTGGCTCTGTAGCATCCAAGAAGCATCCCTGCATTACCTGAGCACCTTTTCAAGATTATTTGGAGCACTATTTAATAGCAGAAGGTGATCTCTCTAATGGATTCCATTATCTGGGACATGGAGATCTCCAAAACTGGGGACCACACATGGTTTTAGTAGTCACTTTAAAAGCTCAGTTTGTTTTTTGTCTTTTATATCATTTGGGTTTGTTTTTCTTGTCCTTGCAAAATACAGGAAATTGTGTCTGTTTACTCAACTGTACACACTAGCCTAATGAAATAATGCCTCATGCTTATTCTGGCAAAGTTTTTTTTCTGGATTCATGGATCCATTTCTGACAAGTTTTAAAGTGTTGTTTGACTTCGCTTCTAAACAAAATTTTCCTGCAAATACTTAACTTCACCAAAATCAAATATTGTTTAAAAATAAGCAAACCAGAAATAGTTAAGAGCAATAGTCTGCTCCCTTGAGCCACATTGCTACACTAATTCCAGGTAATTTGAGCAATGCATTTTGCCCCTATAATTGAACACAATTTTCCTTTTATATTGCAGTTAAACTGTTATTTTTGTCCAGGTTTCCTAGAAGACACTTATAAGACAAGCAATGCCCAACAGACCAAGGTTGTTAGCCCATTACTTTATCACCAATAGTGGGCAATTACAGATGCCAACGGGAGAATATAGGGATGGGGCTGATATACAAATGCTGCCCGGGTATTGCTAGTATGTGGCCAAGGGTATTGTCTCATTTATTACCCTTGATGGTCTGTTCTTACATGAACAACTATAGGCTGGGTGAGGAATGGATTGAAAGCAGCCCTGAGGAGAAGGACTTGGGGGTACTGATTGATGAGAAGCTCAACATGAGCCAGCAGTGTGCGCTTGCAGCCCAGAAAGCCAACCGTGTCCTGGGCTGCATCAAAAGAAGTGTGACGAGCAGGTGGAGGGAGGTGATCCTGCCCCTCTACTCCGCTCTGGTGAGACCCCACCTGGAGTACTGCGTCCAGCTCTGGGGGCCCCAGTACAGGAGAGACATGGAGCTGTTGGAGAGAGTCCAGAGGAGGGCCACGGAGATGATCAGAGGGCTGGAGCACCTCTCCTATGAGGACAGGCTGAGACAGTTGGGGTTGTTCAGCCTGGAGAAGAGAAGGCTCCGGGGAGATCTAATTGCAGCTTACCAGTACCAGAAGGGGCCTACAGGAAAGATGGTGAGGGACTGTTTATGAGGGAGTGTAGTGACAGGACAAGGGGTAATGGGTTTAAGCTGAAGGAAGGTCGATTTAGATTAGATGTTAGAAAGAAATTCTTTACTGTTAGAGTGGTGAGGCACTGGAACAGGTTGCCCAGAGAGGTTGTGGATGCCCCATCCCTGGAAGTGTTTAAGACCAGGTTGGATGAGGCTTTGGGCAATGTGGTCTGGTTGAGGGTGTCCCTGCCCACAGCAGGGGGGTTGGAACTAGATGGTCTTTAAGGTCCCTTCCAACCCAAACCATTCTATGATTCTATGAATTTACCCAACTACTTTTGAACCTGTAACAATATTTACTGCCCCAGCATTTAGTGCTAAGCTTTTCCAAAGCTTAACGGTGATGTGTTGTGTAGTGTATGTTCCTTTACAAGTGGCCCTAGCGATCAGTCCAATTCTATTCACTTTTTTTACCATTCATAATTACAAAAAAACCCTTTTTAATACCCTTCATTAGTCACTGAGGCTGCAAAGTCTTAGTTTATTTAACTTTAGATAGTACAGCAGCTCATTCTGTACCTTGAGTTGTTTAGTTGCGTTTCTCTCGTTCCTTTTCCAGTTCTGTCCTGTCTCTTTGAGTGGGAAAAATGGACATGGTGTTGAAGTGGTACTAATGTTTGAATGTGGTTTCATTAAGTAATTTCTAATTTGTCTTCACCTTTTCTAATATTTGATCTGATTTTTCTTTTTCTGACTGCTAATCGGCAGTGTTGACATCAGAAGAGCAAAATGTTGAGGCTGTATCTGAACAATAATAATAATCAACTTTGAGCCTGACACTGCACACATCAAATTCAGAGGCCCACCCTTCTTACATTGTTTTAGTGCTCTGACACAGGATTTGTAACTCATGACCTGTAAGGGGGCTTAAGCCCTCCTGCTGCTGCTTCATTATGCAAGGGGACTAGTCTTTGCTGATGCCATTTTTTCTGATACTCAAAATGGTACTGTAAAAATGCTTGTGTTATTCCTAAAAAGAAAAGTGAAGAAAAAGACAAGCTAATTAAATTATTACAAGATGGCAATATTTAGAAAGCTTTTGTTTTATTTTTACCTGAGGGCTAATGTTTTCTTAAAGAGATCTGATTTTGAAATACTCTGTAGGCAGTCTTTTTTTCTACCAAAATGGAACAGAACACAGGGTGTTAATTAGGCCTATTATAAAAGAGGCTTGCCCTGGGTTGATTCTGAAACAGAAAATCAAGAGGCAGCAGAGCATGACGTATTTGGAACTGACACTATTGCCTGCAGCGTGGACTGCATTCATAGATCATATGTTTGCAAAGATGCAGTAAAGGGGGGCTGAGGCACTGAGGAACTACTCTGGTTTTAAAATATTTAGCAAAGGGACATGTGGCCCTATTGGAAAGACAGCGTGTCTCACTCATGCTTGGCAGTATCTGTGGCCACAAGACTCTGTCTGAAGGTTTTAATTGAAGATACAAAATGAGTGTTTGCTTTGTGTGGCTTTTTTGAGCAGCCGTGTTTGTAGCTACTGAGAGTCTTTAATATGATAATGAGATCCTGAAGTCTTTAATTTAATCATGGCTATGGGTTTTAGGTTTGTGAATAACATACTGAGGCATCAGAAATACGTCCTCAGTAATTACTAAGTGTGTTTTAGAAATGGTATAAAATTGACAGAACTTTAAGATCTACTTTTAAATTATTCAGAGTTAAAAAAGGTAAAATAAAATAGAAAAATGTAATGGCAGGTGTGTGTGGTACTGCAGTCATGATCTTAACATTGGACTTAAACTTTTTAGAAAGTAGCATGGCAATGAGAATGTCTTATTTTACTTTTAGCTTCTTAAATTGATGAGACCAATGTCCTTTAAAATTTGTTACTATAAAAGAAAAAATAGGTGTGTTGGAATACAAAGGTATTTTCTTGGGTTTTTTGCAGGGGAGGTTTGGAGACACTGTAGTAAATTTTGAGTATTCGTGCATGATGTGAATAGAACAGTTTTATAATATAGCTGCTCTACATACTGTCAGTGGTGTTCTTTCACGTTACTTATTAAATATATAACAAAATACAATCATTCATCTTTCCAGGAAGATACAGTCTCTCATTGAAATAGGAGAAAAATAGATCCAAAACAAAATAAGAAATGAGATTTGAAGGCGTCTCTTGGGTCAACTCTACCCCATGCAAGGAGGAGGCCTCTTGGAATGGAAGATGAGAGCGTAATTATAAAATCAGAATTCAACTTCATCTTTGATTATAGAGGTCAATTTGTTCATTTCAAGTTTTAACTTGTTTTTTCCCCTCTTCTGATCTGTTAAATGTAAGCCACGCTTGTGGCCATTTGCAAGAATTTTTTTTGTTGAAATTTACATTTCCTGGTTTTAGATAGGCATTCTCTCCAGAATGCCTTTTTATCCTCAGTTATTTCCTTTTAATTGTCCATTCATGACAATTCCTCTCATGTTTGCAGTTGCAGGTCAGTTTGAGAAAACAAAAGGGCTGTAATTTGGAAAGAATTTCCAGTGGTGCCTTCTGGAATGGCTGCCAGCACGCCCTTCTTTCCTTCAACAGAGGCAGAAAGTTGGTCATTGATATTGGTCAGAAATAAAAAAAAGAAAAAGTTACACATAAGAAAAAACAGTCAATATTTTACATCCAGCTTGTAGGTTCCTTTGGGGTGGTAAGAATTCTTAGTTTGGTCACAGTGCGAATCACAGTGTGAGGCGGCCTTCATATTAGATGCAGCTAAAGCAGAAATTTTCATCATTTTCCTACAAATTATTCTTGTCTTGGTTTCTTTAATCTGCTGTAAAGTGTGAAGATTTTTTTATATAGTGGATATGCTATATTAATAGTTTTGTTTATTTTAAAATAAATGCATATTCTTTGTGATGTGTTTTAAATATCCTTGCAATGGAAATAAGTTTCATAATCTTATTCATAGCCAGTTAAGTTGTACTGAGGATGTTAAATGAATTGCAAAAAAAATTTATTGCTGTTCAGTACTATCCATTTAATGGGCCATTAGGCCTGGCTATTCTTTGTTTGAGTATTGTGTAATATTAAAAGAAAGCAAAGGAGTATTGAGCCATTATCTTATTACAGACATATATATGCAATTTAAGGTGATACCTTGATCCTATGAAACTACCTGCCCTCATATGCTTTTTCATTATATTAAGGTTGTAATTGCATATGGGTAGTCTTAGGTCTTTGTAAGGAATAGATCTGTATTGGTGATGAATAAATAGATGTGTGGAAAGCAATTGAAGTGTTTTGAAATCACACACACAATTTTGAATGTTAATCAGTTGTTTTCCAGGAATAAGTAGGCTGTGTCTAGAAGTTTTCAAAAATGTGATCAGTGCCTTAATATCTCATGACCTTTAGGCATTTGTGAAAGACTGCACTTTTCAAAAGACAGGATGCTGAGCAATTTCTGAAAGTCAAGACTTCTTAAAATAACTTCAGTCAGACTCCTCTTTCCTCCACCACTCCCCCCAAATCAGACTGCTTGTAATTAGCATATAAGGGAGATCTGGTTTTATGGAATGTCTATTTTTTACCTATTTAGCCTTCAGTGTCTTTCTAAATTGCAAATATTGTGGCAAGAGGCTAACTGAATTGTAGTGATTTTAGTAAAACTTTACCTTTATTACCTAGAGGAATGGGAGGGAGGGATAAGACCTTATCCCACTAAACCATGAAATGTTTTCCAGATGTTTGCTATCCTTACCTATCTTAGTAAATGGCAGAGATTTCTGCATTTCGTAAATGCAACACAACAAATTTAGACCATCCAAAGGCGACACTTCCTTTGATTGTGAGAATATATGTGCATGCTGCCTGTTGTCCAGAAAGGCTACAGTGAACTTCCTTGCTAATTATTGGGCCCAACGCTGTTTACTATCTACATAACTGATCTGGATGATGGGATCAAGTACACCCTGATGAAGTTTGCAGACGATGCCAAACTGAGTGGGGAAGTAGACACTTTGAAAGGGAGAGCCACCCCGCAGGAAGACCTAGATAGGCTGGAAGAGTGGGCTGACAAGAACCTTATGAAGTTCAGCAAGGACAAAGGTCCTGCACCTGGGAAAACATAATCCAGGACTGCAGCACAGGCTGGGATCCACCTGGCTGGAGAGCAGCTCTGTGGAAAGGCACCTGGGGGTGCTGGTGGACAACAAGTTCAATATGAGTGAACAGTGTGCCGCAGCAGCAAAGGAAGGCAACAGGATGCTGGGTTGCATCAACGAGGTCATCACCAGCAGAAATAAAGAAGTCATTATCCCGCTCTACTACTGTGGCTTGTCAGGCCACACCTGGAATAGTGTGTTCAGTTTTGGTCCCTGCTATACAAACAAGGTGTGGACAGGCTGGAGAAGGGCCACCAGGATGATCAAAGGACTGGGAAGCCTGCCATATGAGGGAAGGCTGAGAGAATTGGGTTTGTTCAGCCTTGAGAAAAGAAGGCTTAGGGGTGATTTCATCACCAGATTCCTGTACTTAAAGGATGGCTACAAAGATGATGGAGACTCCCTTTTTGCAAGGAGTTGCATGGTAAAGATGAAGGGTACCAGGTGCAAGTTACTCCTGGGGAGTTTTTGATTAGACTTTAGCAGAAAAAACTTCACAATGGGAACAATCAGCCATTGGGATAATCTCCCCAGGGAAGTGGTGGATTCCCCAACATTGGACTCTGTTAAGATTTGGCTGAATGGGGTGCTGGGCCATCTTGTCCAGACGGTGCTTTTGTCTGGATGGAGCTTTTGCCAAGAAAGGTTGGACCAGGTGATCCTTGAGGTCCCTTCTAAGCTGGTATTCTATGAATTACCAAGGACAATAAGACATTGGCCTGTTTTTTGGACATGCTTGCTCATCCTTCTAGAACTCATAATTTTAATAAAACAAAGGTGGTAATAAAGGTGCTAATAAATCAGCTGTCTGTGGTAGTGCTGAGATTCCAACCTTCAAGAGCACTGCTGTCATCTCCTTGCCACCCACCCTGTGGTAGTGTTGCCCTGCTGCTCTCTGTCACCTCCCAGTCCCTTGCCCTCACCCTGGGCTGTCACAGCTGCCTCCCGGGCTGCTTTACAGGTCTCCTGCAGCTGGCTGCTCGCGCTCCAGGTTCAGCAGCAGTTTTTAGCTTGTGCTCTGCTTCGTGCTCCGCTGTTTGAACTGGCTAACTACTGGTATAGCCAAAGGGTGAGACCTTGACGTGTATTTACTGAATGCAAGTTAAGAAGCACATAGGAAGCTCACAGGGGAAGCAGACTGGGTCAGGCGGTACAAAAACTACGTTCCAGGCACTGGTTTTGGAGCCTTTTCTGAGACAACACTGTTGTTGCCAGGCGGCCCTGTCCTGCTGGCCCTGTTTAAGGCAGCAGGAAGCAGGATAAAACCTGAGTCCAAGTCCCTGCTCTGAGTCTAATAATAAAATAATATAATCTTTACCTCTCTTTTGATGTAAGTATGTGACATATAGTAGTCATTTGAAGAAATGCTCAGGAAATCTAGCAAAAGTTCAATTGGGCTCTCTTGGGCAGCAGTTCTGTTTGAGAGTCAACAAAGGGGAACTTCTGAACTGGTCCCTGGTACTGGGGCTTGAACCTTCCTCAGCAGTTCACTGCCCTGCAGAATCGGGGAGCACCAACAGCACTAAAATGGACAGATGTGAAAGACCCCACACTTTGTGTGTGCCTAACAGCCAGGATGGTCTGGGCATACTCAGTGTGGGAGTCTGAGAGCACCAAACTGAGCTGTTTGGAAAAGATACTTGTCATTATTTAAAAACGTTTTTGACTTTGGGATAACAGAAGATCCTGGATAATATATCCATCTGTCATTTTTACAAAGCCAAGATTTTTAATCTCCCATTTTCATTTTCTTAGGAATGCTGTGTATTTGCAATTTGCTGTGCTTATGCGTGTGCCCATATAAATCAAATGTTGTTAGTGCCACCTTATATAATTGAAGTACCCATACAAAAAAATTTTGAAATATTTAAGATGTGCTAATGCTATTCAAATTATAGCTCTTTGTCCAGAGATTCCTTTGCTTCTATTTGATGGAAATAGGATTTGTTAATTTGCAGGTTTATTTTTTATATTTTTATTAGAGGTTTTAGTATTTTAATTCAGTTCCTTTAAAGGACTTCATTACAGGATCTAAGTATTTTTTTTACAAAGCTGTATCATTTATATTTCTGAAATGCTCTCCCCAAATAGATAAATAATGATACATAAGACATCCATCATAAATTCCAACTGACTAAATATGCTGCAAACACTAAAAGTAGTAAAGATGGTGATGCAGTCTGAGTGGTACAACCTGAGCATTGAGGCTCTGGACTGCTGGACTTGCTAAGCCTGTGTCAGTCCAGAAAGATGCTGTTAGGACATCTGTAGATACAGCCGGCCACAGCAGGAGGAGATGGAAGTGTTAACAAATGGTACCTCTGGGCCAGGGGGTTATTTTACAGAGGAGTGTCTTGTAGTCCTAGTGACTTAAACATACTGTCTTAAAAATTGAGTGTTATCCAGTTTGGAACATCTAATTACATGTAAATATAGAGATTAAAAAAAAATGCTCAAGTTGTCTTAACCTATTTCAGGAAGCAGAGCTGTATCTGCAGAAAACATACACTGTAGTCAGGTTGGCATTCTCTTTCAATTGAAAGCAAAGTAGGCACAAGGAGTAGATGAACTGCCAAATAAAGGTAATAAACAGTAATTTGCCGGTTTTGAGTTCTTTAAGTTTTTCTGATACTTATCCAGTCTTGATAGACATTTTTAGTATTTAGATGGGAGCAGGGAATCCTGGCATTTTGGGCAAACACACTTGCATGGGTCATAATCCTTAGTAAGTATAATAAAGGCCTTGGACAAAAATAGTGTAAGACACATAATGGTATCAAGAAATTGAGTTTAGAAGACTGTAGCATTAAGGTAAAAGAAATTGGTAGTTGTTCCCTAAAAGATTGTTTAAATTGAAACCAAGTGAATGCATTTGATTTGTTTCACATGGGAACAATTGCAAAGCAGTGCAAGTGAGTCAAATCTGCTAAACCCAGAAATTCTCTCCTGTCTTTCTGGAAAACATTCCCATTTTAAAGTTATGTCAGTTCAGTTTCCCTCATGGAAGTAATTTTGAATTTAACTATCCATTTAGCAAAGAAGAGGGCAAGCAGGCATTGAAGAATTTGAAATTATATATTCTGGCCTCATGAAAATTTCATGGTTAAAATAAATAAATAAAAGCTTTCCAGAAGTGAAATGCTGTGGTTATCTAAGAGGTCATATCTCTCCTGCACTCACTATCTTCATAATAAACAGCTATTGATTAAATTGAGGAGCCGCTTGATCTGTAGCACTACAGGTGGGAGGTGGTGTCTGTGGGGTTTTATGGTCTCTGTTTCTTCCTTTCTTTTGCTCTGCTCTCCCCCCACACCCCTTTTTCTTTCTTTTTCTTTCTTTCTTTCCTTTTTTTTTTTTAAATTCACACATCATCTGATTTATTTGTGTTTAAGTCCATTTGAAACATTGTGGGGATTTTTCTGTTGGAAATTATTGTTTACTAGAGACTGAGCATGAGGAATGGATATAGATATATATATATGAAATTTAAGAATTGACATGTAATTGAAACTGCTTTTCTTAATGCCAATGTTTAAAGTCAATGGAGTTTGTTTTAAATTTATGGAATATTTTGACACAGGATATTTTTAGAGCCATAATACCAGGCCTGACGGATAAGTGCTTTGTTTCAGTAAATTTTCTTCCTGTTTAACACAACAGAACTTCACCCAGTTAAGACTTTGTGCCATTGTAATAGTTTCAAAATATGAATAGCAAGCTGTCGATTGAAGAGTTCTTAGTAGAGCTAAATCCAGTTTTAAACCTGGATAAACCAGCTTGCTGAATTTTGCTTGACTATTTATACTGTCCCATCGTCCTGTATTTAGAGCTAAGGGTTTGGTGACAGGAAATGAAAGTTTGTGATCTGCTTTAGCTTGGAGGGTGAGATGTGCCAAGTGAAACATTGAAGTTCTGTGCTTTGTTCTGTCCTAATGCAAGTTGTCAGGGGTTTTTGTTTGTTGGGGGGTTTTTTTCTGGAAAAAACATAAATTTATTTTATCATAAACTCAGTCATTTGTAAATACTTTGAACTAGTCAATTCTTTTCTGCAGTTAGGTTAAAAATAGCATGTCCTAGGGACAGAGGAAGCAGCTGTGTTAAAGTATCTGCGTATTGCTACGTTTTCAGGATTTCTATTAATGATACAAAGTCAGTTGAAATGACAGCCATTACATATTTGTCCAAGCAAGTGGAAAAGAAAAATAAACAATGCGGTGCTAGAGAATCCATTAGCATTGTGTGTGTCTGCCTGCCTTTCCTAATCAGAGGAGCTGATATCTATATTCTACCCACAGTTACTTCTATAAGACACGTACATCACACTGAGCAGCACTAAGACAGTGAGGTTTGCCTGCCTAATATATATTCTTACTCATCTTTACTGGTTTGTGGTGCATATGTATGCAGATAAAATTTGCATCTTCTTCAGAGTCTTTGCATGCTGTGAAGAATGCATAATGGTTTTTAAAATGATACTTTCTCCATGAAAAGAAGCAAAGCTAGACTTCTTAGTAGATAACTTCATTTATTTCATGACCATAAATATTCCTGCAATAATGCAGACAAATTTTCCCAAAGGAGAAGATAACTATAAAGTGGGTGATATGAAAGTCTTTCTTTATTAATACTTATGCTATTACAATCAGCAAATGCTACCCTGCCACACCATAGGTTACTATTGTTCCTCCATAGATACTGGTTTGTGATTACTGTCAGCATACAGCTTGAGCCAGGATTTTATCCTAAGCTAACAGAAATGAGTATAGCCTGTGGTAATCCTGTTCCATGCCTTGTTAGCACTTTTGTCTTCTTGTATCTTTTGCTAACCTTTGTTTTCCAGGTATCTTACACTTTCTTTTTCTGTACAAGTCCATTAAAACACAAATTATAAATGGCTGTATTTTATCATTAAATGTCATTAATATTTTAATAATTGTTAAAATCTAGCTTTTCTGTTTAAAACATCTGTACTAGGAGTGGAAGGGCCTTCAATTTTAGTAATTTTTGTAAACTGTTTTTCTCTCTTAGTTTTGGATATGGCCCGACATGTTCCCCTTTACCGAGCTCTGCTAGAATTACTCCGTGCTATTGCATCCTGCACTTCGATGGTACCATTACTGCTTCCTCTGTCAGGAGAAAATAGTGAAGAGGAGGAAGAACAGTTGGAGTCACAAGCTTCTGTTGGGACTTTGTTGGCTAAAATGAAGACCTGTGTAGATACCTATACCAACCGACTGAGGTAATCACTTTTATCATCCGTAACCATTTAAACTGTATTTTGAACTTACATATTAGGAACATAGAAGTGAAAGAAGGTTCAGTTCTGTATATTTATCTGAAGGGGTGCTGCAGTCCAGAGTGAGAACGTACCATCTGTTTGATCTAGATTCATGTTGATATGTATACATTCTGTTTTACTGTACTGTTTACAAGGAATATTTTTTGTAAGGCACAAAGAAGCTGGTAGATTTGCATGCTCCTGTCACTGCATCAGTAACAGCCCACTAATCAGAAAGAAGATTGCTGCTCAAGAGTCTAGGAGCTTCAAATCTTTCCCTCTTCAATGAGGTGAATCTTTATTTTGCAGGACTGTGCATTTCCTGCTGTCAGTCTGAAGGCAGGAGCATTCCTCAGGAGCTGTTGAAGAAGTCCATTCTGTAAAGAATGGGACTGGGGAGGGCCAAACCAAATGGTAGCTTTGACAAGAAATGTCTCAGCTATCTTCCATATGCTTCTGTGCTGCTTTACCGGCTGAGTAAGGACCAGGTTCCTCAATGGATTTTCCATCAGAGGCTAAGTGGTTAGGAGAGAAACCTTTGGGTTCTGTCAGGAAGAATAAGTTTCAGGAGGCAAAAGATTTTGTTGGGAGAACTCTAACTATATAGAGAAGCTTGAAAAGTTTTTACTAGTGGTATCTGTTGGTGCTGCATATGAAAAGCATGCTTCTATATGTTGGTCATTTTATGACAGCTAGTTTGTCCATTAGCACAGGTGTCAGAGGTAAGGCACTATGCTGAAGATAATGTGAAATTGTAAATGAATGCCGTGGAGCCATCCATGCCAGACTTCAGGGTCTCCAGCCTCCTCTGAGAAACTCTGTCTGGCAGAGCAATTAGCAAACAAATGGAAAAGTGTCTGAATATCCCATCTCAGCTGGGATGCCATCAGGCTGTGTAAGCGTTGCAGTATAATGCCGTATGAGCTTTTTCTGCACACCTTCCAGAGTTCAGCTGACTTTTTAAGGAAACGCATACGGACAAACCATGAATGACATTTTCTTTCAGTAATCATAGACCCGCCTCTAGGTAACTCCCTTTGTAAAATGGTATAAAGGCAATAATAAACACAGATTCTATTCCAGGCACAGGCTAATTGTTAGCTGGTTTTCTTCCTTGATGATTTTGGTGTAGTCCACAGTTCCAAGACAGTTTTGCTTTGTCAAACTTGGTATTGTTGTCCTATTATCCCCGCAGCTGGTTGGGCCATAGATGTTGGAGAAGAATAAAATGTAGACTTAGCAGTCTTTTTCATGTTCTACTCAGTAGCAATCAGTACCTGTTCTGCTAAATCAATTTTTCTTCTAAATAGTCCTCTTTGACAAAGAACTGCACATTCTGGATAAATACAATGCAGCTTTGTATTACTTTTACAGCCAAAACTACTTCCACCTTCCTGATGTTTCTTTCGCCTCTGGGAAGTGCTGTAGCTGGTAGAGATTTTACAACCAACTGTCCATCTCCGTTTCTGTGTGTCTTCCACCATTCTAGTTTTCAGAACCAAGGATTTGGGGTTTTTTAGTGGCTGAATCATCTTTTCCTGCCCTGACTCAGGGAGTTGGAAAAGCAAATGCTGCAATAGAAATTTTCATTTCTTTCTTTTAATAATTTTCTGCTTCCAGCAATTAATTGGTTTCCTGATTCTGTTTACTTGCTTCCAATTTAAAGATGGCTTGTTAGGAAATAATACCCATCCTTCCCTGCAAACTTTAGTGCTGTCCCTAAGCATAAGCTGAAACATCATGAAAAGAAGGTAAATATAATGTCAGGAAAAGGTGTGTGTAGAATGTTCTTCCTGCCAGTATAAGACAAGAATATTTACCAACCAATACCTGAGAGATTTTCCGAGCAGGAATCCCGTTATTGGAAACTCTTTCTAGTAACTCCTGATGGACTGGACCTTACCCATGAATTTCTCTAATCCTTTTTGAACAAGATCGCTAGTCTTGCATAACAAGCGTGTAATGTACCTGTGGTGGGATTTTTTTTTTGCTGATTTAATGCAAAAGAAACAGAATTAGGAAGGACAAATAACAGTTCTTTATGTTGGATACCCAACAAATGTCAGCTTATGCTTACTGGCAATATTATGTAGATCATAGTATATGTAATCTTCTTTAAAACAGAAAACATATTTGGCTTCTGTGTAATCCATTTTCAGTATAGATGTATGTATAAAATTCACCACCACAATTACATCTTTTTGCTAGTCTGGTCATCTGTTAGGCTTAGATTTAATGGGCATGGAAACTTGTGTCTTGTCATGTTATTTACCCAAGTTGAAGTCTAAAACATTTCTTTGTGAGTGTGGCATGTGGCTACTAGTCAGAAGCTCTTTTTCATTTGGTAAAATAAAAGACAGTATGACTAGTTTTTCAGTGTCAGGTTAGGATCTGAAAACTAAGAATAGTTCTAGAAGCACAGTTGGTACTATTTTAATAATTGATTAATTTGATAAAAATTCCGTGGTTGGTTCAGTTACATTATTTGTACAATTTTCTTGTATTACTACGATATATCAGCACAAAAAGAAATCTTGTCTTTCACGGGTTGGTTTAAACATAATACAGTTTGTCTTTAAAGCACTATATCAACAAGGATGAAAACACCAACAGCCTGAACAGCCTGGAATCATTGGGGTGGAAGGCTTTAATTCTCAGCGTTTTAGTTGAAGGTTTGCCAGGAATATAAGCAAGTGTTGGCATGAATTACTGACATGGGACAATCTGCTGCCCCTTTTAGGTCAGATGCCAGAACAACAACATAATTTTGGGATCTGCTTTCAAAGACAAAACTCTCCTTTATCTGAACAGCAGTTCTACTTGCATGTCTACCAAATGTCAGCTCCATGTTGGAGCTAGATTGTCCACTTGGATCCACAATTTGAAGGGGAACATTTTTGGGTTTGGATTCCAGTTAGCATTTGATTTCATTTGCTTTCAAAGGCCATAATAGTCTACTGGAAAATTGGGAAAATTCTGGATAATGGAGGTATTTAGGTATGAGATGAGTTCTCATGACTGTTTGTTGGACTGCTAGGGCGTCAAAAGCCATCACTAATTTGAGTGGTCAGGCTTGTGTAATAGGTTGCCACGAGGACCAAATTTGAGACATTTGATTGCTATGATGTCTGAGCCCTCTGCTGCGGAGAACTGCTGTGTAGCAAAGCAGCCTCATCTGAACCACCATCTGCTAGGTGAGCTTCATAGCAAATTGTTACATTGGGCAAAACAAGCTGATGGCTTACTTGTGTAACGTGGAGTATAGCAAGCCCGTGTCTAACATTCCTAACTGTGCTTTACCTTTCCACATCACCCTGGCCACCTCCATGACAACTGCTTGAGGGAGATCTGAATTCTGTCATCTTCACACTTCTGTGTGAATGTGCTACTAAGGGTTAATCCTGCCAGTTCCAAGGTTCTCTGAACCCTGCTTATCACATGGTTGTTATGACCTAGCTGGTTTTCTGTTGCCATGAGCGTGCTAGAATGCAACCAGGTAGGCCTGAGGCATTTTCGCTGCTATGGCTTCTCATTGTCTTCACTGCTATGTGAAATGGTGCACTTTGCAAACAAATTTTTTTTTTTTCTTTAGAATTGGGTCCCAAGAATTGAGGCCTAATTTATTTTAATTTATTTTTCTTTAAAAAACAAAACAACTGTCAGTTTCATTTGCTGCACTCTCAAGCTTATGTTCAGAGCTGATGGTTGGCTGCAGGGAGCAGTCCTGCAGCCTTTGCTGGTTTGGGATGCTTCAGCACAGTGTCTGTAAATGCAGTGCTCGAAGCCCCAAGGAGGAGCATACAGAGCCATCTCAGAGGAAGTTACCAGCTTTCACCAGTGTTTATTTCCAAAGGCATGTTCCCTTGCTTGTTCTGCCTGATTTCAGGAGATTGGTTTAAGACTCTGTGAATTACTGGAAGGAACAAGCTTCTACTTGGTACCTATGGAGACCTACGGAAGGTGAGGGACCCTGAGGGCTGAGTGATGCCACAATT
The DNA here is from genome assembly GCF_028858705.1 of Grus americana. Classification (NCBI taxonomy): domain Eukaryota; kingdom Metazoa; phylum Chordata; class Aves; order Gruiformes; family Gruidae; genus Grus; species Grus americana. The sequence continues at coordinate 90,465,570 of NC_072854.1, forward strand.
GCAAACCTGCGGCAGTGGCAGTTTGATCCAAAGACAGTGAGTGTCAATCTAAAACTGAGCAGACTTCTGCTATAAGCACCATCTCTGTAGTACACACAGCCTGAATGGTTCATTGGCTTTATTTTGTAAATACTTTGATAAAGGTATCACTCTGTATCATCACGTTTACCTCTAAGTATCAGGCATGGGTGAGTAAGTATTAGTATTGGCTTTAAAAATTAAAGTTGCTTTGGAGTGTATCATTCATTATTCATTTAGCACAGCGTGAAGAGAAGGCTGTCATCTTCTAGCACAAGCTAAATTAATGGCTTAAATTATTAGCATGTACACTGCTGTCTCTTCTAGCAAATATAGTAGTGACTGTCATCCCTTTAAATATGAGTTGACATGATTTTGTCTGTTTGTTCTTCAATGGTTGAAAAACTGTATGGGGAAGTTTCTAAGTCTAAATTAAATATTTGGCTCCTCCTCCACTCTGAAAATTTTAATGTTTAGATAAAGGTTTGGCCTGTATTAAATAACTGCATTAAATTTTACATCACAAACAGAATCTTGGCAGAAATAAATGTATAGTATAATGCAGACATCTAAATGTTTTCTGAAAATAGCAAAAATGTACAGCAAAATGTTCATATGGCTATATATTTGGCCGCAGTTCACTCTGAGTATTATTGATTCTCATGGTTCTTTGGAATACCACTGAAAAACATACAACACTGTTAGTTTATCTGCATACTTAAATTTATATGCAGGCTGCTGGAGTGCAGGGAAGGAGTTGAAGGATCTTACTGGCTTTATCGCTTGAATCTTGGTATTTCATCTCCTCATTCATGTATTTTTGGGAGAGCCTTGTAATTCCCAGCTAATTCCCTCTCTCGAGCTGGGACTCTGCTTGTCCCTCTGAAGCACTTGTGTGTTACACACAGCTTGGAGAGAGCTCGCTGCGGCTCTGAATCCAGGCAGGAGTGCAGCAGCAGTATAAAAGTGGAGATGACACCAAGAAGGGAGGATGACATTTTCTCAACTAATAATTTGTTTTGCCCTTGTTACTAGACATGCTCACAAATGGTAGAATGGTCACCATGTTGTTTTTTCATGTGCATACAAAGTAATACCATGTGTTTCAGAATTCAGTAAGAAATGGGTTTGGGGACTAAAAAATCATCTTTGATATTACTGTAATTTTGTCCTTAGAGGAACATTTGCACTGCCCTGGGAGTCCTGCTTCCCCACTCCAGGACCAAACCTAACAAAGTCTGTTAAAGTACTTATAACTCAGCGTCCATATGGCAGGCTGATAGGCTGCAGCAGGCTTACAGAAGCCACGAGAGTCTTTGACCTTTTACTTCTCCAAGTGTTGCAAGATTCATCTATGTATCAGTTATATGTAAAACCCATTCAGCTTTTTCACAGGGCTTTGAATTACATTTGTGTGTCTCTCCTTTTATAACCATATAGTTTAGGAAACTATATAGACACTTAGATTTTCCACACCAGGGTGTGTTGTTACATCGGGGAGATGGGCATAGGGACCAGTTGTACACCTCCACCTGCAGTTCCAGAGCTGTTTCACGCAAGATTCTAATCTTATAGTGTACCTAATCTAATTTTCTTTAAATTGCATTTATTTAATAGTCATGATAAGCCATATTGTAAGGATATGATTTTTTTAAAGGGCTGCTGTGGTCTTCTAATGTAAAAAAAAATATAAAATCAAGTGTCATGTCACTGCTCATGTCTGCAGTGAAATTCAATTCTGTCTTAGATGGTTAGAGATGACAAAACTGTGTGAACTTTACAAATTATAATCAGTGTGAAAATATATACCACTAGGGAACCCTTGACAGATTTCCCTCTAGAGTCTAGGGGATTACTTGATTTACCATATGTTGATTGTAAATAAACTGACAAGCTGTAAAGTATTGTTAAATATGTCCAAATAATTGTGTATAACACTAAATATGTAAAGAAGGTCATAGCGATATCTTACAAACTGCAGGATTAATTGCACTAAGCTGGTATTCTCATTTAGACAGCAAAAGATTTGAATCAAACAAAGGTAGGAAGGCAAAATGAGGGAAGAAAAAATTAAGGTCATCATTAATAGGAGTCTTACAAGTTATGGCAGTATCAGCTGGGTTTTTCCCTAAAAAAAATTCCTTTACCATAACCATTAGAATATAGAAGCATGACTTGTGTGAGGAGATTAAATCTTGGTAAGGCAGTATGTCTGATTCAGGGGTTTTGTGATTCCGGCCAGCTTATACTCGCTAAGAAACTGACTGAAATCCCTGATTAGGCAGAATCAAGGTCAAATCTGAGACCTGGTTTCTTCTTGGCGTCCAAGGTGGAATCACTCTTGCACTTTGCTTCCTAAAATGCTCTTGCGCAGTCTGAGTTCTGGTCTGACTGGAGAGTTAGGTGGCCTGGTAATGCAGACCACCAGACAGGCTCCAGATACCTACAGGTGGGTGACAAGGTAGAGCTGTTCTGCCAACCCTTGAAGGTATATCCTGAGGAGAGGGGAGGGTTGTCTATTTTGCTCAGGATAACAGTGGACAGAATATTTGTTTTGGTGGTAAAAGGGCCATTAAGAAAATACGTTCTCTTGTGATAGATCAAAAGTGCTGAAGTGTAACCTGTTCCTGACAGCAGGGAGAACGAGAGGAAATTCTATTATTGGTACTGAGAATTTGCATTTGAGTAGATGTCTCCTTTTCCTACTGCTTCAACTAGATAGATATTCCTTGGCGGCTTAGGTAGTTGACTGTCAGTAACTCAGTACATCTGTAGGAGGTTTTAAGCACATGGTTAAGCCTTTTGTCTGATGACACCAACACTTCAATTTTTGTTTTACTGTAAGACCAGGTAGGAGGAAAAGGCTGGTAGTCTAAATTGTAAAAACATGTGAAAGGGAAAATAAATTTGTAAGAATTAATTTCACTGTCTTCACCAATCACATTTTCATTGCTTTTCATGCATCTCTCTCTTGGATAAGCCCACTGACAATTCATTTTAGTCAAAATTTCTCCAAGTGTTTTGTAGCAAATAGCTTAAGGATTCTACATCAACAGCAAACAGTTCTAAATCTGTACACCTTTCTTGGGACTGGTGGCTGGTAGCATGACTGTGATGTTAAAACAGGTATCGCTGAGGTTTAGTGGTCTTAAATACACATTTTGGGGCTATTTGTAAAACATTGGTTTAAATTTCCACAAGGAAAAAGGCAGTGATGAGGATTTTGGAAAGTGTGAATGGGAGAGGCAGCTGCTGCTTCTTTGTCTTAAACTGTTCCTCAAACGCTGAATGACACTGTTTGGCTTTGATGCTTTCCTCCTAACTTTGAGTACCTGAAAGCTCAGTATCGCTTGAAGTTAACAACGGGTAACATCCTTTTGGATTAAATCTGGAACAGGGAAAATATACCATGCTGCAGTAATGAATTTTGTTATTAAGGCACTCTAGGGATACTCTCATTTGATTAGGTACAGTACAAAGGCTTTCAGTATTGCTATAATCACTTCTATTGAAGAGTGTAGAGACTCATTCTTTATGCAAGATTTCAGTCTAGATTAAAATACAGAAAGGATATAGTATTTGGTAGTTGCTAAAATATGCTTGGAACATCAAAGCATTAAATTGCTAATTTTTCTTGTACAGATAGCCTTCTGTTCTGCCTCTAGGTATGGTAGTGGGAAAGAGGAAACCAAGGCTTCTTGCCTGATGAACTTGTTTAGATCTTAAAATGAACAAGTGCGATTAAAACAAAAAAATTGATAGAAATTGCAGTAAAGTAATTCGGGGGCTGTTAGCATTAAACTCTTGTAAGTTTTGCAGGATAACAGTGTAAATTTATGCTAGCTCTTAAAAGATAGAAGCTTTTAAATATGCACATTTAGGTTACAATGTTATCAAATACCATGTCTCCATTTCAACAGCCGAATATATATGCTAGTAAAGCTTGGGTTATCACACTCAAAATATTTAAATAAATCTTAAATTAGTAGGCAAATGGCTTCTATCAAACAATGGTGTTAGTATATACTGTATTTTCAAATTATTTCATTATAAAAATTTGAAGTGTTTAAATTGAGATGTTAATTTGCAATACATTGATTATAAACATCAAATATAATATAGGCGCCTTCTATATTTGTAAGACTTTAAAAATTATGTTACATTAAACTTTTTATTGAAATAAAAGGTCTTAACTTTTATAGCCCAGAAGAGAACTGCAGAGAGAGACAAACTTCATTTTTGACCCACTCTCTTGTGTGCCTAGGTGGTAGTTCGTAGACGCACTGTGAATTTTTACTAGAGGTTTCCTAGTGTTTTACCATTAGAGTATTTTAAAGAATCACTAGTGTATTGTGGAATAGGAAGGAGTTCTGTATTACCTGTTTAGGACTGGATGTTGCACCAGCATCTACATGGGTGGATGAAGTGCACATTCATTACATCATCTTTCTTACACTGATTTTGTAAGCTTTTCTAATATTTTTGAAAACATGCAAACATAAGGTCAGCATGCAGTGTAACAATCAAAAATAGTAAATGGTCGAAGCAGAAACTAGTATGCTAGTATCACAGGCTTTGTCTTCATATCTTTACTCTTTACATCAGATGTCAAATCCAGTCTGTATGTTCAAGGTTGACACGATTGCTGTGTTCAGTGATTAACCTGGAAATACGTAGAGACATTCCATTTCAGAAGACTTGTTTTAATCTTGATCTTTAATCTTTGGTATTTTTTCCCTGTTGACAAATACGCTGAGTACTGTCTGATTGGTTGAAAAATATTTCCTCATGCTATATCCTACTACTTTGCCAAAAAAACTCCAAACCCCAAACAGGTCAAAAAAGGACAAAGCTAAAGCAGGAGTAAAACCAGATACTTCTGACCAAGAACCAGAGGGACTGACGCTTTTGGTACCAGACATCCAGAAGACTGCGGAGATAGTTTATGCTGCTACCACCAGTTTGCGCCAAGCAAACCAAGGTAAAATAGAAACACTTTTCTAAATGCTGTATAGCGTTTATTTGTAATATGTTTATTAACAGGTAACATAAATTAGCTTAAAAGCAAGAAAAAAAAAGACTTCCCTCCTGCCCCCCAACCACAGACTACATTTTCAAAGGCACCTTGTGGTAGTCTGAACGGTTTCAGTCAGGAAACAGAGTAATCCAAGTAAGTTAAGAGTACCTCTCATGACTTTCAGCACAATTATGTACTACCTTCTTTTATTTTCTTGGTAGAAGACAACATACATGACCTTTAATAGTAAAGCCTTTGCTGTTAAAACTAAATCTTATGAATTACATTAACTCTTAACTAGATGAACGTAGAACAAAAATCTAAATCATGGATTGAACCTGCAGACATTCAAAGGACCTTCTGGTTGACTAGTAAAGAAATCTAAGATTAAGTATCTTAACCAGGGGTGTGGATTTTAAAAAGGCGTGTATAATCAGCTCCTGATTTTGGAGAATGCATTCAAGAATACATGTGTGAATGTCCATCCACACATGCCTATGTCATACTTCCTATTTTAAATTAGAAGAAACAATAAAAGAATATTTATAGCAGCAGTAGTCATGAATTCTTTCTGAGCTGAGGTAATGATCTTTATTTGAGCTGTTCAGATAATGAAATATATAGTAAGAGAAAAACCAGTTTGTATGTTGTGAGTGATCGCCAGTTTTCAGACTTTCTGCAAACAATGTCACTGTAAAATGTCATTTCAAGATAAGTAATCCCCAGGTGCTTGCTGTATTCGTCTCAGAATTACATGGTTAACTACAAGTAATCATCACGTTTTATGTAACAGAAAAGAAGATGGCTGAATACTCCAAAAAGGCTGCTGTGAAGCCCAAGCCTTTGTCTGTTTTACGGTCTCTTGAAGAAAAGTACGTGGCTGTCATGAAGAAACTCCAGTTTGGTAGGTTGAGAAATGTGAATAATTGTGTCTTGAAAGCAGATACCAAAGAAATATGCAATCTGTTGCGCTGAACCCCTTATTATTTTAGAAAGTTACCAACTTCTTTGCATATGTGACCACTGATATTTTTCACATATGGAAAATTGTGTAAGTCTGTATTTTCAGGTTCCCAACTAATGCACTCTTTGACCTAGTAAGAAATGTTTTAAGCATACGCTAGATTAATTCAAGGGACCAGATGAATTCAATGATGGAGTTCATGTTTTCATTCCAGTAATGATTTGTGAGTCTTTCAGTCTTCAAATTATATTGAAATGTTAGTAGATTTTTTTTTAAAGCTCACATATGACTGTATATATAAGTTTGTTAATATAGCTTTTATTTTTAAATAGAATATAATTCAGAACAAAATGTGGTTTTTTTAAAATGAAACTGTAGTAAACTTCATTGTGTCCTTTCATGGAGTGCAATATGTTGCATTTGGAAAACCTGATGGGAGTCAGAGCTTATTTTGGCCACAAAGGGAATGTGTTCCAAAAAAAAATAATAAAGAATAAATAGTATCTCATCCAAAAAGAGCTATAAAATTATTGCAAAAGCATGTTCAATGAGTATTTTTTGAGTTGCAGTGAGAGCATTTGCAATCACATCTCTCTGGTGGTGTTATTTGTAAGGGATTTTCGTCACAAATGTTTGTGGAGTGTATGCCAAGAATAGGAGGTAGGAAAGTTTGTAACGGTAGCTTTTCACCCTGGCAGCCGGGCTGCAGATTTTGTATAATAAGTGATTAAAGAAAACCAGCTTCACTGTAATTTGTTATGATTCTTTAATAACACTGCGGCCATTACAAGTAAATACTGTTGGCACTCTGCTTCGCACTGATTCCTTTATTAGCATTATTCTGTATTCATAAATTTCATCATATTTCCGGTCTGGTGTGGCTGGACGCTTTCCACATCAGAAATGGTGTACATCTGACAAGTTGCATATGAAAGCTTGTAAACTTGCTGCAGAAATTAATTTGCCCCAGGACTGTTAATGCTTTGTTTTCTGTGATCACTGTTAACTGATAAAATATGTATTTTTTGCATTAGTATAATGCAAATTAAACTCTCTTGATTTTAATACTCAGAATCTTTATCCAAGACTAATCCATTATTAACTTCTCTGTTTTCCTGACGCATTAAAATTTTCTTCTCTTCTAGACACATTTGAAATGGTTTCTGAAGATGATGACGGAAAATTGGTTTTTAAAGTAAATTACCACTACATGTCTCAGGTAAAAAATGCAAGTGACGCCAACAGTGCTGCCAGAGCCCGACGTCTTGCTCAAGAAGCTGTGACTCTTTCAACCTCACTGCCTCTCTCATCTTCATCCAGCGTTTTTGTACGTTGTGATGAGGAGCGGCTTGACATTATGAAGGTAAAGAAGCAAAGTTATTTTTATTTTTCCCCTCTTTCAGCTTGGCATGTAAATGTTTAAGAAGGTGCCAAATCTTAAGAAAAGTCAGAAGTATTTTGTGTGTGCTTTAATTGCTGTCCAAACTTTAATGTAAGTAGTAGTATTTTAGAGTCTGATCTTGACTTCTCAGTAACTTGGCAGGAGGCAGGGAGAGTCCCTCTACCCCAGGAGTGCTCTGTTAGCCAAGGAGACCTTGCAGGACAAGGTTCATTCTTCTGCAGCTATTTGGAAGGGAAAAGTTTAATTTTGTTACTCCAGGACAGTCAAAGCGTATCTTTGCATACGACCATGTAGGCCAATTAAAAGCAGTAGGTATGGAGAAGTACACTGAGTATCTCTGGACCTGAAGTTTGAAGAAAATTTCCATTGATAGCATCCAATATGGGGGAGAGGTTTAGCTCCTTCTGTTTTGCTTTCCATTTGTAATCTGGAGAAATGAACGTTAGCAGAGGGCTTCGTTTATCCAGAGTATCAAAATGAACAGACAGAGCCTGCACGTGATTCCGATGTCTAACGGCATTTTCTGATAAGTAGCATGTGGAAATAAAATGCTTCATATAACTGTGTGACAAATATAAGGAGTTTTCAAAAGACTGTCATCTCTTTTTTTTTTTTTTTTTCAACGGTAGGTTCTCATTACTGGTCCTGCAGACACCCCTTATGCAAATGGTTGCTTTGAATTTGATGTATATTTTCCCCAAGACTATCCTAATTCCCCTCCACTTGTGAATCTGGAAACAACTGGAGGCCATAGTGTGAGATTTAATCCAAACCTCTACAATGATGGCAAGGTAGGTCAGCTTTGTTCTTGTGGATAGATTTAACAAGGAAGTGAAACAGATGACATTTTTTTTTCCTTTTGCAATCAAATGATCAGCCGCTCCTAACGTACTGCAGGAACCTGTTTGGTTAAAACTGGTCTTCAAACTGAAATGAAGAGTGATTTAACAGTTTCAAATGGGAATGATCTCCTTGCTGAATAGTCTTGGAGATTTTTTTAAAGCCTCTATGAGCTGGATTGGACCAAAAAGCAAGTAATTTTGACCCAGAAAAATGTTCTTTTCCATCTTCTTTGCTAAATTAACCAGGCAGAAATCTATTTTGGCTAGCTGAAACACCCAGGATCCCTTCCATGGACAAAGTATGCTTCGTATCAGCTGCAACTGAATGTGTTTGCCAAGCGCCTTGTCTTTTTTTCCATGCAAAAGTGCTTTTTCTTGAGGGAAGATACAGGCTTTCTTTAACCTCGATATCCTTTATAAAAGAAAATATAACTCTAAAATTTGGACTTAAAGACAGTTTTCTCAAAAAATAGTAAAGCTTTTGGAAATAATATTAAAAGTTAAAACGAACAAGTTTTCCCCATTCCCTCTCCCCATCTCCTTGGTATGCTGTGGCTCATTCTGAAGGCTCCCAAAAGGTAACAAGAAGTCAAGTGCATATCAGGGAGATGCAACTTCTGTTTGAAATCATCACACATTAAATTCTCTACAGAGCTATAGATGGCTATATGGATGCCTCCACTGAAGCACAAACCCACAAAATAGCTTTGGCTGTAGCACGATGGCACTCCTTCAGCTTTTTTGGTTTTTTGTGTGTTAACATTTAATCCATAGACTGATGATTTTCCCTTATTCCGCTGTCACTCATGGGTTCCCCATGCTCCCTGTTTTCACAAGCTATAATGCTCCATTCCAGTACTAGACATGGGGTTTTCTCTTAATATGGACAGAGAACGTAATTCATACCAGAGACTTCATCTCCTTTTTAATTTGCCTAGCGTTGTGTCTTGGCAAATGCTCACCTCTAAATGTCTTCTGTTTATTGTGTCTCTGTATTCCCTATCTTTGATTGTTCCATTTTGTGATAAGGTTCAGGAACTCCATAGACTCTCCTAAAGTCTAGCTCATTCATAAAAGTTAAGGAATATTTTCCATTCCTTGATAGTTTGTGTGACAGAAACCACCTTTCACGTGCTTAAGCAGAACAACTGTCTTTAAAAACCAAAACAGTAAGTGTTAGAACAGTATTTAAAGAGGGAAGGAAAGAATCAGATAGCGTTGATGATTCATTTCTTTTTGGAGCCACCAGAATCCCTAGGTTTTCCTTGAAGAAAAGTAATCTGCTTTGCCTTACTCATTTATTAACGTGCTGTTCTTGCTTATCGACATTATTTTTATCTGCTTTCATTTCAAATTAGTTTCACAGGAAACAAATTTGCCTTTTAGAATGCAGTTATACAAAAGTTTGTCAAAAAAAAAAAATTAAATGTGATGTTAACATGCTGTTCTGCCCAAGCAGAACAATTTTATCATAATATTTGTTTGTGGTATTAATAACGTCACCTTTTCAGGTGTGTTTAAGCATCCTTAACACGTGGCATGGGAGGCCAGAAGAGAAATGGAATCCCCAAACATCAAGTTTTTTGCAGGTGAGCATTTCTTCTCTCTCTTCAGTAGATGTCATTTAGGAGTAGTAAGTTGTCTGTCAGTCATAAGGATTCTAATACTTTTAAACCGGAATTTTCTTAAGCATAAGTAAGACCAAAGTCCAGAAAATGTCCATGGAACACTTGAAAAGAAACACTGCAGAGCAGACAAGGTCTTTCCAACCAATATTTCTATTGGTCTTGTCTTGAAGAGTGGCTGTTCATGTGTGCACCTACTGCCTGGACTTTGCTTGGATAATTTCAAATATTTCATTTAAAAAAAAAAGGGGAAACCTTTTTCACTGTGCGAGTGATCAAACACTAGGACAGGTGTCCAAGAGAGATTGTGGAATTTCCATCCTTGGAGATATTAATGTTCCCTTTCCCTTCACGGGTCAGTTGCAATTTGGAGATCTAAGTTGTGGCTCCTTACACGGTGTCACTTCCCCAAGATACCACCTCTTATCAAGAGATGAACTGAAATTTTGGACTATAACTAGAAAATCAGTGTAGAAAGATGCAAGTATTATGAAGTCTTATTTTCACTATCGTCCTTTATCTTACATGAAAACATTAGATTTGATTGTTAGAAATCTCATGCAGCATTGAAGTTTGAAATTTCAAAGGGGTTTTTTAGGGTTTCATTTTGAAAATAGTAAGAAAGCTGTTAGAAAAAGTCCCCCCCCCTTATACTGGGAGAAAAACACTTTGTACCTTTTAAATGAAAACCAGCTGTAGGACTAAATAAATTGCTTGGAAAGAATTAAGCCCTACATGTTTTTTCTGGCTCAAAGATTAAACTATTGTTCAGACCACCCAAAATACTTCAGAAATTAACTTTTATAACCCAAATGAAACTGGAAGATTGGTTTAGAGTTTCTCATTCATTACAATTATAATTCAAAGTAACAACTGGTTATTAAGGCCAAGAAAGTATAATGCTGCGTAGAAATTTCTGAGCCATAGCTATTTAAATATATGTGTGTGTGTGTCTCTAAAAAATATAGAATTATAAAAAGCAAACCCCAGCTACTTCCAGACACACATAAAGGCCACAGATCACCAGAACACCTTAGGTGCCTGAAGGGTTGGACCTGAGGTACCTTACCTTGGCTTAGCACATTTGCATTAATATTCTGCCTTTTTGGTGTCATAAGTGGCTATTTTCTTGCTGGGACCTGATTTGCAACACATTCTGTGTGTTTTAATGCATTTATCCATATTTTAATTTTTAAGCATAACACAAAATAGCCATAGCTGCTTCCAGCTGGATGCATGGCAGGTGTGAGAGGCAACGTGATGGCGCACATGATAGCATTTAACAGCAGCTAGCTGGAGCACCTGCTTGGGAAACAGAAAAACTTGTTTAATTTTCCTTCTCAGCCCAACGGGGGATGCTAGTTCACATTTCCCACTGCACAGCCGCAAGCCCTACGCATCAGGATGAAGAGTTATCCACCCTAGATGGCTAGATGCTAAAGCACAGCGACTACACAACTACAAAGTGTCAGGGCACCAAAAGGCATAAGGGTGGGCATGTTTCTGTGAGGTGGTGGTGGGACCGAGATTAACCTGGGTCACTCCACCAATTCTTGGGCTGTTGCTTTGATACGAGTTACTGATTTGGCATTGTGTCTATGGCGTGAGTGCACATCGCAGAGAGTACGGCAGGCTGGAGTGCTTTTGTGCTGGCATGGCTACAAGGGAAACTGGGAGAACGCCACACTTCAGCACAGAGCACAACTACCGGGTGGTTGAGGCACTGCCCTGTGAAAGAACCAAATTGTCACCGACACAGTATCTGTCTGATGTGAGCTGTATGTTCCACACGGTCCAAGAAAAAGGAGGGCTGTTGTCTTCCATATCCAAGTTCACAAACTGGGCTGCTAAATCAGGGGATGGTGCCCGGCTTTAAATTGTATCTAGGCTGAGATACAATTTAGGAGGAGAGTCAGTTCCAGAAACAGCTGTCCTGACATTTTTAATCTACTGCAGTGGGTGTCTTGCACCTAAGTATGCCAGGTGCTGGAAATGCCATTCTTTAGCACGTAACATATCACCAGTTTTACAGTATTTGAGGAAGTGTAAGTGTTCAAATCACCTTCTTGAAATTCTTTACAGTTCCAGAACTAGGTTTCTGTCACAGAATTGTAATCCTAATATTCTTCCTGGTCTTGGTCCTAAATACGTAAGAAAAACATATCCTGTATTTGAAACTAAAAAAAAACCAAACCCCAAACAAACAAACAAAAAAACCAATTATGTCTTTCTACCTATATAACAACGGTTTTGCATGTAACATAATTTTGATTAAGTACAACAAGTTGACAGGGACGAGCATTGTAATACTGGAAAAATTAGCAAGCCATCAAATCATGAATACACAATACACCTACGTTTGGATTCCTAAGCACCCCATATATATCTATTTAATTCTTTGTTTTACATGAGGAATATTTTGGGGTTTGTTTTAATGCCATGTGACACAGTGTTACATGTAAAATCTGAAACTAAAGGGCTGAAAACCCTTTAGTACCTAAACCAATTGAATGCATTTGAAAGAAAAAATGGGAGAGCGTGTATACCAAGATTAACTTCAGTGGTTTGCATTTCCCCTCCCTTTTTCCCTTTCCATCTAGTTCAGAATTAGAAGAATTAGTAAGCTCGGCCACAGGAAAAGCTCAAGAATTGTTGACTGAGATCTTGACAAATAAATACACTTTCTTTCATATAAGGGTGCAGTCACGTATCTCTTCCTTTGAACATTTTATTTATATTTTTGTTATTTTTTAAATTACATTTGTCATAGGACACAGTTATAGGACTTACGATTTTATGTGTGTGTAGTAGCGGTTTCGGTTTGAAAGCATGAACATTCCATACTTGCAAGTAGCTTGTATTACAAATGACAGTACTTTGCATATAAGGGAAGGAAAACTATGTATATTTGTAAAAACAAGTGGGTGGCACAATTTTAATATTTAGTTTCTTCTCTTAACAGGTGTTAGTGTCTGTCCAATCCCTAATATTGGTAGCAGAACCATATTTTAATGAACCGGGTTATGAACGATCAAGAGGTACCCCGAGTGGTACTCAGAGCTCCAGAGAATATGATGGAAATATACGACAGGCAACAGTCAAGTGGGCAATGCTTGAACAAATCCGAAATCCATCGCCATGTTTTAAGGAGGTAAGTTTTGTGAAATGCAGTAAATACCTTGTTTATTTATTTGGCTTGTTTGAGCCTTAAGAATGATGCAAATATTTGGAAACATTGTGCAGATGTCCCTTTTAGTCTCCTCTTAATTCCCTGGGATGACTGACTGTAGAGACTGAAACGAATAAGGATGGACCTGACTTCATGAATTCTTTTCTGGGAAAGGGGAATGTACACAAATTGGGGCTGACCTGTAGGGAGGCTTGGTGCGCAGTTTGGTAAAACATAGTTCACAGGGTTTGGCTCATTCTTCATGCCAGGTGGTACCTTTTACATTCCATGTGCAAACTGCTGATCTGCCCTACAAATGGGCACTCGGTTAGTCAGCGCAGCTAACAGGAAGGATTTTTCCAAGAAACAGGAATTTGAAACAAGTGTTAGGAAGCACTTTGGATACACCAAAACAATGCAAATTGCAAAAATGCTTTAAAACAAATGCCAGCCTGAACGTTCTTTATGGAAGGATCCACAAAGCATCTGTGCTAAACTAGAAATCTGTGCCCTTGAAATCAACTGTTTTGATGCTGATAAAAGTAATACTAACCTTCACACACTCACACTATCTTAGCAAACTTACTTGAAAGAAATCGAATTTGTTTACATTCCTGCAAATAGACTAACTCACCCGTAGCACCATAGCATAATTCCGTTGTTAGGGACTTGCCTCAGTGTCTCTAGTCCAACTCCTTTCTCAAAGCAGGTCGATCACATCTCAGGGACTCACAAACATCTATGGCAAAGGATTCAAGGAAAAAAAGAGTTGGAGATATGCTAAGTAAGAGTATCTGTATGAATATTAATGCAAAATGGTTGGTCAAAGATGAGTCATCTCACAGTACTGCCAGCAAATACTTCAAGAAAAACACATTTTACTCTGAACTACTAAAACTGTTGCCACTTCTAACCTGAGGTGTGGAACCATCTTGTAGCATCACCTATGCCTTCAGTTGTCTGCATACAAAAATGCTGAGAAAGCATCGTTTTAGGATTATGCACATTGCTAAGGGTGCCATCTCCCATCCCTTCCTTGCTGTCCGTAAAAAACACCTTTGGAATGCAAAAACCTTTTTCCATTAAAATTACTGCGTCTTGTGGAATAAGAAACCATATACATTTCACCTGCATGACAGAAGTTTAAATATTTTATCCACGTGCAGGTGGAAAAGGGTGTGCTGTGTACTCTGGTGTCTTGAATTAATTAAGAACCACGGTGGTTGTTCTAAATTACCTCCTAAATGTTTTAGTACGTTGAAGACCACGGTGAAGCTAATATTGTGACACATAATCAAATAACCTCTGCTAATAGGTCCTTTTTTCCTAGCTCAATGTAGCAATTTCACTTTTGCAAAAAATGTTCTCAAATTACAGTAAGTTTACATTAATTGAAGATATCAGAAGGTGGTGGGTGGGCTCCCTGACAATAATGCTCCATCGTTCTTTTCACATATACAGAAATGAAGGATACACAATATTACAGTATTTGGTAAATGAATCCCAGTTTGCTGTTACTGCACTTTTCAAAAGAATCTCAGCAATACTGTGCTTGCTCTGCAGCCTAGCTTAGCTTTTTTACTACTTGTATGAAAAAGGCAGCTTGTAGCTGACATCCTGCTCCTCTTCAGGAAGGTGAAGTGATAAGGTGTGTCGAAGTGGTGGTGTTTCAAGGGAAAACAAATCATTCCCTGAGATGACTTAGGCATAGCACATTGTTACTAAAAGGCAGATGTTGAAAACAATACAACTGCTAGCTTTCTAAATATGGTGTGTAGCTGGGACTGAGTTAAGCTAAGCCACACACACACACACGGAAATGAGAAGTAGCATTAGGAGGTAGACAGCAGTTTGCAGAGGTTCCTTGAGTACTTGAAACTCCCTTCTGTTACCTGTGAACAGACGAGTTTTGCTGCACGGAAGAGAACTGGCCAACACTTAAAAGCTTTGCATCCAAATTGTTTTGTTCTGGTTTAGGTAAGTGCAGTTTTCCTCATTTCCCAAGATATGATTTTCTATTTTTCCCTGTGTTGAGGTCCTTAGACAGTATAATGAAATCCACAAGATTCTGAAAAGAAGTTTGAAGCCACAATAGCCTGCTTCTGTGAGGAGAAGTTTGAGGCTGAGATAGCTTGCTTTTGTCTTAAAAACACAATCATACCAGTTTAAGCTCAGGGTCCTACCCAGTGCCTTACCAACATGGGAACACCCTTTCTGCTTCTCTGAATACCTATTCCCTGTCATTATGTAAAGTGGCCTGTATCTTTGCCTATCAAAAAATGGAAATTCTGCACTGGAAAGCATTACGTCTTTCTCTGATGCAATAGTTGAATTTTGGAAGAACGCTAGATTCCATCTGCAGCCCCATCCAAATGAAAATGCGTCTCTAGCATAGATTATCTGAGCACTTCTCTAAGAGACAAGCTTGTTAAGACCTCTCAGGTTTTTGTAGGATTGTGTTAGGAACCTTAACAATGATGATCATTCAGTAACAACTGCAAAGGCATCCTGAAAACTTAGCTCTGAAAAAGAACGTACATCCTTCAGCTCCTAAAATCTTTTTGTCTTCCCTTCACTGTCTTAAATGACAGGTAGGCTCAGGAGATCTAAACTGCCAGTCTTTGGGAGTTCTTCCAAGCACCATTATGGATATAAGGAACGCATCCAGAATTGAAGTCAATTATGCTTTCAATATGCGGTTTTTCTTTAGACAGATAGCTATATTCTCTAACCTCTAGAGGGAAAGATGATTTTGTCAATTATGTTGCAATATTGCCAAGAACTCTCTGTGCTCAATAAAATTTCTTTGATTTTATTGTTTCTTTCACCAGGCAGAGTTTTAAACTGTTTAAGACAAAGCCAACAATAAGTAGAGTTTCACAACTTTGTCTGAGGGTTGATTGGTTGCGGGTTTTTTAAACCCCAATCCGTACAGAAATACCGAAACTATGATGCAATCAAATACTGGTTCCCACCCATACTGAGGGCAGCTCAACTATTATTCCCTGGGAATTCTGGTTGTCCCCAGAGGTGCTGCCTCTGCCCAGGGCAGGTAACTGTGGTTGTACCTCTGCATAGCAGCTGGTACGATCCTTCTTCTTTAGGCAGAAGCCTGCTACGTTCCTGTGCTCGTACTGCTGACAAGGTTTCTGCTTATCTGCTTTCTGTTCAGGCAGCAAGTGGTTAGTGACAGGGGAAGACATGGTGCGTATACTTCTACCCATCCTTCTTTAATAAAACAGGACTGTGAAACCAGCACTCAAAGCCTTAATATTGTATCTGTGTAACCCTGCCCCTATGCAAACATAAACATCTGTATGTACTGCCTGCATAGTAAGATCATCTTTGAACTGAGGAAGGTGTCTAACATTCTGCTATCACTTTTTCGTTCCCCTGGTGCGACTATTTCTGGCACTCGTTTAACCCTCACCCAGGTAACACAAGTGAACGCTGAAAAGACAGGCTGCACAGAAGTCCTGGATTCATACAGACTGGAAGGGATGTCCAGGCCAACCTCCTCCTCTTCCAAACAGGACCAGCTGAATTCCAACCAGGTTCCTCAGGGCTTTTTCCAGTTTGGCCTTGGAAACCTCCAAGGACAGAAATTCCACAACTTATCTGCAACCTGGTGCAATGCTGAATTATCCTCATACTGATTTCCCCCCCCGCCCCTTACATCCAGTTAGACTTAGGGGTCTTGCAAATTTTGTGTTGTTAAAGTATATGGTTCTTAGAAAACACTGAACACTCTGTTCCTTCATTTGGAATGTTTTTTTGCAGGTCATCCACAAACATTTCTACTTGAAAAGAGTGGAGATCATGGCTCAGTGTGAGGAGTGGATAGCAGACATACAGCAGTACAGCAGTGACAAACGGGTAGGCAGGACCATGTCCCATCATGCAGCAGCTCTGAAGGTGAGACTTGCTTTCACCATTTTATGTTCTTTCATCCAAAGATGACAAACGGCAATGAAATTGCTCAGCAGCTGAGTTTTATAATAACAATAGAAAACCCCAGCAACTTTAAAACATATAAACAAACCTCAGCTTCCCAGCTGTCAAGAGATAAAGTGTACGTGCGCTCCACTTCCCCAGTATTTTTTCTACAAGTTAGATTTTCCTTTTGCGCCTGTCCTGCCTGTTTTTCTGTAAATACTTAGGTAAGATATAGAGAGTTTATTTTGTTCTCTCTAAGGGTGGGTGGAGGTTTATGATAAAGCTGTATTGCAACCAATTCCTTGCCAGAAAACAAGCTTTTTTGAATAGACAAGCACAGTTAGTAAACTGTGGCACATTACAATTAGTTTTACCCTGTGTTAAACTTTTATAAACAGTTATAACCATTATAGCATTTTCTTCTTTCCTAGCCAACGGCTATCATTTGTGTAGTTTGTGTCCACACAGACAACAGACCTATATTATTGTTACCTTTTTTTTTTTTCCCCTGAGGAGGGGAAAAAAAAAATTACAGCCTTCTTTTTCCTATTGCTAGACTTGCATTCTTTCAGTGGGACTGGTCATCAAAATGAAGTTCCCGTTAGTCACCGTGATCAGTGTAACAAATCCCTGGATGCCTGTCTCTCTGACAGATCTCATCCAGACCATGAACTCTGTATAAATTTGTTTTGGCTGTATGACCCACCTACTCCCGGCCAGTTTCTGCTGTGATCACAGAACACAGATATGACTCAACTGCAAGACAAGTAGCGTGGCATTTCTGTTGATGCACTCGTTTGCTGCTTTTCTGTTTACTGCCAGTCACTTGTCCCTAGCAGCACCTGCCCATCACTCTGTCACTGTGACACTGTCACTGAAAGTACCAGTCCTTACATACAGTGGAAAGCTTATACAGTCACCGACACAGTACAGTTAAAACTTCTCTACCTAATCCCTTTTTTGCCTTATGTTCTCCAACGTTATGAAGAGTAACATTTTGACTATGGTCTCTCCCATGCTGACTTCTTTTTGCATATTCAGCGTCATACAGCTCAGTTGCGGGAAGAACTTCTAAAACTTCCCTGCCCTGAAGGATTGGATCCAGACACTGAGGACTCCCCAGAAAAGTGCGGTGCCGCAAGTTCAGAAGAGACTGTGTTGCACGAACAGGTTAAACCCAGCAGCAGTAAAGATATGCCCACTGATTTCAAGTTATGAGTTGCATTGACATGGACTTTCTAGACACAAAGGCTTTGAAGCACAAGCCAAATATGTCAATATTTGTATGTAAGAAGCTAATTATGTAATAGGTAATGAAATTGAAACTATACTATGCCCTTAAGGATATACAGTTTAATTCAAGATGATCTTTTATTTACCTGTACAAGAGTGTAAACTTTTTTGTGCTTTTATTTTTCAATTGTGAGAACCACTGATTGGTATGTTTAAAAAGTTATGTATACAAGAAATGGATAAATCACTGATATATAAGGGAAACTACCTTAGGAAAGAATGTTTACTGAATGTTTATTATTTTTTTTTACTTGTAGAGTGAGGGCGGTTGTAACAAAGAATATATATTGGTCATTCTTACAGCTACTATTTAAAGTCAGAAAATTTTCACTGAATTTGATAGATTTTACGTTTGGCCATATATTCATGCTCATATTTGATTCTAAAGAAAACCTCCTGTATACTTCAATAAACGTTAAATGGACATGATCCCTCTTTTATGATTTACTGGTACATTTTTTAAATAAACTGCCATAAAATACGTTCTAGCTGAAGACTTGCACTTGTATGACTGAATTCATTACAGTCAACATATTTAATTTTATGCTTACTGATTCTAAAATGCAGATGAAATAAATGCACATGGTTTTACCTCATGCCAAAATTTGGACTTCTGAATTCATCTTTTGTTTGGCTATTTTATGCAAACTAACAGTATTCTAAATTTCTTAAGGGCTATTCTGCAGCAAAGTCTTTTCTCTGTTGAAATGTCTGATTTTTACATCATCAACTGTACTCCAAGTACTGACAGGAGTTAATGATGTGCCACGCAGGACTCTCACGTTCCGTAGTTCCTACTGTATAGACTCATTTCCAATTTTATACCTGCAGCCATAGATGCTGAACTACAAAGGGTAAGGGATTTGTCTGATTTAACAATCAAGTCTCACTTTTAACATAACATGCATTGCTATCACTGTTCTTAATTTTTGAGCAGTCCCTGAAGGACTAAAAAGTTATTACTGGTATTACCTCAGACTAATGATCTGTTGTATTATAAATACTATAAATCAGACAAAACTGAAGCTTTTTTGCTTTCTATTTGTTCTTTGTTTATAAGTATCATGCTGGAATTTTTTCACTTTTTGTTTTACAATGTATTATTTCTAATCATTAAAAATGGCACCAACTGAGGTTGTGTTCTCATGCTGATGGTTAACAGACTTTGATAGTTCTGACCAAAGTACCGTATTTCTGTTATATCTGTACGTGGTGTTAATCCGAGGCCTCTCCTGATCGTACATACCTCTCAAGATACTGACTTGGGCACATCTGCGTTACTTCAGGGGATCCTTGATCAAAAAGCCAAACAAGCAGCTCTGTGCCAGAGCTGCTGGTAACTACGTGAAAGAGTTTATGCCACATAGTCAAAGTGTGAGAATTTCATCAGTGTTAAAACAGCACTAGGCGGGTATGTACTTACCTTCAATTACTGTACAAAATGACTCTCGTGCTCTTGTAAAGGCTCCAAAAGCAAAATTACCCACTAACTGCCAACTGTATTTAAGTTCGTGGTTTCCATTAGAGCTTTTCACTTACTGCTTAAACTGCTTGCCTACAGCAGCCTAGTCTTTTTATCAAGTCCTGGCCCTTGGACCAAACCCAGGTGTATCAGACCTGAAGGATCCTCCTTAAATGTGAAGACATTTTTTTTCCCCCATTAAAAACCAACACTGAAATAAAAAGTACCTAACTTGCATTGATTTGACATTAAAAGCGGGGCTAACATGATTGTACCTTTTTCTCTAGTGTGTATTTATGGTATCATAGCAATGCTAATGTGAAGTCACTGCTGCTTAATTAAGCAGATGTAAACAGCTGCATGGGATATTAAACTCTAATTTGTATCCACGTACCAATTATCATTTTTTTGCTCTAACCTCAGCTTAGAATGGTATTGTACCAAATTAATGCCAAGATTTGATCCTTAATAACTTGCAACTGCGTTACAGTCTAGTAAGTAAATTGTGAACTTGGCAACAGATGCAAAATACACATTTTTAGGTTTTTAGGTATAACACACAAGGTAGCTAAGCTACCTGGCAGTAAAATCACAGTAAATCCTATGAGGTATGTAGACAACTATTTTTTTTTTTAACCAGCTCCCCTCATCATCTACCATTTCATCAAATTGAACAGAAACCTGTATAAATAGATCATAGTTTCCAGCCATCACATTCAAGTACTGTGTTTTAAATGTTATGTTTTTGTAGAAGTTGTTTTAAAAATCAACAGAAATTATTTTCGCAAAGGGCAGCAAACTGCTACTTGGCTCGTTATGGAATTTTACCCCATAGTTTTCGGTCCTGCCCTTGGCGCAAGATTCACCGCTGATACGCTACCACACAGCGTAGCGTGGGCTGTTACCGGCCATTGGAATGGCCGTGGCTGCTCTGCTGAAAGAAGAGCGCACCACCACACAAGCCAATGGTCTCTCCTGACGCCTCACAGATAGGAGCGCCAAGCTCTTCTGACTGATTCAATCTATGCTCTCTACCAAAGAGGGAACAGCTCGACAGGCTGTGAGACCCTGTGCGCCACGAGAGGAAACCGCTCGTTACACTGACTGCTGTGCATAAACAACTCTTGTTTTGCAGGTGTAGACACAATACTCTTCATGTAGGGACATGAATGACCTCTCTGCAAGATGTAGTGGTTTCCTCTGGAATTTCCTTTGGGTGAAAGTTGTGCATGAATGTATGGATTAATGCTCCTCTGTAATCCTACCAGTGCCATACAGGAAAAAACAAAGATGACAATCTAGGAAAAACCCACGTAAATTTGAAACATAAGAACCCTGTAAACAACCTCAAGTTTCACTCCAGTAACTACGTGTTAGATGTGTAGATACGAGCAGAATAAAGCACATGTGCCTATAGATTGACTGGGTCTACAGCAGCCTGTTTGGCACTGTTGGATGGGTTTTGTTGCTGTTTTTCTTCTCTAAATCTGTGGCGTAAGTTGAAGGTAGCGATTGTGCACGTCTGCTAGCCTGTTGCAGAGACTCCCTTGCAGCAGGTAAAACCATGCCAGCACAGGTAAGGCGCTGGACTGCCTGTAGCTTCTGGGGAGCTTCAGTTGGAGTCTGTCATCAGTACTGTGGTTGGATGATGACCTGTTCAACAGCAGTAGAGCTTGAATTCTTAAAAAAAAAAAAAAAAAAAAAAAAAAAAAAAGGCAAACTCTCATATGAGACAGGACATAAATGTACTACACTACCTGTGATGGCTTTAAACCAGTTTAACCTCCGCTTGCTATGTCAAATAGGGCATTCAGTTTCTGGCAAGAATTATACTAAGAAAACATTACTACAAAACAATCTTTTTTCCCATGCAACTCTGTAATCCTATACACAGGATGTTTATTAGGGAGCTTTTCTTCCCAAAATGTTTCTGGTGTTACATAAACAAATGTTCTATTTTATATCCTGAGGCAAACAACTTGATAAGCAAACAACCATATTATTTATTTACCTTGTTTACCCATAAATATCTGAACACAAATCCAGCTGACCTACATTTAAGCCAGAACTATACTATGTTACTCTGATCCCCTAGAAGGAGAATCATTTAGGCTTAGGTTTTTATCTGGAGTTTCTCAGGCATGTCATCTTCATTTTTTTACCTCCATGCTGCCTTTGTATTAGTATGTTTTAGAAGTGTTCTGTTCTTGTTTCTTTATTTGTTTCCTCAGAAGCCAGTCACCAGCACGTGGACTCACCTCCCTGGACAGTCGACTCTGTAGTTAGAAAACAGAAATTAGAAGCATTTTTCAATGGAAAGGAGACCCAGATTTACATTTATCTTACCACAAGGAACAAGTATAAGGTACAGAAGCTATTTCAGATAGATGTTCTCAATTTATTTTTTTACCATGTGTACACACATCATACACATGTGCATTGACATATGTATAAATGTATCAGGTCTGGCAGTTACTTGTTTTCTGAGTTTTATTCTCCCTCTCCTTTTCCATAGATAGTGACAGCATTAGGTGGAATGTGTAGGCATTTGTATCGGAACACAAGCTTTCTGAAATACGGTAAGCTGAATGGGGGTAAATGTAAGTTCCACAATTGCTAAAACGAATCACAGGTAAAAACATTTCATTCTCCAGAGATTTTGTTGTTGCCATTGTTTTATTCTAGTATCTACCCAGTGAATTACTATAGTACAGCTCTAAATTAATCTCACCGCTGCCTCTATTTTTAATAAAGGCTCAGAGAAAACAAATCCCAAACCATGATGCTCCATCTTCATTGGGAGAGTTCTGCATATTGTGACGTGTCACCTGTGCAGGTTGCAATCCCTTCTGTGCTTCCTGCCTCAGAAGCAACTTTCTGGCTCCTGAAAAGTGATAACCTGGTCCCTTAGTTCTCCAGCTGTATTAATGCTACTTATCCTTTACATTGAGTGCCATAATTTCTACATAATTTAATAACACAGTATCATCCTTAAATATCTAGACAATATTAATACTAGAGTCAGTAACAGTTCTGTAATTCAGATAGCAAAATGTTGTATTTAAAGTTGTTTAGTTAAATGTCCAGACAGGAAAGCAGCAGGCTCTTTATCAGTTAGAGACCATGCAGGGCATCTAGCAGCCCTGCATCTGATGGGAAGACAGCTGAGTTAATCTTGGGAACCAGGGCAAGCAGAGCCCTAAGAAAATCTCTTGGGAATTAAGAAAAAGCATGTTATTGTCCCCTTCAAAGATATTTAGAAATGAGGTAACTGTGGTGAGACTTGCACACAACAGTTGTTAAACCTTGGGAGTAACACCTCAAATTATACTTAAATCAAATATAAATGTGTATTTGCAAAAATAACAAGCAGGTTGATCCACTAAGGTTGCCAAAGCAATGAGTCAGACGTGGTTTTACATGAGGAACATGTTTCTTAAACATACCCTTTCTCACTGCATTTAAAAACCTGCAGACACTGACATGTTGCCAGTGTTGTGCTCCATACTTCAGCTTAACCGCTTGCTGCGTTTTTTTAAATGTATGTCCTGCACCTCCATTCACTGTTTTCTTCCTCACCTACAGACCCACATCCACAGACATCCATGAAGTCTTCAGTAGTTCATAAACTCGTTGCATAAAGTTCTACGGGTAGAAAGCAACCACATCCCAGTCCCCCAAGAGCAAACTTAGGAACATACCTGGGGGGAAAAAAAAAAAGCAACCCCCCAACCAGAAAATTAAAGAAAACTAAAATCTCATAATAAAAAAATTCAATTTGCCATCATTAAAGACTGCCTCTGTTGCTTCATTAAGGATTTTCTCATTTACCAGGAAAGCAAATTGGAAAAGCAAAATGTGAGGGGGTTTCTATCTTTTCTATTTTCTTTCAGATATTTAAACAAGCATGTGATTCAGAAAAAAGAATACCAACAGAAAATGTCTTGCAACCTACTCCTAAAGAATGGTTTGGATGTCTCCAGAAGTCCTGTTCTCTCACCTTGAAACTGTAAATTTTCAGCCACAGCAAACCTTTGCCCATACCTGAATTAGCAATAACCACATTAATGCAAACTTCCAGGACTTTTGTCAGTCAAAATTCCTTTGTTTGAAGCCTCTGGTAATAATAATAATCTTATTTCTACAATTATTTTAAGCAGCTTGAAAGAAGGTGATGTGTTGGATGCCACACAGCTGTACAGCAGTCTGAGGTGAAGCCCAGCGCAGCACAACTCTAAGCCTAGAGTATGACAGCAACTCCTTAACACTGCATGAGGGGTACCAGTGTGGTTAATTGAGGATGTAACAAGGCCATCATCATTACATGTGCGCAACCAGCCCGGCCAAGCACCGACATTCTCTCGCTGGGGAAGCCAGGGTGCCAGATCCCTGTGCATGCGGGCTGGGAACGGTCCTGTGGGATGTGAGTCCCAGCCTCTATCCTGGCTACAGCTACAGTTCAGCCTGTCCTGAAAACCTTGCATGTGCTTGCTGCCAATGTACTGTGGCAATGATTCAAGAGGAAACGGAGGTGACATGGCAGATCAAAAACTACTAGCCAACAGCAGGATTGCTGGAAAGGAGATGCTGTGCTTGCCAACAGGAGCCATTCTCTCAACTACCAAGCTGTCACTGCGAAAATCTCAGCTGGATTTTGAGGCATTTTCACCCAGTGAAACTTGGTGTGATAGATGAAATTCACAGGGGCTGGCCTCCAGCTCAGCAGCAGTCACAAGAGAAATCATGCGACCATCTGGCTGGCTGAATTTTGCCATAGCATATGGGATTCTGGATAAGTCTCAGACCATTACAGAAGCCCCAAACTAGGGAACAGAATTCTTCCAGATTCAATTCAACACATCTCCCGTCTGCCTCATGGTCACTGAAGGCAACAGTGTGCAGGCAGGTCACACAGACACTGAAACACCTGCTATCATATAGCTCCCTGGGAGGCTTTAAACATTACCAATGTGAAGGGTCTAAGAGAGACCACCTGATCCATATGACAGAACAGGGAAGGTAAGGGAGGAAATGACATCCAAGTGATGATTTAGCTCGATACATATTTCTCTCTAGTTTAAAACAAACAAAAAATAAAAAACACCACCACAAATACACACTTGGTCACAAACAACTGCTGTTGATGACAACACATGGGGACTGAATCAGAGGTGGTACTCCAGAGAACAAAACACCCTTTTGAATCTGCACTGCCTACTGATGTGTTAAACCTCCTTCCGCTCTTTTCTAGCTGTTCCTCCAAGGAAATCATTCATGTTAGAAAAGAAATAGCCAGATGAACAAACAACACACAGCAGGGAACTGAACATCAATAACCTGTATCAGAAGAGAAGGCAAACCATTTAAACAAAGACTAGGAGAACAATGGTACATGGCTCCTGATAAACAAGTGTGTAATTCAGGAAAGATGGTTCTGTCTTGAAGAGCTCTCAAGAGTCTGTACTGCTAGCAGGAATCAATGAAGGATAGTTCTGAAGTTTCAAGACTGCATATAGAGAACTGCAGTAGAATGCTAAATTCAATGTATGCCTACTACAAGACATGGATTAATCATGTGAATAAAAATAACACAGTTAAAATGCTTGTTGTGATACTGCTGTCTTCCTGAAAATGTTAGTATGACTTGCGTTAGTGTATTTTTAATTCCTACTTTAAATACGCTTTTGCTTTTACTTGCAAATGCATTTTCAGGCACAGAATCCAACAGCAAGTGATTTTCCGTTGCCAAGCGTGCCCTCAAAGAGAGTTGTCCAGTCAATGTCGCTAAGGACAAACCATGACTGTAAATTCATCCTGTTTTCATTTTCCCCTGATAGTTCATTTTCCATGTTTCCACACACTGACGACCTATGCATCAAAGGTCCACTGAGACAACAGAGCAGTACTCTGTAACCCAGCATTCATCACAGGCTGCGATTAAGCGTCCTACTGGTCAGAATCTGCGGTCCCACAGCAACGCATGCTCAATCTGTTGTATAGAAATTATTCTCCATTCATTTCCAAGCATTACATGCTGTGAGGGATGCAAAGTTTCCATGCAGTGTTCACCTCAACCTTTGCCTTCTTTTTATCAGACTGAATTTGTTCCCTAAGCCCTCTGGAAAAAAATGCCACTATTTACATTTTTCCTAAATTTCAGTATTTCCACAGTTGAACAGCTTTTGCCTTAATAGCCTTTGCATTTTAGTTCAGTTAGCACATGGCACATAAAGAAAATATTTCAGAGTTCTTATTCAGCATCATCATCTCATCCTAGTTTAGGTCTCTGTGTATGACTTGTTATTTATGTGACATCTAAGGAAAAACCTCTTATGAAGCTAAAGGAAATGTTATAAGTGTCATTTTAAGGCATGTATCAGAAAAGATGATTTGCTCTTTGCTTTCTTGTTAAAATACTATTTTGCCATTCATATGACCATTCTGTATACTAAATCCTCTGCCCAAACTCAATTTTATCATAGAATCATAGAATCGCTGACCAGGAAGGACAGCTGGAGGTGATCACCCTTTAGCTTGCTCTTCCCCAAACAAAACATCTAGCTCCCTCAATGACTACAACGAATGGAATACATGATCTAGGTCCCCTACCACCACGATAGTTTAGACTCTGTGGTTCAAGGTAGTTGCTTTCTCCTTTTTGTCTCGAGTTCCAGTTATGTAGTGATGTTACTGTGGATACCCTGCATTTATAGCTTACTTCAGTTACAAGATGTAATTTGCGCATTTTAATTTACTCAAAACCAAAACCATTTTACAATTAGTGAAGAAAATAAGGAGGAAAACTGAGCATAGGTCATGTTTCACTTTAAAAAGGCCAGCCATTTCCAGTTTCTCTCATACTTGCAGTAAAAGCATTAATCATCGTAAACTCATTTCGTCTAAAAGCAGAGGTAATATATTTTTCCATGTAAATCACTTCATTGCCATGACAGAATGATGTCAGAGAACCTAAATAGGCGATCTAATAAATTCTCCTTTTGGAACATTGTTTAGCATTAAAGCTTATGGGGGGCAGGGCATGATTGATGTCAGCTGCTGGTAAGAAAAATCTGGTTTTAATTTTCATAAAATAGACCTAAATACTATATTGACACAGACACACTTTTGCAGACTGAGAAAATATACACAAAACATAATACTGGAGCAGTAAGAACCCAAGACCTTTCTAGAACAAAAATCCAATTCCAGCTAATAGTAAGATTTTCTGAAAGTTGTAAAAGATGATTAAAATAAAAATTAACTTTGCCAGTTGTATAATATCATTCTTCTTTTTTAAAGTCAGCTTTTGGGCAGTAATTCAGCGCTTCATGTTCACCATTTGTACGTGTAGTTGAATACACAATTTCTTTTAACTGAAATTAGCTTTGCATCTAATTTGGCTATGTAAATTCTGTAAGAATTCTCAAACAATGGAAGAGTGGTACAGGACAGAAACAGAATTTTGTTCCCCCCCCCCCCCCCCCAAGCAACCAACCTTGCCTGAATTGCAGTCTATGCCTTAACCAAAATGCAACTATTTACTTAAAGGCTGCAGCAGCATGGCAGAACAAATATACATATATATGGTATCACAGAAAATGGAAGGACTATGGCAAAACCTAGAAGTCCAAGCTGTTACTCCCTGTTTCTTTGTATAAGATCTCTCCAAGTCAAGCTTTGGAAGAACTGACTGACTTTGGTTTGACTCTAACCATTTATTTTTTTTCTATTTGCTCTTTTTTTCTGCTCAGGGAAAACATGAAAAACAAACTGGTGTAAACTACTCCTTACTGCAGCAGTGGGTATACTCAGTAACCACAGCCCTGCTGGGCTTGCACACTACCTAGTCTGGGCAAAAGAGAACTAACACTTAACAATATGGATTGGTTCATTATTTGTTTCTTTTCATGTCCAAATTATATTTCAACACCTGACTCCAAAGGAGAAGCACTTTTGTCAAGGCAGTTTATACAACAATTAAGCAGATTTGATATTTAACACAAATGTTTTAATTATCCATTTCATCCTGAAGCACAGTACACAGCCACATGAGACAGCGTGACTTGATCTAACAGATCACAGCTGCAGAAATGAGGATGGTCCCTTTTTCCTGACTTCAGACCTGCACTCCTACAGCTGCCAGGTGAGCTCCAGTGCTCACCTGACCGCTGCTGTCACTGGGGCAGTGTCACCCTCAACTTGACAAAAAAATTGCCTGTACAAAGAGGAACCTGTCAGGAACTGGGTTCCGCCAAGGGAAAGGTCTCCTGGGTATCAGAGCAACCTCCAAGGAAGGGGCAGGGCAGTGTGGATGGAAGCAAGGGAGGGCAGGGTGGTGAGAGCTCTCATTTGCAGAGGCAGTGAGCTCTTTGGCCAGCTCAGCTGCTCATGCAGGTATACCCTCAGCTCTTCTACCCTGCTAATTTTTTTTAATTTACCCTATAACTGTCAGTTTCCTTCTCTGTAAAAAAAAAAAAAAAATATTTATAGATTTTACTAGATCCTAAAGTAATTTGATTTATTACAACAGGACAGGTTCTTGTTGAATTCAACCTAATCCTTTCACCAGTGATGTTTATTTATTTTTTATTCAGCTTGATTAGCTCACCAATTTTAAATTCCTCTAGATGTGCTCTGAAATATATTTTTGGGGTAAGACATACCACTAACACTCCCTTGCACCACGAAAACCTTAGTACATAGTACAGGGGGGAAAAAAAAAACCCAACCAAAAAAAAAAAACCAACCAATACATCACCAGTAAAGCATCCTCCTGAATACACACAGAAAACAAACAAATCTTTCTTTTTCCATACAGCTGCATACTGTTTCAGAATCCTTCTGCCTCTCACATGATACATCAAAATAAAAACCAACCACCTCGGGGACAGTAATTCCCCCCCCTTCTGTTCTTATCCTTCATAAAGAGAGAGGTTGTATATCTGTAGTCATATCTATGTGTGAGCCTGCTGATCATGACAGAAAAGCAAAATCAAATCAAATCATTCTGCTTTGTTCTGTCAGGGATGACATAGTCTCTTTCCTTCTGATGTGCTTTGGTTAGCTTCATCAATTTATCAATACTGATATGGGAGACAGGAAAGGAAATAGATTAATGTGCAATATCAAGTGCTTTGGATTATCTATAGCTGCATACTGGATCAGTGGCATCTTGGAGGATGCCACCTTAAATGAGACCGACCCTTGGCAGCAATCAGTCAGGATCTGGGATGGTATAACTCCCCAAAGCAGAATCTTTACTGCTGACTCTCAAGAGATGCAACATGGAATTGGATCCAAAACACACTGATTAAAACAAGTATGAATGCCCCTCACTAAAACATCTTAAACTCAAACACTGTCTTCTCAAGTGCTGTTTCCCTGGATGACTCCCTTTATCAATTCATAGCTCTTTCCATTCACTTATCTCATTCTCACTGCACAAACTATTAAAACTTTTCCAATGTTTGCATTTTTCTTTCCCTTCTATATTTTCCTTGCTTGACTTCTTTTTTAAAAAAATGGTCTCTTCTGGTAATGTGAGGTCTTCCATTCCAGACTATTTAAGTAGTGTTCAGTACTTACCTCATACTTAGATGCCTAATTCTCTTAACTCCTACAGTATTTTCTGTTAGCAGTAAAAATTTCACCATTTTTTCCTAAAATGGCATCCTAAATAATCCTGTTCCATCAAAGTTATTTTTCAAGCTCTTCACCTTTCTGCCCCTTTTAAGAAGAAAATATAAAATGGAATTCAGTAATTGAAACAATGTTTCACTTGAGCAATATGTTAATGTAATGTTTAAATGATAATGACAATAGTAATATAAATGAAAAGGGAAATGTATGCACACCTTCTCCATGTTGCGTTCAACTTAGGAACAGCCTGCAGCTGGCAACCCTGTATTTACTTCAAGAAAACTGTGTATTCATATTTTTGTTGTCTTTGATGTTGATACAGGTAGTATATTTTTCAAACTCACACTGAGGCCTGTTATCATCTAAAGCCATGCTAAAAGCTGACAAAGTAAACCTGCCAGCTATGGATATGTCGAATTCCCTCTAATTCCCTCAACCTACCACATGCTGAAACCAACTACTTTTTCTTTTTTTTAAACTCACAGTACTTTGGTGTGCACGTGTGTCTCACTCCTCTAATGATTTTCTGTCAGGTGCACTGCAGCAAGCCAAAGAATAGCATCAACCAATTCACAAAACTGTTGTAAGCACCATTTGCTAAAGTAAAATTCCTCTTTCCTCTGCCTTTGACATCCCAGTGACTGCACTGCAGAACGGCTCTAACCACTGCGCTTACAGGTGATAATATGCTGGTATCTTATTTAAATTCTGCAGTGGCATCATCTGCCCTGTATTTGAGCTATGAGGCTGAAATGCTCTTTATTCCAAGATAACCAACAGGTCTTTTGGAGAAAAGGATGTAAATTGTGTGGGGGAGGAAAGAACACGGACTAGGTTTCATTTGCTTGAAAAATTCTATTGCACTCCAAAGAAACAAAGCAGACTTCAGAATAGTCTCAGTCAACCACTGAACCTCTTGTCCAGATGCTTAACCTCTACCAGCAATGCTACCACAACTTACCAGGCAGTTCTTCCAGAACATGACTCTCAGCATAAAATGCTACCGTTAATAATTATTTTCCTTGTCAGTAACAATAATGTATGAGACCTCTTGAATGTCCACTTGCTCCCCTTATTCATCACCTCCTGAACTAGAGCTCTTAATATACACATATGTAAATTGGTACAGCCTGATCCCTCACTCAGCTAGCAACATCTATTTCCATTGCCTATTTACCCTTTCTTCCACATCACATTCATGCTGTCTTTCACACTGTGTTATGAACCAACTAAAACAAAACCCTTCCAGGCTTGTCTGCAATGCCACTTCTTTACACTTTTTTTCTCATCCTTTTTCAGTATCTACCATGACAGCTCCTGCAATGTACTGACTGTATATACCTGGAGAGTTTGCAGCAATTGCCGTTATTTATGTAGCATTCAGATCTTTTTATTAAAAAGATAAAATCAGGCAAGATGCAGCTATTCACACAGCTGCCTTATGAAAATATTATTTTCTCTGCCTTTTACTACATTAGCTCTCCACAGCATCTCCAAGTACATCTTCTAATCGCTCTTATCTTCCCATCTTAAACACAGAAAGAATTCTTGTCAGGGCCCCTAGTGCACCAATAGGCCTTAACAGCCTTGACCAGCCTCACCTGGGACCTCCACACACACCTCTGCCCATGGGCCCAGGAGCTCTATTTAAGCCCAGCCCAGGGCTACCAATTTCTGCTTGAGCTAGGCTGCTACAGTGTTGGTCTCCAGCTCTGTCACAGCCATGGACCATGTTGATCCCAACCCCTGGGCTGGCTTGACCTTGGACCTGCTTCCTCACGGTGAGTTTGCATGATGATCTGGACTTGGTTGAACCTGACCCCAGCCTATGGGTCTGCCTTGCTCAGATGCTGTGGGGACCCTGCCCCCACTCCCAGCTGTGCAATCCCCAGCTCACTGGCCAGAAAGAGTAGCCAGTGTGCACTGTGCCCCTGATAGTCCTGGGAGAAGGACTGTTATCCAATTCTTCTGCTGTGATTAAGATTTCTAGGCCCTATTTTAATACAGTCCATTACACGTAAGAAAATTAGCCTGGGCAATAAGCGTAAGAAAAGCAGTTCCATTGCAGTACTTAATTTAGACTACTATTTTTCTGGAAATGGATGTGCTGTTTACACTGAGTTTGTGTAGTGACTAGCACAGCAGGGTCTATGAGAGGTGCTACCCTAATATGAAAAAGTAACGATGTAACTTTGGAAACTCAAAAAGAAAGGACCTCATCTTTCATTAATGTGAGCTTGAAAACCATTATTGAAATGTTCTCTATTCAAAAAACTGTATCTACAACTGGAAAAAATAGCAAGTGCTCCATTATGTGAGCATTCTGTTTGTAAGCAATGGTCTAGCTGGTGGCACTGATGTGTACTGGAAGCATCAGAGAAAAACTGTCACTGTTTTCTTACATTTGGTGAATGCAGATGAATCACTTCAAGAGAAATCGTTGGTTTTATTTCACCCTTCATCCAAGCTACTTCCAGCTTGAAGATTATCCTGTGGTGAACTTGCCAAGTTTCTTACACTTGAAATCTCCCAGCTGCCAGAATTATACATAAAACCAATGTCTTCACACAGCAATATTTATCAACAAAACATCTCTTTCACTTTTCAGCTAGTCATTTGAATAATAGGTATGAGGTTCACTTACAAAAACTATAAGAAATTTAAAGCTAGGTACTCCACCTGAGAAATCTGTAAAATTTTCCAAGGGCAGATATTGGATTACAGGAGTGCTGAAAAAAAAAAAAAAACACCAAAAAACCCCAGGCTGCTGCTGCACTAGCACACAAAGCAGCAAGCTTTACCATTGGTTTTATTTAAATTTCAATTATATTTTACTTCATCTTCTTCAAAAAGTCATGCATTACAGAAGCTGTGAATTCACTCATGCCTAGGGAAATTATGAAGACTGTGGAAGTACCAGAAGATCATTATTTCTGGGAACTGACCCTTTTTCTGTGTCTCAGACTAACCTTCCATCCTGAATGGTATTCAGACACATATGTGAGCAAGGAACCTATCTCACTTTTAGTTCTGGTGTATAGATAAACATTGTTAGGATGAAAAAAAAATCACAACAGGGATAGCTGTTTTGGTTCTTTTTTTTTTTTTTTAAAGAACCAACAAGACAGACAGCTAACATCTTCTAGTCACATTCAGCAAACAATCTTTCTGTGAATCCTCAAGAAAGAATTTCCACAGTATATCCTTGTCAGCAGCTACTTTTGGCTGTGGTAGCTTTTTTTTGCTGTATGAAGGACAAGGAGAAGAAAAACTTGGCTGGCCCCATGCTCTTGGTGGGTTCCTCAGAAGAGAAGTTCTGAACACTGCCTACAATCATTCTTGCCATGGAAGCTGAATTTCACGTTCTCTTGGGTTAAAATGTGAAGCCAGCTAAAAAAAAATCATTTAGGAGTCCTGCAAGTTACACAAATAAACTAGTAGTAACATTTATGTTTACTAATTAGCTTTAGATTTCCTTACAGAAAAGCAACAAGATGGAATGTTTTATATTTGACTTCCACTATCAGCATAGCCCTGATGCCTGAGAGAAAGCTTTGTAAATGTTCAAAGGAAACTCCTTTAAAACTAGTTATTTCTGATTGGCTTAAATCTGTTACCACTGCTGCACATAATTAGCTGGTTGCTGGGTTTTTTTAATTAAAGTCTGATTTGAAAATAACTTTAGCTTTGAAAAAGAAAATTCTAGCCTCAGACACTCATCCTGAAGCCCTACCCTCCCAGTCAGCACTCTGAAAATTGTAACTTAGAATTGCAACCTCTTACACAGTGAGTAACAAGAATGCCTTCCTTAAATAAACTCTGTTCCAGAAATTCACAGCTTATTTCCTGGATCCAGACAAAGCATTAAATGTGACAATGAAGTGCCCAGTGCTGCTGCAGCTGGGAACCACCATGAAGGTGCCTGGGTGGCAGCAGCAGCTTTCAATTTCATTGAAATAAATAGAACCTAATGGCAACTTTCAGCTCTTATTTTCAAGGGCAGGTGTGGGTATTTTAATGGGACTACTTTTTTTTTGTTCAAATTTTTTTTGTTTCAATGATAAACTTTGCAGGTCCATGGACTATATATCTTACTCACAAACCCCTGTTAAGCCCTGCTACCAATCAAAGGTATTTCAGTAAGATTATATATTGTATCCCAAGAGAAATTAAGAAAATCATTATGAACTTTGCAATCCAAGGATTTTGGCAGATCTGACTCGAGAGAATATGTAAAGCCTTTCCCCTTTCATCTTTAGGTAGTATTTTTTTTTAGAAATGTCTTTTCAAGACTGTGCTAGTAACCTGAAGCAAAGCAACACATCCTCTGTTAGAAAGTCTGGAACACACTGACAACAACTAGTATTACAATGACAGACACAGAAAAACTACGAAAAATCACTGCACATCAGAACCCATTTTTCCTTTTCCCTCCCCAGAAGACATCAGCATTAGTTATAGTCACAAATTCTGTCTCAACTGAAATCTTGGTATTTTAGGCTACACTTCTTTAGTGATGAAAAGAAGACTTGAATGTAAGCTTGTCATATAATGAAAGAAAATTATACCACTAATTGCAATACGGGACAGAAGTGAACTATGACAGTGGCTTGCATTGCCAATGGCAGCAGAATTTAGCCTATATGTACATGGATACTATGACACTGGAAAAGCAGTAATAGGTACAAAAAACTGCATTATACAAAGAGAAATTAAGAGAGAGAAAAATTTACTGAGAAAAGTAAAGTTTCCAAATTTGTGTGCTGTAAGCAGAAATTCTAAGGATCATAGTGATATAACTAAATCAGGAGTTTTGCATAAAGAAGAGTTAGAGAGGCCTGGCTTCCAACTGATTTGTGCCTCAGCTGACTGCAAGCTCCAATTGAAGCTTTTTCTGCTCTTGGGGCATTTGATGGTTCTCCACTCCCAAGGCTGAGTTCTCTGTTACATAACACCACCAAAGTTTTCATGCACGAGACCCAAACTGGGGCTATTCTATTTCTCTTCTCCTTATCTATCCAGCTTTTTCACAAACATAGAAAAATCTTAATAATCTTAGAGACAATTTGGCTGAACATGGCCAGTGGGTTCTGAATGTATTAAATGAGGACAGACAGCAAGACAAGGCTGTGTAGATCTGTCTTCCCTAGGAAATCAGGCTAGCAATAACCATAATATAGGGGCTAAATAGTTTCTTTCTGCTCCCATATGTTAAGTGCTTTGTTTATTTTCAATCATATGTAGAACTAAGATGTTGGTATTATTCCCATTATTGGGATTTCTTAATATATTTTTATGTATCGTCATCATCCAATAGACTGTAAAGTCTTTTTATTTAGGCAGTGAGTCTGAACACTGTTATTAGTCCAAGCTTCTGGCAGGATCTTTTCCTGGAGGTTAAATGGCATCTTTCCAAATTGCACCTTGGCAGAGATTTTGGCTGTGCTTAGACCCATGGGATTTCCCTCTTTTTTTACTTCTAAGTCATTAAGCAACAATAAAATCTTTATGATATCTCATGTCTTGAATTTTACAATTATTCTGGTAGTACGATGAAAACATAGTTTATAATGTCTTTTAAATTTTGCTCCCACATGCTGCATTACCTTCCAACCTGTGTGTCAACAATCTCAAGGCTTTACATTGTGACAACAGGTGTGGGACCTTCCTACAGCAGGACAGTGTGTGTATTTTGATACCAGTCCTCACCATAAATAATATTAAAGAATGTAGTAACTGCTATAGATCTTTTAAGTTTGTTTGAAAAAGTTGGAATAATGCAATAATATCTAAGATTAACTAAAATATCTGTATACTCGCTAAGGTGAGACAGTTTTAATTTATAGCAACTTTATAGCAAATTCAAAAAATAATTCTTGAGAATACAAGTGACAAAATTAAATTTTCAATTCTAGGGTTTAAAAGCCAGCTACTGAAATAATCTCCTCCTCTTCCTCCCCCAAATGCCCCATGTGCAAGTCTGAACCAGTTAAAAGATTCTGTGTTTGGAGTTTGTCTGAAGATACCTACAAATGTTTAAAATTAACTATTTCTGACAGCACTAAACCAGAAATGTACTATAAACTAATAAATATGAAGCTTCCCTGCTATTAGGCCCATGCACTTCAATGCAGAGACAGAACATGGTGTTTGGAATACCTGAACACTCAGCCATTAAAGTAAACAGGGGACACATTCAAAACTCAGTTCATTTGTCAATCTGACAGCAGCTGGAAGATTTCTGCATGCAAAATATAGCAGCATCTGGCTATCAAGAATATTTAAGACCTTACCTATTGATCTCTTTCATCTGCTTAAATTAATTCCAGATGTTAAGATGCCAAAAAATGGTGATTAAAGATCCCATGCATATAAAACTCAAATCCCAATAAGCAGTGAGATGATGATACAAATACTATGAAACAAACCCAGCAGCAGAGTTTGCAAATAATTGACTGAAAACCTAGAGAACTAGAAACCTTTCTGCCAGAAATGGAAGACGGTATGGCTTATTGAGAGTGAGAAAGAGAAAATACATTTTGCTACTCTGTCAAGAAAGACTTTAAGAAGAAAATTGTTGCAAGGAGAGATAAGGAACTAGACAATGGGAAAATGTGTTTGTGATTCTGCATATTTAAAAACAAAAAGATCAAGGCACAATATTACTTACAAGTATAAGCTAGGCATAACTTCTCTAACAAGGTCCTGTAGTTTCTGCAAAAGTCAGGTTTCACATATTAAATCCCTGCAACAGATTCATTTAAGTTGAATTGGAGGGCTTCACAATATAAAGCAACATATATTGCTACACTAACTAGGTGACTTAAAGATACAAGCCTTATCTTACCTTTATTCATTTTTAAGAGAGCAGAATGAAAATCAAGTCCCCAACACCTACATTTATTCTTCCAGAAAAAACTCAACTATACAAGGACACTATCTTTATCCTGTACCTTTCTTCCCTTTTTAGTATAGGAATGTTGTGGCTTGAATATGAGATGTAAATAGAAATAGCTATTATTCTATGTCAGGAGCAAAGAGATGACATTAGAGGAGAATCTGTTCACACTAGAAGCCAGACTAAATTAAGTCTTGAACTATAACACACTGTTATGCTATCAGAATCTGGCTCTAAGCCAGTTAGTCTCAGTGTTGCCTCTGCAATCTAAATTTGGCTATTAAAAATATACTTATCTATAGAAAAGAAGGAAAGCAACACACAACTGTTGGTAACCTTTCTAAGTTTACAGAAAAGTAATAAAGCATTATTTTTGTAGATTAAATACCTAATGCCATTAAGACTGAATAATACTTAACTTCAAAAAACACCAATAGAAGAGTGGCAGCAATTTCCAATCAAACCTGTAATTCTACCTAGTCTTTCTAAGGTCATGCAAGTGTCATTCCCACAATGAGATGACTTATTCTTCATTTTGGGGCTCTGCCTGGGTGCAGAGTGGGGACTGAGATAACAAGCTAGAAGAAGGGAGCAGAGGAAGAGGAGGAAAAGTTCGTTGTTGTTATTGGGTTTTTTTGAGAAGCATTTGACTAAATGCTTTGAATCATTTTTCTAAAATCATTAGACTAAAAAGTATTAAAGTCTAGTTCATAAAGAAAAGAGCAAAATATGAGAAAGAAACCAGAGAGGAGTTGAGAATTACTGATTAATGGAAAAAATAAAGCAAAGACATGTAAGTGAAGCCTTCTGGTTCCCTAACTCTTTAGGCATTGTCAGAAAAAAAAAAACAAAATAAAACCACCTGTCCCTGAGGGTCAAGAATTCTTAGTTAATTTTTTTCCGAGCATTCAGAGGCCCTGTGATGACACACATACTTAATTTCATTGAGGAAATTTTAAATTATCATACTTGATTTCTGTAATTAAAAAAATACTCATTAAAATGTAATGAGTAAATGTATAAATGCATTTTTACCACTCCAAAAAGTTCTTGCTGAAAAAAAGAATTTATAAATAAATTCTAAGGAGGATTATCTGATAATAAAGGAAAACTTAGCTAAACAGTTTTACAAAGTTTAACTGCATTAAAGGTTGAAATGGCATGTGAGCATCCAGCATGGGAACGATGAATTGGTGCTCAGCCTTA
Source organism: Grus americana (assembly GCF_028858705.1). Taxonomy (NCBI): domain Eukaryota; kingdom Metazoa; phylum Chordata; class Aves; order Gruiformes; family Gruidae; genus Grus; species Grus americana. The sequence continues at coordinate 90,503,041 of NC_072854.1, forward strand.
GAATTACTGCCACCTCCAAAGGAAAACTTGAATCAAATAACCTAAGCTTCACTATCCTGGATAAGAAAAGGCAAGGCTTGGGTTCATAAAGTTTTAAAAAAAATAATCTGGACCCAAAGATCTGAGAATATTATCAAGACACAGGCAACAGCAGGGACTCAAAAACCTATTCCCTGGAACTTCTAAGAAAGGATGTTTTATTCAGGAGAGCACTATCACTATGCCTCTTTGGCCTGATCTCTCCTCATCTTGTGCGGGCTTATCAATTTTTAGAAGCAAATCCTGTAGGACTTTTGTCAGACACCAAGTCATATGCTTTTAGCTCGTGTGCTGACAAGAATTTGGCAGTAATACTAACATACACCTGAGAAGTCCTTGTGAAAAATGCAGCAAGTAAAAATTCTAATGACACTGCGGAAGGACAGATCACCTACTGTGTCACCAAGGTTATACAAGATGAAAAGAGGAAAAAAAAAAACCAGAATTTTTGGGAAAAGTATGTTTTGGGTTCCCCTCCCCAGCATAAATTTGGAAATCTGCCCTGAAAACACAATGTCTCATCTACATCCAGAGAGATTAGAAGAATGTATCGTTAGTGAAGCATCCACTCTTTGTGTGCCGTTCCTGGTTCACTTGTTCTAGGACTGATCTATCGTGGGAAAAAACACAGGATATGTACTGTTTCATCCCAGCAAGGATAGTTCTGAGCCAAGTGGAACTGTATACAAAGAATTCATGGCACTGGTTGATCATCTTATTTTAGAAAGGCTTTTCTTTCAGTGGCTGCTCACTTGCTTGTTTTGTAAGGATTAGCATCTTTAAAGGGTTTACATGTTACATATATAAAGGAATGATGTACACAAACAGTACAAATCTGCAAGTGGTGCTTGTGTTACCATCCTCTTGTGCGTTGACATGGGAGGGACTTCACTCATAGCAAAGCTCCTAGAGACACTACATAGGATTTTATATTCTTTTTCCATTGGGAGGAGTGAATACTGGCTTCTAATACAGAAATAAATGACATACTGCATCTGCAAAACAGTGCCTGTCTTCTTAAAGAAGGCAACCTCAACTGTAAATGTCTGTAAGAACAAAAATTTCAGTGGAAGGAGAAAACAAAAATGTGCAAACTGAAATTGCTACAAGGGAGAGTCAGCAGTTCTTTCCCAGCGGGGATGTCAGTATGCAATGAGAATGAGTCATTATGATGCAGCTCTGTGATTCAGATAATTCAAAGCCACTCTGGGATGTCACACCACCAACATATTTTTGCTCTGTGTGAATCCATACAAAGACAAAAAGTATTCTTCAGCTCTTAATAGATTCCCACATCTCTAATAACTTTCTTATAAGCTTTTTTTCTTGCCTTTTTTTTCCCCAAATTCGTTACTGGAAATCTGTTTTTAGCCAACTTTTGATCCTTAATAAAATGACCTTATTTGTTTCAGGCCACTTGTTATCAGTAAAGCTAGAGGTACCACATAGCCAAAGAAAACCTTAGGCAATTCAGACAAATATTCTAAAACCAAGACTCAAAACTAGTTAAGGACCAAAAAACCAGAACTGTTTTGCCTTTAATAATTTTTTATTCATAAAGTTGAACAAGAAAAGGCCTTCCTCCGAGATGCAACATAAGTCTAAAGCAACTGCTTTTCTCCCAAGTAAACAAGTTTAGGACAGTATGAATATTTTCCCTACTCTTATGTTCAAAGTATGGTCACCATGCCCTGTAATTTATTTTGTGGCAGAACATAAATTAACATGTAGACATGGAGTATCCCTTACTACTTCCTAATCTATTTTTATTAATAATTGCTACAATCAGCCTTTGAACAGAATGGATGTACAATAGATCAGCAGAGTTCAGGCACGCGACAAGATATAAAAAGTGATTTCTCATCATGTGCATTTCTAGTCTGCTCTCTAGTCATAACCCTACTAGAATGTTCCTTAACCTGCAACAGCAGAAAGAAGAAAGAATTTCCCGCAGCAACAAAAGTAAAGCCTAATTCTGCTACTGAGAAGGACAGTTGGAAAACCTATGGGAACCTATTTTCATCCTACTAGCCACAGGAAACATGGAAGGGGATTAGGCACCATTCACTTTACCATAGGATCTGAAAGAATGAAAATCAAATCCCGATGTTATCTATACCAAGAGTTTTGCCTGTGGAAAGTAAGAGATTGTGAATGACCCCAACAGATTTCTTGATGTTTGTGGAGTCTAAAGAAGAACAACTGCAAAATGAATGAAAAATCTCTTGAGAGCATTGTGGGTACTGGCAGTACACAGAAAATTTGTGAGATCTGAAGAATCCTTTGGTCACCTTCAGGGACTGTAAAAGAATGGGTTGGTTTCCTCCAACTCTCTGGAAGCCTGCTCAGAACATATTAAAGTTTCTTCTTTGGGCAGACAGGAGAAGTATAGACTTCAGCAGAAGCAGTCATGAAGGACAGCGAAATGAGTCATCCTAGTGCACTGCTAACGATCTCATCAATCCTTCACTGTGTCAAATTATAAATATATAGTAAATATTGACAGTCATTTTGAGGCAGGTTTTGAAAGAGAATGTTTATCTTGTTTCTGTTCTTCCCAGGACAGATAATCCTCAAACAAGCTAGCAGTTTCAAAGATTTAGGGAGAAATTCATTATGCAGAATATGAAGATTCACTTTAATGGAGATTTTAGGTTGCTAAAGGCCTACTGGTGTTTTGTGAATATTTTTTCTCCATTCACTTCCCTCCACTATAATCTAGTTATTTATTTTGCTAGAACCTTCTTCTTTGCAACTTCTAACATTTGCAGTCAGTTTTGCCTACCTCAAACTCTAGAGGACCAACAGCATACTCAGTGATGCTCCGTGTTATGCAAAATCACATCTGAAAATACTGTAAAACATTAACTTCTCATAAATACTGCACAAGTGATTCTATCACACAGCAAAACTATGCTGAACTTAAGCAAATTTAAACTCAGATGACAAAAATGGAAATGGCAAAAAAGTACTTCTCTGACATATAGGGCACCACACCCCAATCACTATATACCTCCTCATCCAGAACACACATTTCAGAGAAAAGAGTAGAAAACACAGGAAGAAACATTTTTGTGCCCTTGTTTAAAAAAAAAATAAAAATAAAAAATTGCATCTACTTTGCTTAGAAGTCCAAGCTAAGGGAAATTCTCCAAATAGAAAACATCAAACTACATATCTGTGCTATTTGGCAAAGATGTAAGCAACTGGAAGTTTTTTCAGGATAGTACGCTTCTCATCAGGCAGGATGTTCCTGTCTCTCATTGTAACTTACCACAGAGCATTTAAACTAATACCACTATTAAAGTTAAATCCTTCACACTAATTAGCTGGAAGAATCATATTGGAAGGTGCATTGTAACATCTAAGAGTTTGGTGACTGTTCTATAGATCTAAAACAATTTTGCAATACAATTTGTGTAACATGCATTAATGCTTAATCATATAACAATTTAACTTGTGTTTTTCAGAATCTAAGACAGAATGTTGAAGAGAATTGTTTATTACATTGTTGTAAAAATAGTCACAAAAATATATCTGGTATTTTTCTGCACATTCACATGGAATATTCTGTAATTAACACACACGCACATCCATACACACACTCCCTTTCATCCACACTACTCACCAAATCTTACATTATAAAACAGGGATGACCAATGGTCCTTATTCTCTGTGTCACACACCAAACCTTACTGAGGTCTAAAGTCACAGAGATGCCTCAAACTTTGGACGACGAACAGAAAAAGCAGCGCTGTAAGTGATTTTCAAGCACAATTGAAAATTGTGCTCTTGACTACCCAAGAGCTTCACTGTTCCCTGGTGAAAGACAGTATGCTAGGAATTCAACCAGGTTCTCAGACTATGAAACTTGTCACCCCTTCATTTACTGCCTGTCATAATCAGTGTTTCTGATTAACCTACCAGGCTCATTCCAGCAGAGTCCCACAGTGATGACACAGCAGAAGCATGGTAGCCACCCTGAACTGGTTGTGACACACATGCATACCAAGCACCAGAACTAGCCATTCTTTTATTAGGTAAATAATGTGAGGTAATCTCAAAAACACATTTCTGCTTACAGGTGACCACGCACTTTTCATACTCTATGTTGAAAAAGATAATAATGTTACTGAGTGCACAAAAGAGATTGAAGTTATCATGTAGCTTTAACACAAGATGCTATCTGTTCCAGCTAAAATTTCCATTTCATGTAGTGTGATTGGAACCAATTTTGTTCAGCTTTATTTCTCCAGACCAACAAAGAGAATCCAATGAATGAAAGCCCTTTAATAAAAAAGAAAATAATTTTAAATCCTTCTCTCTCTTTTTGAAGCTAGCAAAGACAGACAGGCAATGTTGCTGTATAAAAAAACTAAGACATCATGCGATAATGATTCTATGTGAGCTCATTTGAGAAGGCATTAAACCCTTCGAAAACTCAGGCACGATATGACATGCTTATTTAATGAGAAAGTAATTTCCTAATTCTTCTTTTGCCAAACAGTAAATTGAATTATTTTCATGTAAGCTTTGGTTTCTTCGTCTGAAAACTCACAGATGCTATGTAACTGAGGCAGAGCAAATTTCTGCTAATTAACCAGGCAAGAATTAGTTTATGAAAGTTCAGATGAGGTATGTTTTGATGTGACAGAAAAAAGAAGGAAGAGAGAAACATTTGCTAAATGTACAGCAAACAGACAATAGTAAATGAATGGCTAAATTTAAGAAAAACTAATCTACTAAGAGTGGGAAAACTGTACCTCAGATCTTACAATTTTGTTTTACAGACAAAGTATGTATGTACTCCAGACCTAATTTATCTTTGTCTAGTTATTTACTGATCTTGGATAACATACAAAAAGGGATACAGTAATATTAGTATATAATATTTTCTAAATGATTAATGAAGATTAATGTCAGCACTTTTAAGACAGCCACCACAGTTTCAGAGAAGAGTCGTCCAGGGCTACTTGCAACTTGGCCATGTTCTTCATTGTACATTCTCAAAGAGTGGTTTGAATCACTCTTTCTTTTCTTGTGTTGTGCAGTGGCCTACACTGCCTCTCCCTGCTATTGCTTTATAAAGTTATTAGTAAGAGAAAAGAATTTCCTAACACTATTACTTTAGCGCATCACAAGGGTAGCTTTTCTACCTCCACCTTACTGACTGAGCAGTGATTTTGTTATTCAGGGCCTAGGGGAAGCAAGAGCATGACCTAAGTTGGCGAACTGGTCAGACCCAAGAGAACCAATGGATACAACGCTAGTTGGTGAATGTAGTGAAGCATCAGTCCCTGCATTTGAGATATACTACTAGTAGGTCGTAACCGCTGTATAATAATTGTCAGTCTTTTGCTTTTGTCACCTCAAGACCGTAAGTCTATGTTTATTTTTAAATTGCAAATGTAACTGGAAAAGCTGTAGGTATTCTGGAAGCTTTTTAAGGGATCACTTCTCTCCTTACAGTGAGGTCCTGTGCATTAACTCAGCAAAACTGAAGAATATAGTTTGAACATTTAGCTGATGTCTTTTGGGGGCCGCTAAGCTTACAACTAGCTTGAAGTATGTTTCTGATGCTGTAACTCAAGATGATGTAACCTTACATATGATGACACACACAGAATAACTGGTTACTGGGATATAGCTTGACTGAACTAACAGAGCCAAGTAAGAAAAGCTGATAGAATTCCCCAATACAAGCCTTGCAGCTCCCCTCCTCTCACCAGATACATCAAATACTGTCTTTAAAATTGCAGAAGTTTGGTTACACAATCATGCAAGTTTTCATCCTGCTATACCAATGAATGGGTTTCCTCGTCAACAATTCCTCCCCTTTGCCCACCCCTCAAATAGCAAATCAACTATTGTTCAAAAATGGCATACAACACAATTGCTTCTTTCTTCACCAGTACCAGAGACATGGCACATGGAACTCTGAGGATGAATTTAAGATTCATCTAACAGCAGCTTTTACAAACAGCAGCTCATTGTTAAAAATGTCATAATAAATGTCTATGCTAATAATACTTACTTTAAACTTACCAAATCTTTTTTTACAGGTAGCAGTTTTTTGGTAGTCCACAATGAGATCATCTGTTTTAAAAGGTTTTAGGAAAAAAACCTGCATCAAAAGATAAATACTGCATCAAAACAGCAGCACAGGTATCTTGCAAGGTGACATTAAATGTGCTAGTTCAGATACCACAGTAGCACAACACTTTATCTGGATAATTTTCTTACACTCTTGGAAAAAAGTTGGAGATGAAGGTTATTCTCTGAAAACTTTTATCAGAAGGTTTGATTATCTACTTCCTGCTTAGAAATAATAAGAAGCACTATGCTAAAACCTTGAATCTGCAGTACACAGTATTGCAAAAGGCTTGCTTCCCTTTCAGACAACTGGCAGAAGCAATCCCTAAACACAAACAAAACCTGTTGATTGTTCTTTGAGAAATATATGTATATTCTTCAAATAATTTAGGGAAACAAGCTTAAATAGCAGGCCAATAAGTGTGTGGCAAATGGCAACTGATAAACAATCAAAACCATCTTTTATATCTGTCCAGTGTCAGTCAGGAGTGCACTAGCTCCTGCTGGTGGTACTCCTGCCTGCATACCTGCTATAGGTTCTAGATACATCCAGAACTGAATTGTAGGGGGGAAAATACCCCCACATGGGAGGAACTGGCAGAGGTGAGGAAGACAGCAAAATACTCCTTGTTTTTATTAAGTAGTTATATTTACCAACTATTTATTCCCAGAAAATTTTATTTACCGGTTTTCCCTGAAAATAAAAAGCAGAAAATCTCACAATAGGAATTTTTATTTTAATAAATATCTAACAATTTTCCTGTCAAAACTGATAGAATGTATTGTTTCAAGTCAGAAAATAAGTTGAAAAGCAACATTCTTATTTAACTGCATTTTGGTCTTATAAATCTGGTTAAAATTAAATTTGAAATTAACAGCCTGTATATTAAACCCAAATGGGCGGTAACTTATTATGGTCCTTGAAATAAAAAGCTGCATTGTCTTCCTCAAATTTTAATGATTATGTCAGATATGGAAGCATGATGAAAAGACTTTGAATTTTTGAATAACAAACATTGACAAATACTCTATTCCATTATACTACACACTGCACCTAACAGCAAAATGAATTTCAACCTTTACACTAGTCATGTTCAGAACAGTCATCTTTCCATATCCAGAGTTTGTCCTCTGCTATGATAGCCTTCTGGTTTCTGACTTGATTACCTTCACGTTTCATTAGCAACTCTGAGAGATTTTTATTGTTTCAACTGCTTCATTCCATTTTGAATGAGCAGGAAGGCATGGCCTTGTTTCTCCTCTTTGGAGGCACGTGCACATGATGAAAGTGAAGAGCTCAAAAACAATGGGACGGAATTATGTTCCTGTAGGTATCTGGACAGACGGAGCAGACCACGGTCCTCACCTCCTCTTAAATCTAATTAATCCAATTCAACCCCACGTCTCTGTCCAAACCACCTTTAGGTATGCAGGTACCTAGACAACACCCATGCAAAAGAAATCCTGCCTGGTTACTAATCATACTTAATGTTTTCTGTCTTACCTACTTTAAATGTGAAACACTATCATTTTTCTCACATATGCCGCTGAAAAATTGGTCTTACAAGTTCTAACTTCCCGATCCGGTGCAAACCTCGCCTAAGAAAAAACACAGGAGCACATCACGCAGTAAGTAGAAGAGCCGAGCTCGTACAGACAGAGGCACGGACGCTCCCCACACAGCAGCTGGCCGAGGCGCTCCCGCCCCCACACCCACGGCAACGCGGAGCCCGCCCCCGCCACCAGGCCCTGCCTCGGCCCGCCTCGCCCTCAGGGCTGGGCGCCTCAGCCGGCACCTGCCGCTCTCCTCGGGGATCTCACAGAGGCTTCTCCACACGGAAACGCATAGGCAGACGCCGTATACGTATGTACGTGTACGCGTGCCTCACAAGCTATTGCTTCGGCATCACCGTCAGCTCCCGCAAGGGGAAGAGAAACACCTCGGCTCGGGCCGCCCCGCCCCCTCCCCTCCCCTCCCAACACCGCACCCCATTCCCCGCCCCGCGCACGTGGGGCTCGTGCAAGGCACGCGACTTCCGGCCGGGCCTGGGGTGGCACTCCTTGGCTCCCGTTCCAGCCCCCGCCCCTGCAGCGCGCACGCGCCTCCTCCCGCCTTCCCCCCTCTGACAGGAACGCGCGCGCCGGGGTGTGCACTCGGGCTGCTGCCGCGCCTGCGCGACGCCGTGCCTTCCCGGCGTGCCTGGCGGGAGTGTCATGGCGGCTCCCTGTGGCCGGTTCCTGCACATGGGTTGAGGGGGCGCCGGCAGCGCCTGTCAGTGCAGGGGTCGCGAGCCGCGGGCGAGGTGGCAGTGGTGGGGAGCGGAGCGGAGCGAAGCGAAGCGGGGCGGGGGCGGCGGGACCATGCTGGCCCTGGAGCGCTCCCTGCTGAGGGGCTTCCTCAGCGCGGCGGAGTCCCTGGAGTGGAAGCAGGGAGAAGTCGCGGCGGCAGGTGAGGGGAGGTCCCGGACCGGCGGAGGGAAGGTGCCCTGCCGTTGTGCGCGGCCGTTGCTGTGGGTATCCGGAGCCACTGACATGTCCGACTGCCCCAGGCCGAGCCGGAGCCGCGGCTGGCGGCTCCCTACACTCGCGCCCTCTCCGGGGGCGGTCGTGTTCCCTTCTCCCGCCCTTTCTGCCCCTCGCCAAGTTCCGGGGGGCTCCTGCCGGCGCCGCGGGGCGGGGGAGCCCCGTTGGGCTCGTCAGGCTGGAGGAGCGCGAGGGGCGCTGCCGGCAGGGCTGGGGCGAGAGCTGCGGCCGCCGCTCCGGGGCTCTCTCGGAGTTTCTCGGCCGCTACCTGCCGGTCCGACGGGGCTTCAGGTGGCGAGGCTGCGGCAGCGGCAGTCCCTGCCCTGCGCTCGGTGGCTGGCAGACGCCCCACAACCCAGTTCATGTCGGCACTCGGCGGGCTTTTAATCACGGTGCTTCCCTCGACGGCCTCATGACCCGCGAGTGAAAGACGACCTGTTTGAATTTCGCAGTGATATGAAACTCTTGTAGCAAAACATGAGGAGTAAAAGTCTGGCATGAGCTACCTATTCTATATGTTATTAGTTACTTAGTCGTAGTTGCTTGTGGGAACATTGGAAGGTAGTCTCTTGAGGGGACTTGATTAGGTTGTTACTGGCTTTCCTGCAGGGGAACACAGCAGCTTTTAAAATGTAACATTTGTTATGAAAAGGCACTTCCATATTTCAGACAGGCTAGAAATACGGTTGTGCTCAAGTCACATGCCATGCTGTTTAAAACATTCAGAGGTTGTAGCATATTGAAAGACTCATTTATCGTTACCCAAGCACTTACTGAATTTTGGAAAAGAACTGTACAGACCTACTCAGCTCTATTTCCTAATGTTATTACTTCTTGTTTAACCTTAACCATTGTACTGTCCAGGAATGTTAGGTGATGTGACTGACATCTGTCAGATCTGTCCTATCTTTTCACTGAGAGTTGTTTATGCTGTTTGTAGTGTGTGTGAGGTTTTTTGTTTGGTTTGTTTTGTGGTTGGGGGTTTTTTTTAGTTTTGTTTTTAAGTAGTGTGCTGCTGCAATATGTGGAAGACTGTTGTTGAAGAAAGGTATCTTGCAGTAGAGATAGAAAACAGTGGGGTTTGTGAGGATTCTTAGTTGTCACTTAAGTGAGTCCTTCCTATTGATGATCCTGAAACTAAATTTAAAGACTGTGACCCTGAATTTGTATGGAGTCTTATAAGAAGCTAAACACCAAATCCAAGGCAGATTTTATGCACTTACAGTTTTGTTACAGCATTGTCGGAAAGAGAAAACCTCAGTATTCTTCGTTAATGTCCTCACAGCCAATAGCTGTTCCTTAAGCTACAGCATAACCTGTCTGGGCAACTATAATCCAATATAAAGAAGTTTAGTGAAAGAAAGTCTCACCAAAACATAGATTAGAGAAAGAGTTTCTTGTTATTTCTGTTCTCTGTGAGAGTATGATGTCAGCAGGGCTGAAGAACCAATTCTATTCTTTTGTATATGCCCTTCCAGGTACAGCTTAAAGTGTTAAATCATCTAGAACAAATGATCTCTTACATCATTCAGTTGATCATTGTTGTAAAGAACAAAAGTAAATTGTGGTCAACAGCCTGGTCCAGAGAGATTAGAATGAACGTATCTCTATCACCCATTTCTACCAAGTCATCCATCGCTGCTGTTGAAGTTGGTTCTTCACTTGTTCTTCCCATACATTTGAGATTTAGAATACTTGTTTTAGCTGGATGATCTTGGGGCTGGATCTATACCTGTGCTAGCATTAGATTGCTAGCTCGAGTACTAATATTAGTGTAGCTATGGTAACGCTGAGTGCATAGGAGCTGCAATTCCCAACTGGAACCACAAATTAATATTGAGGCAGCTATCCTATGCGGACCTCTGCATTTCCTCAGCTACACCATTACCAGCATCTGTATCAGTTAGTATAAAACCAGTTAGTACATCTACATGAGTTGTAGCCACAGCTGCAGCATACACAGATACTGATTTTTCTCAAGAATAGACAGTTTAAACATGGTGAAGTTGTTTTAACAGCTGCTGGATTGATTGCACTGTAGCATATCTGAAGAAAAAAGGGAAGATACCTTGTGTGAACAAAGCTTCTTAGGAATTAAATATATAGCACTTCATGACTTCCATTTGTCTTGAAAGGTTTCAGTAGACAAACATTCATGGATCCAAATCAACCCTAGTAGTTACTCCTAAGAACCTGATTCCATATGCGGACTTCTCATTGAGATAGTAAACTTATCATAAGAAAATAATTCTTTTATGAAGATAAAATCATACCGTCTGTTCTTTGTGAATGTGCTAAGCATTTAAAGGAAGGACTGAGTAGTTTCTGCAGTTTTACATGAGAGTTTATTTACTGAACTCTTGCAAGTATTGAGCCATTTTTATTTGTCGTGTTTTCTCTAAAAGGGTTCTCCAGTCTGTGAAATTATTGTCTTGTCTATAGGATTTTACTGGAGCACACTCATGTAAAATATTTTGGAGGAAGAAAACCCTCTTGTGATAAGTGAAGTTGTCTTCAATATTTGTAGTATACATGTTTGAAAGGCAATTCATGTATTTACTGTGAAATTTCAGTGCAAGTTTGTGTTTTACATTCATCTGACAGTTTGTATGTCACTAACATTCATACAAGTTCTGTAAAATTTATTTTGAATAAAGTGACGTCTGCTACTGCTGTTCTTTAGTTTCAATGCAACTACACTTTTACTGCAATGTAAATGAAGTTTCATTCCTTGAAAGAGGAGTGGTGTATGTTTTGGTTTGAATAGCTCTTGTAAGACAAAGTTGTTTCAAAATTGACACTGATTTTTTTTTTCTGTTTTCTTTTTTTTTTTCCAGAAAGTGGATCATTATTGCAGTTGATTTTTGATGGGAAATATGAGACAATATTTTCAAATTCAACCATCCAGAATGTTTTCAGTGCATCTTCCGTGACAGAGGAGAATATTGACAGTTACTTGGAGAAACAGATTCTAGCATACCTGGACTGTTCTGCAGAGGTTGATAACGTGGAAAGGTGGAAATTATTATTTATTATATGGAAGATCAATAGAGGCCATGTTTGCTTTTTACAAAAGGCATTTTTTTTTATTTTATATGTGACACAGGGCCTCCAAAATTCTTGTTCTGAGAGAAAAACAGAAAATGGGTTTCTTGGGTTGTTCCCCCGCTCCCTTGGGGCATCTATTCATTATCATTGTTTTCTCACTGTATGCTTTTGTGATATGAGGGTTTGTTGAAAACGCTATCTTTATTTACAGTGATTACCTCTGAAGCTGCTAGTTTAAAGAAGCCATCAAATGTAAATTCATGTTGTCATGTATCATCAAACAATTTTTAACAGTTTTCTCTCTGAAACATTGCATTACATTTATGTGACTACTTGAAGTACCGTGTAATGTTACTGTCGAGCAATGCCTGTATTTCTAAGTCTGACTTATAGTAATGTCATTCTACTCTTCTTAATGTAAAATGATTAAGTTATTACTCATGGATGCTGTTTATCATTTAATTATTTTCTTCACAAGACTGTCTCTGATAGATTCTGTCTGATTGTATGCGAATATGCGAATTCTTGCTGTTAGTGAGTCTGACTTTAGTGTTTACAGTTTGCTACATAAATAGTGAACAGACTGAAATCTATCACACTAGGAATAGTAGAAGCAGAAAACTATATATATGTGCATAAATATATTTGTTTATTTTAAAAGGTGAGGGTGGGAAAAAGTTTTGCTGAAACAAGAGCAAAAGATAAGGAAACATAAAGGTAAAAAGAAAGTAAGAGAAGGGTAATGTATTGCCAATAACTGTGGCTGAGTACAAATGGCTGTGCTTTGGTATGGCAGACATAAAAACAAGAGTGTTTGCTAAAATACCAGAGGGAAACAAACAGTTGGCACCTCTAAAATGTTGAGCTGAGATTTGTTAGTGATTATAGTGTGTCAAAAGCTTATCTTCTAGTGTGGTATACAGTACGATGAGCTCCTGTTTTCTGATTTGCAATGTTCAGAGGTTGTTCCCATGCATTTTTGTCTCTAGGCATTTGTTTGTTTTTGTGGTGTTTTGGTTTTCTTTCTTACTTTTTTTGTGTGTTGCTGTTAAATATTAGGTGGAGTTTAGATGGTAACACAGTCTAGAGAAATTTTTTCAATACTGCTAGATTCCGTCATCTTGTAATAGTTTAAATAACGTGGCAAGAAAAGAAAGATTGGTCAGGGTTTGAAACAGACCAAATCCTGATCTTAATCACTGCTTGAAATGTGTTGCTGCCTTTTATGAACCATTCAGCTTCTTAAAGACAATCATAGTCTATATCATGCTCTTAATAATACTTTATACATATCCTGTCATTGCGATGTGTCCTCTTCTGCTCGACTGTGAGCTTTTATTGGCCTGTATGCCATTTATAGGGCTGCACTGCTGCTGTCCTACTGCAGTCAGCAAAGCAATTTGTTCCTCAGGTGCTCATACTCCAGCTCTTTGGTCTTTGAGTTTTTTCTTGTTCCCTCTGCAACTCTAGGCAGCATTGGAAGCCCCCTTGCCAGAAGATCTGGAGGCAGATCTGCAGTATTTAGCCTTTCAGAAGCAGACAGAGAGTTTTGTGCCCAAAATTACAGCCTAGAGTTTTGTTCAAAATTAAAGTGTGTAGTCTTCAAAATGTATCAGTGTCTGCCAGAAATATTTTTTGTTTGTAGCAGTCAAGTGAATTTTTCAAGCTCCATTAGTAATAATATAAGAAGCTTTGAATGATATTGGTGCTGAAGGAAGACAGACGTGACTTTCTTGTGATAGAAAAACTACTGAAAGACAGATCATTTCCTATTTTATGTAGGCATTGCTTACAGCACTTAAATCTGTACTATGTTTGTTTGTCTCCAGTGACTTTCCAGGTTAAAATGTGTTACACAGTTATTTTTCCTACCTGCAGGCCTTCTGCCCCTTATGAAAGGAATTAATGACCTTCCATTGCCTTTGGTGAAAATGTTAATTTTCTTTTTTCCACTGAGTGATTCAAAGGAAGTGCAGCAAAACTCCAAGTTTTAGCTCAGAAAATTAGTCAGACACTGGTTTTCTTGTGACTTTTAGTAGACTGGCTTAGTTCAACTATATGCACTTTTTTTTTTTTTTCCCCATGAACTGAAAGTTGTAATTCTGGAGATTAAAAAATGCAGTTGGGAGTTGAATTCAATTGGAAACAGAAAGTTGGATAATGTTAATCTTATTCTTTTAGAACAATATATACACAGTACAAAGTACAGTTTTATAATAGAGTTAAAAGAACTCTTAAGGAGTTCTTTTTCTGAAGCTAAAACTGAGCAGCTTGAGGGCAAAACAGCTCAAAATTTGGATCTAGATTATAATTGCTTTGGACATAGCCTGTAACTTTTTCCACTTTCAAATCCATGGTTCTGTAAGACAAATGTTAAGCAGTATTTTAAAATTTGCTGCAACTTTTTCTATCACTTTAACTGCTTCCTTCCCCTGCTCCAGACGTTTTTTCACTATGGCACTTTTAACCTTTATGGCTTAAAAATGAAGTCTCAAAGCATTCCTTACAATAAACTTACTGAATAGGAGATTTTTTTTTTTTTTCCTGTTATCACTACTCACTTCAATGGTTAACAGTTATCTTCTATGGAAAACGTAGCTTCATAGCTGTATTTTAAATCAGCAAATTGTAAAGGATGAAGCAATGGTATATATGTTAACCATATAGAGGGGGAATGCCTTTTTATTTTTTTCATGAGCTCCATGTGAAGGAGATGCATTCACTGCCTCACATAGTTTGATTCAGAAGACTGGAAGGAAATAGTGTGCAGGACACAGTAAAAAGCTTGTTTCAAAAGAGCTTGAAGGTCTCTTGTTATGTTTGATTCCAAAATGTAAAGGAACAAGGAAATGAGCACTAAAACTTGTTTTTATTGACCATGTATTTACTACTTTTACCTTATTCAACATATAAATGAATACCAAACTTTCCAAAACAAATCCATACAATAAAGCTTGTTATTATTTTCCAACTTGAACACTGAATGGTATTTCTCTTGGGGCGTCTGGTGGTTGGCTAACTGATGTGCTATATATATTGAAAGACAAAAATGAAGAAATTCTTGCTATTTCTGTAGCTTGCTTTGATGCATATGAATTGGAAAAAAAAAAACAAACAAAAAAACACTATTCAGTGTCTGATTTCGCTTTGACTTTTCTTCTGTAATTTCTGACTTCACTAAAAAGAAAAGAAACACTCCCAAAACCTGTAACCTAATCGCATCTTAAGCATAGCCCGGCTATTGAGTATTTTCTCACTCTTATATTTTGTTTGTAAATTCTAGCATTATATGCAAATTCATTATTTTTTCCAGTACAAATGCTCTATTATTCTTCACTTTGTGCAAAATTAGGTATAGTGATATGAATATTACAGTGGAGTGCGTATAAGCATCTGATTTTACGTCATGGATCACAGTCCTACTGGACTTGGTATAATCAGTTGTTTAAAAAAAAAAAAAGGCAGCAAAACCCCCATTCGCATAGAGAAAGTAAGAACAAGATGGGTGGATACAGGCATATGTCTAAGGAAGTATAAGAAATAAACTATGTAGGTCACCATAGTAAGTGGGACAGTAGCAGCAGTCCCTCTGCTTTTCAGGCAGCACAGAAGAGCGTTTTTCAGGCAGCCTTTGGGAGGTGAGCATTTGCAGGTCTGCATTGTAAGTGTGAAGGGCAGTCAGGGAGATGGAATGAAATTTTTTTCTTGGGGGAAAAAAAAAGGAGGGGATAGGCAAAGAAGACTAGCATTTGTAGGGAGTAGAGCTTGAGATTGACTTTTTGATACAGAGTGAATGAGAAGGAGACTGGAAGTTGGTCGTGAAACTGAAAATGGGGAAAAAAATAAATTGGTGGTGATGACAAATTAGCCAGTGGAAAGACAGTATCCCAGCCAAAGTAATGGAATTGGTTACCAGTTTTAGAGGCCTTCCACATGGCTATAACTGTGTCAAGACTTCAAGCAAGTTTACCTGCCAGATAGATATATATCTGTAATGTTAAAATAAATTTTAAAATATTAGTAGAAATAATAGTGTAGATGATAAAATAATGACAATGAGTCTTTGAAAGACTGAAGTGCATCTGTCAAATTGCAGTGCAGAGATAGTTGATTATTCTGTATATGATCTTTCCTTTCAGAAGCTTTGAAGCATAATTTATCATGGGAGATTAATTAGAAAATGTGTATCTATGTGGTTGTTTTGTGTGTAATGGTAATAATTTAGTGTACAGTAATTGTTAGTGCTTTGTGTTCTTGAGTTATTTGGAAGTTTAATGGTAATCTTAGATATGTATTCAAATAATATTTGCTAGTAGATAGTTACTGATTGAAAAACGACAGCTAGTAAATGTTATCTCGTCTCATTCGACAAGAACTCTTTATGCTAGTCTTTGTTCTCTAATTCTCCTGAAAACTCTATTCTTTTTTATTTTTTTCAGACAAGCATTCCCCACACCTACTGTCTCATTGTTCTATATCTTTTGTCATTCTTGCCCACCAGCCACTTGTTCATGTGTGGCTTTTCTATTTGACTTTGGTTTTTTAGGAGTTGTATAACACTTTATCCTTTTGTTTCCATTTGGAGGACTCCTGCATCTTTAAGTCTCTGTTTTACGGGGGGGGGGGGGGGGGGGGGGGGGGGGGGAACACCTAGGTTTTTCCAATTCAGTTGATGCTTCTTCATATACCAATTTTTATATCAAACCAGCACAATTAAAATGTTAACTATTTGTAGGCAGGGGACATGTTATATATGCGACAGGGCCCTTGTTGGCACATGACTGATTATAACACAGTAAGGTTCTAAGTCATTAAGGAATCATAAAACAAACCAGAAGTTTGTGTAAATCTCCTAAAAGTCTGCACCTGTTAAATTGACCATTAAATTCTGAGGGATTGTGCCCTGCCTTTTGCAGACCACATAGATTATTTGTTATTCTAGGTGCATAAAGAAATAATATGATAATGATGTTAGATGAGCTAAGTCTTCTAAATAAGGAAGACTTTACCATACTCCGTTTCAGGAACCAACCAAAGTCTCATAATTGTTTTATTATCAGAGGAAGTGAAAATAAACAGCTATGTCAAAACAAAAATAAACATGCTGTTCTGGAACATATGCTAGTGCAATATCTTTTCTCTGAAAATGAAAACACTGAGAATTAGATGTATCATAAGAAAATATAACAACTGTGCAATAGGCAAACGTGATGATCTACATCCTATGCTAATCTCCTGACCTCTGATAGTTAGAAACAGCCTTATATTTTGAAACATATGAACTAATTCTGCTTCCAAAGTTTGTTATTAATTACAACCATTATAAACAAAAATATTTCCAAGCCTTGTAGTTCATGTGCATTCTTGAATACTACATTCATTGTATTTTCCTAACAAGAGTGATTTTTTTGTTTTTTTAAGGCTGAGGGTTTTGAATTAGTACAAGAATAAATCAGATCTTGTAGCCTTAATTAAAAATGTAATATGTTGCTAATTGCTTTTCTTATCTATATTGCAGGCAGAGGCTGATGTTTCTACTTGGTGTGGGCAGTTTGCAGCTCTTTGTTCAAAGCAATTGGACTGGGCCTCCTGTTCAGTTAAAGCTTCAGGACTTTTTGCCACCTGCATTGTTACAGAAATTCTATGAGGTATACTTGGATTTTAATAAGCTGTCCTTTTATAGTCATTGCTTTTCCCAAATAACCATAACATATGTGTCAGAGAAGGCATATCTGTGAGGTGCAGTGCTAGAATGAATTGCTTTGATCATTGATACTACTGGCTGCTATTGCAAGCATCTTCAGCTGTATCAGTTTTATAAAGCGGTGTCCTAAAACTAGTTACTCTGTTTCTGTACTTAAGAGATTTCTTGCTGGAGATGTTGATTTTGGGTGGGGAAGATATGTTTGTTCTGTTGGAGCATTTACTCAAAGGGCATTTGCAGTCAACAAACTTTTTATTTATTTATTTTGGGATGTGTTCTTAGCTGGATCAAAGAGAGATATTCATAAATGGCTTAGAAATTTTCCCACCTTAGGGTAAGGTAGAAGCTGCATATGTTGCAAATAGCAGAATATCTGGCAGGTGCTAAGAGAACAGTAGATTTGGGTGCTCAGTATCCTGTTAGGCTCATGGGTGATGCCAAGTGAATTGTAGCAGTATTAGTACAAAAATGTTAACTTAAATAGAGCTTTTGGAAGAGGAGGGGAATATAGGAGAAACTGAGTACTGTCAATTTTATTTGCTTTGGCATCTTTTTGTGTAAATAACTAATTAACGCCATAACTTTTTTTTAGAGATGCATAATATTGTGTCTCATGGCAGTACCACACTCTGTCTGATGACTCTCCTGCACCTGTGGTTCAGCACAGCTTACTGAGCATTAATTTTTTTCTTGTAGTTAAAGCTATGGTAAAATACTGATTACTGCAGAGCATCAGGGAAGAACATATCACTAATCTCTGCTAATGCTAAATCTACACGAGTTAGAATTTGGAATTTCATTGCTCACTGTCCATACCTTATTCACAATGTAAATGCCGTGAACTGTGGAATGAGAGGAAGTTTGAGTATATGAGAAGTTTCACATAAAACTGTTGAATCTGTGTTGCATTGTTGTGGCATGTTTTTGTAAGAATTCCATAATTCACAAAGTCCTGCCCTAGCTTCGTTTGTAAGGTTGTATTTCTAAATAACTAATTCAGATACAGTATCTTTCACCTTTTTTTAAATATATGTTTATCAGTTTGGTTTATCTTTTAGAGCCGACATAGTGTGTATATAGGCTTATTTTTTTTGGATTTTTGATACTAGAAATTCAAATCTCATCTTCTGATGATGAAGTAACAGTGGAAACTAAATGTACTAAATCTTCTAGGATATGAAATGAGTTAGCAGAAGTTTTTAGATTTTGCTATTTCTGAGGGGAAAATTAGTTCAATTTGCCTTTATATCTAACAAAAAAAAATACAAACTAATTTCTTTCATTCTCCTTATAATTTGTTTATAATCTTTAAATTACAGTATTAAAATATTCTTATAATCTGTGGATTCTGTTTACCGAAGAACTCTAATATTCTATGTTAGTGTGTATGTGCAGGCTGCAGTCTAACACAGAGGCTGCGGCCCAAGATGATAGTCATACAATTGCTGTTATTGACAGAGTTCACAGACCTGTAAAACACAATATTCGTAATTTCTACTAACCATGCCATTTATTTTCTGTCTTAATGAAAGAATGAGATACTAATTGCCTGTTGAGTAAGCGAATACACGTCTCCTGTTACGTTTCTGCTGTGGCTGTGAATGTAATGCATTGAAAGATGTTTGCTTATGCAGAGGTGGTATTCCCGAAACTAAACTGGCCAGAGATTATAAAGGAAAACAGACTTCAGCATACTTGATTTCTACTGATTACTGCATCAGACTGATATTGCTGCAAGGTTTAGCTATTTGTGCATTCAGGCAGAAGTTTACCTTTATTTATACTACTGCTATCTATATCTTCTGAAATATTAGTGTGGGGTTTTTTTCCCAAGAGTACTAAACATTTATGTGCTAAAATATAATATCAAATTCTCTTCTTTATTAAATGTCTTAGTTCTAAAAAGCTTTTGTATGATTTGAATTATCTTTATGTACTTACTTTTCTTTCCAAGGATTCTTAGTATATAAACACTCTGTAAAAATTAACATCTCGATAAACTGATTATTTTTGTGCTTCCATTAATCCAGCTTTCCTCTCTTGCATACACAGATATTCAGAAAAAGTGGATTAAAAATATAGCTCTAACTTTCTCCATCTGTTGTAATCTTCGATATTCTGTCATCAAGACTGATACAATCCCTTTGTAAATAGACCTTCAATTTTTCAAGCTTTCAGGCTAAAATGATCTTTTCCCATGTCAAGGTTAAATTATGTCTTCATGTTTCTTTTAGCCTGCTCTAAGTAATATCACTAACTTTCAGCCTTACAGTGACTCACTTATTTCAGGAATATTTTCAGAACTGTTGTTTTCAGAACAATTTATTGCATTAGTCTTAACTTTATGTTTTCAGGCTATATAACTGCTGCCATTTCTATCCTTTGAAAGTTTCACCTCTGGGTCAGTGGCGTAGTTTCATTTCTGCTCCCAGATAACTTCTGAATGCATCATTAATTTCTTATGAGTGCATTAAGACTGCATGAGACTGTAATTAATTTCAGTGAAGAACAAATAAAATAGCCTCTTTTAGATGAGTTGCTGGTAGGGGCCTCTTGGATGTCTTCCATGAACAATATTGGTGAATATGTGTACATTATTTCCCATCCGCCAAATTGATTCCAGCCTTCTCTGTAAATTATGGTTACATTCATGTACTCTATTAGGATTTCTTTTTATGTCCTGCAGAACGGACTTGTGCTTTTCTCTTTTGAGTCCACACATAAAAGGAGTTCATTAATTTCTAAACAGAAAACCAGCTATCATTTTACTTATCAGGTGTCTTTCAGTCTTCTAAAATAACTTTGAGACTTTACCACACCAGTTAGTAGTCTGACTGATACTACCTTGAGTTTTTTAGTAAGTTGAATGTGTTAAAGGAAGACTTAGAAAACACTGGATTTCAGTTAAAATGAATTAGCAGTTCTGGCTTTGAACTTGTTGGGATTAGACTAAAACGTTTTTATTGAGCTAAGTGCTTGTAATAAGTGGGATATAGTAATGGGCTCCTTGCATCTTAAAGAACTGTCACTGTCTCTTTGCATGTAAGGGAATAAAAGGTACAGAACTGTTGAAGTTGGAGCATATTTATCCTCCCTTAAGTTTCAGAGTTTCTGTGCATTAGCTCATACAATCGAGTTTGGTATTTTCAGTAGATGAACTGGACAAAACTGTGTAGTAGGACTAATTAAAACCACTGATGACTGTACGAATGTTGTGAGGACAAGCTGCTTTAATTGTTTGTTGTCTGATTTTGTATTCACAAGTAGGATATATTTGGTAACGGTGAGAAGCTCCATCTGGAAGAAGATTCCAGTGTGTTAATTGACAATACATGTAAATAACTGGTAGGAATTCTCCAAATACATATATCAACAGCTCCTGCTGGCCTTTTTGTAACTTCCAGGTTGATTCCAAATAATGAGGTTTTGAATGCATTTGAATAATTCCTTTTTCTTTATATTTGTATTGCTGCTTCTTTTATTCATTATTTGATCCTTTTACTGGAAGAGACTGAAATATTACCACACTTCTATTGATATCGATAGCCATGTTCATAATTCATATGAAAAATACCAATGTACTATGTAGTATTACTGTCTCAAATCCAATATGATTCCTTAGCCTTGTTAATTCAATCTGTTGGGAATTCATTTTTCCAGACCGAGATGCTTGACTGCCATTAGCATAAACTAGCCAGAAAGAAGGAATTGAATTTTTAGCTGACTGATGTGCTGTTTCAATACCAGTGACCAGCAAGATACAGGCTTTGAAGGTTTTGTAAATTTCTCCCTCTTGTGGGGAATATAAGGATGGATGATAAAGGCTAAATGTGGAGGCAGAGTCTTGTAAGCAGAGATAATCTGCTAAAGTAGCCTGCAGTCTTGCTCTACATTCCCTTGCTATAAATATAGAAAAGAGGGGAGATTCTTAATGCAGCCATTTGATAAATACTCCCTTAAAAATGGAGCAAAGTCACCCTCATAGGGAATATGAACAAGAGCATTCATAACTAAGTACTTCGACATGTAGCACTCTCAGGGAAGAGTAGAAGAGCTTATGCTAGCTCACCCTTATTATCTTCGGTCTGCAACTCAGCTCTGCATGGGTGACCTTCTTGCTGGTTTGGATCGTGAAACTGGAGACAGCCTCCACTGTAATCTTATCTCCTTTGCAGAAAGTTGAAGAGAGAAGCAGTTACAAAAAAACCCAATTTTTCCATCCCCTAAAGTCTAGAGTAGAGAGGGAATTCTGTTCCAAAGGACTAAATCTTTGGTTGGTAACATCAGTACATCCTCCATTATTCTGGAAGATACATCACCTTAGCTTTGCCAAATGACGAATTGTTGTCTGGTAGTTTTTGTACTGTTTAAAATCTGAGAAGCCCAGTATATAAGGCTTAGTAGCCCCATACAGACAGATTCCTTATTTTATAGTTTGTTTCCCCTGCCCTGGGCTTTTTCTACCTCTGTTTATGTCTGTAACTTAACCTTTTAAGATTTAGAGGAAGGATCTCCAAGACTGAGAAAGAGCTGATGCAGTGTTTGGAAGGCCAGTTCAGGGCAGTTCCTGATACAAAAGTAAAAGCATACCAAATGCTCACTTCACCTCTAGTCACTATCATTAGCAAGAAACTAAAATTCTCATACTCTCTGTTCTCAGAGCTATTGAACCTGAATGGTAGGAGCTTTTTTTGATTATCATCATTACTCAGGTGGTAACAGTTGTGCTGGGAAATACTTTTGAAATACTATGAAAACTGCAAGCTGGAGCTATATCAGTCAATTTAGGACTTCAGTAGTAATTACTTAATAGCCACTAAGATACTGTTTGGAAGTTGAATACATAACCAGCTGTGTTTCAGAGATTAAAAATAGGTATTTAGAGTGAATTGAGCTTCATTTGTCTGTATTTAGTCCAGAGGTGGTTGAACAGAACCACCTGCAGATCCAACAGAAACTAGATGATTACCTCAGAGATTTCTCAGTGTATGTTCATAAACTAATTATCAAGTATATGTTTCCTAAATTTTCAGCCCTTGTAGCTGTAAAAGCTTAAACATCTACCTCTTATATGTAGTTGTTCTCTCATCTTAAAGACTAGCCTAGGGCAGTAAATTCTGTTGTTAGAATTCCACAGTGATAATGTGGTCTTTGAGCAGAAGCTAGAAGAATGAATGTTGGTTTAGGCATTCTCAGCTAAAGCAAAAGGATGTCTGCTTTTCTGTATGGGATTTGCTTCATGGAAAAGAACGTGGATTTGTTAAAATAGGAGATAGCAGTTGTTTGGCTCTGAGACTTGTTGGCTTATTGTCAAGGCTGTGACATGTCATCATCTCTCCTTTCTCCCTCCCTCATTACATTCCTTGTAATGTTTCATTAGCTGGACTGAGCTCTCCAGTGAAAGGACTTGAAATGGGAATTTGAGATTAATTGGTTGCTACAGTGCTTAAACAAGTATAGACTACTATAGCATAGCTGGTTTAGAAAATGGTTCTACAACAAAGCTTACTGCTTCTTTGCTTTCCCACTGAATATTTTAAGTGCAATCTACTTTGATTATAGAACGAATCAAAAGGGAGCAACAAGAAAAAAAGTTTACATTAAACTGAAAATTATATTAAGTGTCCTATTGCGCATGTATTTTAAAAATGAATCTCTGGAAGTACTGAATGATGACTTTCCCTGTCAAAATCGGAGTAGAGATGTTGGTAAGGCTGTTTCTGAATCACTAGAGGTGAGAGGGATCTGGTATACTTCCACTTGGCAGGTTCTTTCCTTTATTCTCAAGCGGTTTGTCAGACTATTGTAACTTTGTTTTCCATGGTGGGATTGAAATGACTGCAGTGATGTCATGCAAGAATCCGCTTTAAGTAAATAAAGTCCCAAATCATTGTCTACAAAGTAAAATTATTTTCAATGTTAATGCAAGATAAATAACTAGCAAACGTAAGCAAATCGGGAAAAAAAGCCTGAATGTTACTCTGTTATTAAAAGTGAACTAGGGGAATAATGTGGCTTAACAACTTTTGTCTTCAGTGTAATCTGTTGGTAAAGGTATTGAAAAGAGTTTCAAATCACTTAGGAATTGAATTATTCATTTAGTTTAAAAAGCTGAAATGCGATTCAAATAACTTCAATCCTGGTTGTGTAGACTGAATAAGAATCTTTCTTAGACGAGTGACTCCAATGAAAGCTGTCATTTAACCTTTTCTTCTTCTCTTTCCCTTCCATTCCCTTTTCTTGCCCCCTTCATACCAACTGAAAACAAAAGCCCTGCCTTTTTTTAGTTTGCAAAGGAAACCTGCCATATGAGAATCGGGAATAAACTGATGAACTGACATCTCCTGAGTCTCAAGATAAACTACTTGAATGCTTTCATTGCATTAAAAGGGAGAGAAGAATATGTGACTGTCAGCTGACAGTCACCACTGAGAGACAGACTCCCTGGAGAGCTACCTCAAGCCCATTAAGTAAAAGAATTACTGTAGGGAACATCATACAGGACAGCATCCAAAGCAGGGGGAGGTTTTTAATTATTGGACAAAGGGAAGAATGGCTCTAATATTGTTGCCCTGATGCCACTCCAACAGGAAGCTCCCTCTGGGGAAAGAAGAAGATAACACATATTGACGTCACTGGAGGAATATCTAGTGTATTTGAGTGCTGAAGGATTAATTTACTTAAAATATTTTATTTCTGTGATTACAAATTGAAAGGCATGGATTTACCAGAAGCTTTTCCCCTTAGATCATGGGAAGGATTATGTTACTGGAATGTGTTTGGGGGGGGATAGTGGTGACTAGGCATATGCATTTCAGGTGGGAGGAAATCAAGAGTCTTTCAAACAAGAAACAAGGCAGAATTCACCATGACTTGGTAAAAGGTTGAGACTCTAAGAGACGGTGATTTTTTTTTTTTTAAATGTCTTGAGCAGACCTTTTCCTTAAATACATAGAATCATAGAATGGTTTGGGTTGGAAGGGACCTTAGAGATCATCTAGTTCCAACCCCCCTGCTGTGGGCAGGGACACCCTCCACTAGACCACATTGCCCAAAGCCCCATCCAACCTGGCCTTGAACACTTCCAGGGATGGGGCCTCCACAGCCACGCTGGGCAACCTGTTCCAGTGCCTCACCACTCTAACAGTAAAGAATTTCTTTCTAATATCTAATCTAAATCGACCCTCCTTCAGCTTAAACCCATTACCCCTTGTCCTGTCACTACACTCCCTCATAAACAGTCCCTCCCCATCTTTCCTGTAGGCCCCTTCAGGTACTGGTAAGCCACAATTAGATCTCCCCGGAGCCGCCTTTTCTTCAGGCTGAACAACCCCAACTCTCTCAGCCTGTCTTCACAGGGGAGGTGCTCCATCCCTCTGATCAGCTTTGTGACCCTCCTCTGGACTTGTAACATGAATAGTTACTTTTCCTAATTCTATATTACATGATTTGTTTATAAACTTGATTCGTTTCCTGAAACTTGTCATTTTTTTCTTTCTTCTTTCAGCCAAAAATGCTGCATGCAGCTATTCTGAAGATGCTGGTTCTAGATGGTGAATCAGTCTATACCTTGACTTCTCATCCTATTTTGCTGCTTATAGCCAGGATAATCCTTGTGAATTCAAGACACAAACTTCCATCTCTTCAGGTAAGAAATATGTGACTAATGATTATGACTGCCAGCTACTCATTAATTGGTTCTTTCATCTTTTCTTCATACCTCATTGAACCAGTATAACTTCCATTTCTTTTTCTGTAGCTCTGAGGTTCTTCCCTCCAAGAAATAGTTCAGAGTGCTTACAATTAAAGACAAGTAACTTTTTCTTAAAGATAAGCTATTTTCTCACTGTGTTCCCCAAAAGAGAAGAAAGATGCCTTCATTAGCTGAAAAAATGAGGAAATTTAATAGGAAGCAACTTTTTAAAGACACATACTTTGTGATGTTATTTGAGGGGAGATGGTAGGGGGGGCTACCCTATAATGCAGCATACATATACTATGTCTGTCCTTTTTAACAAACTTTGTACTTTAGCAAGTACTGGTAAACATTACTGTATGAATTCGAAGCCGTGAGTTCTAGACATGAAGGAAGTCCTCGCTTTTGTTTGTCATTGTCCTCTACCTTTTCTGCAGGCACCCATGTGGTGGTAACCTTAATTCTCTGTTGTGCTTGTACCTTAAAAACAGGAAGATATGGTGAACCTCTTCATGCAAGGGGGTTTGTCTCTACCTCCTTTGTAGTTTAGCAGCAGGCTGGTTGGTAGCAGAACTCCCTGGAACTGAGGGGCTTTTAACAGCAGCAACTTCTCTTTATTGCATTCGAGGTGAGCAGAATTTGGCTGGAGATCAAAATGCCACATGGTCCCTCTTTATGCTTGGCTGACAACATCCATTCCCAGCTGGGTCTTTGTATGAATGATGAATTAAACTGTGTGGGAGATGTTGGCTGTATGGCATTTCTGGAAGCCAAGCTCTTCCATCGTTTTCTCTGTTATTCACAGATGAATGCTGTTGAATTTCAGCAATTGGGTCAGTCAGGGAGGCAGAAAATGTACCTGGTATAGAGAATTCCCGTGCTGCCTCCCCTCAGACTGACATAATGGGGGTTGCCTTCTACCCAGTGGAGGTTCAATTACTTGTGGTTACATCAAGTTTGGATAGTAGTTCAAAGGCAACGACTAATAAAAACTACTTTCATCAACAAGTCAATGTAGCAATTAAAACTTGCCATTTTTTCTCATTTCAGCTCAATTCAAAGGCAGTCTCTTAATACTTTTGCTGCTTTAAGATTGGTGTAAATAAATTTAAAACAGGGTAAAGTGCTCTGAAATATATTATCTAAAGCATTAATAAAGTCCTGTTTTATTCCAAAATGCTATTGTACATGGAAGATTAAATGCTTAAAAATCATCCAAAAATTCTTAACTTGGCTCCCAATAAACTAACATTGCTGATAGAATATTGTGCAGAGCTCACCTGGCTTACCTGAAACTTTATAAACATGTTCTCTCTGATTCTGACATTTCTGAGTGGCAAGCATCAGGCCTCAGGAAATTGTATCGCAAGCTGGATACTCAGTTGTGTGGGAAAATGAATACTTCATTACATAAAGCTAAACTGAAGTAATTTGAAACATCTAAATTAAATTGCCTTTAGGTTTCTAAATAAGTGATGAAATGTTGGGATTTGACCTTTTTCACAAAGTCTGTTGTTTGTGTGCTTTTACTTTGTTCAGCTTTATATCAAAAGTCATCTTTCATTGCTTTTTGAAATAGATGCCATTATTCTTTTTGATGGTTCCTTTCTAGGGACATTACAGTCAACTATATGTGATTGGTTTAGATGTTTATGCTTGAATACTGTACAGCCCTTAGGTCAGTCTGATGTAAGCATACCTGTATAAAAAGTTCAGAAGATGGGTGCCTCTCAGAAGCAATCAAACATCTGTTTCTTAGAAAATGATTGGTGTGCTAACAGTAGCAGAATAACTAGTAATCATTAGAGTCTGTGTATGCCCTTCATTCAGAGACGATAAGTATAATTTTGAGAATAGAATATTATATTATCAGTTAGCTTTTCATGTGTTTCCGCTTGGTGCAGCTACTGAGGGATAAGATATACTGGGGAACTTATGTTTTGTGTACACAGCTCTCTAAAATCAGGTATTTCTTGAGCTGTGATTCAGCTCTGCTATAGAACGATTACCTAGTTCAGTAAGGTATTTGCCCTTCTGAAATTCCACATACAAACATTAATACTTTAAATTGTGATTGTAAGGTGTTCTCATCAGCAGTTCTGGTCCTCTTCCACCTCTCTCGGTCTCCTTTATACCCCCACCTGAAGAAATAAAAAAAGGTTAAACAGTACAGGAAAAAAATGCATAGGACAACACTGGTTGATCAAAAAAACTGAATGGCTTCCATACTAAAAAGTAACTAAATGGTCTAGGACTCCTCAGGCTGTAAAGATTACTGCGGAGTGAGATCATGGCTGTCTATTGCAATCATGAATATGACACAAAAAAGAAAGAGAAGTAGGAAACAGCTTTTTTCTTTTTTTTTGTCTTTTTCTGTTACAAGAGCTAGGAGGTATGAAATCCAAGTAGCAAATGGCTGCGCCAAAATAAGCACACACAGCCATTTCTTTTATCTTCTGTTCAGAGTTTCTTACCAGATTGTGATCCTAAAGATTTACAGGATTCAAAGTGCAGCTAGAGAAATTAACAGAGGGAAAGCCCATCAAATTCTTAGAGCACTGTAGAACTGCTTAAATATGTTTATCTTTGTGCTAGGTTAGTGCTCACTTTTAAAAGAAAACAGCTATTTTGGGTGGGTTTATATTTTTTTTAGAAATTAGAATTGAATAGATTACAAAATATATATTTCAAAGCCACTTATCCTTTTTCTTTTTTTAAAAAGGATCTGTACTTGTTAACTTGAAGTATCTGTATTTTCTTTCAGACATTATCTTGGTGGACTCTAAGATGTGTGAATATTCACCAGCAGTTGTTAGAGGAGAGATCACCTGAGCTATTTACTCTTGCCCAGACTTGTATAAAACAAGGTATGTTTCTAATTTCTCAGTTTATTGGCCTACAGCATCAGTTGTAAAATATTATGGGGAAGGGGAATTTGTAGGCCCAACTCTCACAACATGATGTTTATCAGACATGTAATTGCAGAGAGTAGGGAGGGAACAGAATTTGCTTAAAATGACATGGACTTGTATAGCACAGGCTATTTTCCAGCCTCTTAAGATGAAACTGGAAGTATACAGATGTAGACAAAGGGGTTTTTTTCCCCCATGGTTAGCACTGTTAACTTATCACGAGCTCACTTGAAGCCATTCTGTACCGTTTTCGTTCCTTATTTAACTGAGCTCATTTGGGTTTGAAAAGGGAATGTCCTTGTTCTTCTGTATCTTCATGGGGGAGATAAACTTCTTTTTTCCTTTTTTCTCTATCCCTGCCTAAGTTTTGAGATTTGTTACCTCTCTGCTTTATATAGAGAAAATAGACAACATTAAAACTAAATTATGTTACATATATTGACATTTACAAAGCTATAATGTAGAAAGTTAGTGTCAAATGTAATTATATCGCTTGGGTTTTTTTCGAAGAGGAATAAACTGTTATATAGACTGTTAATATTGTTTGCTACAGCAACTGATAAATCTGGGAAAAGGAGGCAGGCTTTTATATACATTTCCCCCTCAGCAGTTAGTTAGCTAAAGATTCTTCATTTAATTTCATAAACCTGAAATTTCCAACCAATTACACTGGTGAAATTTTCTATTGTGTTTAGACATGAGTTGTCATGTACGTCTTATTTTGACAAAGACGGCAATCTTAAATGCCAAAGTTTCAAGTCTCCCCTCTCCTAGCACACCTTAGTGGAGCCTTTTTTTTTTTTTTTTTTTGTTCTGAACTACAGGTAGGTTCAGGCCATGCAAATTATATGTACAGTTCAAAGTGGGTTTTGGTCCTTGAAGAACTTCCAAATAGGTAACAGAGATGTTAGTACAGTAATGAAATTGAGCAGAGGATTTTACTGGGTCCTCTGCAGTGAAGAAGCAACTGACTTAATGCTCTTACTGGATGCTGAAAGGACTGCAGTGGAAGGGTTTTGTTGCAAGTGATGTGAACTATGATTTTTTTATTTTTTTTTATACCTTATTAGAGAATTTTGAACTAACTTCTAGAGTTATCTTGCACAGGCATGGGAATCTTAAGATTAAATTCTACTTATTCTTTAGTCTGTAACTTTAAAAATTCTGGGTCTTGGAAAGTTGGAAGTGTTGCTGATTTGATGGATATATTAGAAAGTAATTGACAGGTGTAATTTAAGCTCATGATAAATTTGTGGGCATGTTAATTTATAGGCAAAGGACTGGGGATGGAGGGCTGGACTTTAACAGGTGTCAAGAATGAAATCTAAGTTGCATTTTTAATTTCTAAATTAAATTATAGCAAATTGAGTTTTACTTCAAAAAATAGGTGTTGTCAGTGTAGTGGGTTAGTCTTACAAGTTTAGCCTGTTTAAATGCTTGTATTGAAAATAAAAATTCCTTAAATGAGACTTCCAAGATATGTTGTAAAAGCTCATCTCACACCTACTTCTTATAGCCATTTTAAAACCAGTTGCATGGAAGTGGTTAACTGTTCTAGAGAGGGTTATTTTGTTTAGTTTAATGGTTAGGGGTAAGCTTTTTGAGACAAAATTGTTGCTTATTTTTAATGTAGTAAGGCTTGAATATTTCTGTTAGGTTATACAATACTGATAGAATGTATATTTTCTAAATATTTACCTCTAAAATACCTATACATTTTATGTTATGAAATAAGTGGTGCTGGTGTGCTTCATTCAAATAAAGAAGGTTAAGGAGATATGTTTGTACTCTTTTTTTTAAAAAAAGCTTAGAAACTGTAAATAGTCTTTTGCTCATTTGTAGGTAATTTTTTTTTTGTTCTGAGTATGTGTTCCACAGATGTCCAGCATCAAAGATATTTGGATGCCAGTGGTTTTGCAGTTCTGTTCGAGTACTGCAATTCTTGTTTGACAGAATAGTTTTACTATGTTACCTTTGGAGAATGCAGACCACATGAAAACACTTTTGGATTCTGTTAAGCAGATAAAATCTGTAATAGAGAAATTTGTAGCACAGTTATGTGACTGTTACTTTTTTCTTGGAAATACGTAAAAAACTTGGAACAAAACTGAAAGAGAAGTAATCACAAAATTAATTAAAATTCATTGACTAGATGATACTGCACAGAGATATAGTAGTTTATGCAGCCCTGATCTGCGTAGTGGATGCTGCTGCCTATGCACAGATACTAAATAAGTACTAAGATGTCTGTTTTCAGAGAAGATGATGTAAAGCACACTTGAATCTGTAGTGAGTTTTTCCAGGCAGTTTTTGCTGTGTCTAACAGTTTATTTACTTTCTAATTAAGGCCATCTGGTATTTCAAACAAGTACCTTCATATTTCATAAAATAAATACTTAATAAACCTTTTAAATAGTCTTTGATTAGGGCTTGAAAAACCCACTTGCTTTTTCTGTAACAACTCAACTAGAAAATTCTGTCCTAATTACTAGAAAAAAAGACCTTCAGATTCATGAGAAATTATCTTTTCTATTTAAAATACATTGCTCTCAAGTGTAAGGTCAACATCATCACCTGACTAGAAGACAGCTGCAGTGATTCCCTGCTGTTCTGAAGCAGCTGTTGTGCAAAACCAACCGTGCTCAGTGCAGTTTCCCGTCCATTTGGTCCTGTGCCAAATGTGGTATGGGATGCCGGAGGGATGTCTTAAGTCTGGGACATCAGTACTTCTGTGGAGCTACATCAATACTAGTAACGATGTGAAGCTTTCCACAAAGGTTCTTGGAGTCTCGGTTGCCTAAACTTACCAAGTTTTGGGATTAGCACTGTAAGTAAATGATATTTAGATAGGGAGTGATAAGACCACTTCTCAATGTATTGCCTTAGTTCATTGTAGCAATATATATGGTTTTAGCACAAGTAATGTTATATTCAGATCATTGAAACTTGTTAGCTATGGAAAATCAAAAAGTACTGTATGATTATAGACTATAACCTGTTTTTTTTCTCTGAAATTGAATCAAAATCATTCAATTGGACAGTTGTGGTTTTGTGCAGTTTCCACACGTGTACCTGCACATTCAGTACCTTGTAGGCTTTGTTGCACTGACAACAGCCCTTCAGGATTTAGTGGCTCAAACTATGCTAAAAAGTCAATGCAAATCTATGTTTACGTTTGTATAAAACCCTCTGTGCATTTTTGAGTGCTTTTAATAATACCTCATAGAAAACCCCATTTTATTTTTTCCTCGTATAAATAGGATTTTTTGTCCTTTGGGAAACCATCAGAGTGGCATTGTATACATAGAGAGTGTGAAAAGCAAGTAAAGATGGCAGATGTCCCAAATAATTTACTGAATTTTTTTTCACTCCTTTTAAAAAAATAAAGCTTTTCTTATAAAGGCAAATGTTTTATGGTTCTGTGGGCATTATTTTTTTTTTAAAAAAGACAATATGTTTAATGATAAACATGGACAACAACATTAAAAGCTCAGATTGTTTTTAATGAAGAGTATACATTACTTAAATGTGAGGTTAACCTCACATTTATCTTTCTCAGTTTTGAAGTAATGTGTTTGAAATAGACTTTGTGTTAAAAATGGGGATTAAATTGTACAGACTTTTGTTTTTAAATAGTTGTTTCTTGAGAGGGTTTTTTTTTAAGAATTAAGGTGTAACCTGCTGCATTCTCTATCTTCCTTTAGTCGAAAACATTGGAGTAATATTTTTAAATTACCAATTTGTTTTCATTAAACAAAATCTCTAAATTCAGACTTCGAAAAAAGTTAAGTTACTCGGCAGGATTTATCCATGCAAATTCTTATTTACTGAATTAAAAAAAACTGTGTAAACAATATGTTCAGACTTAGCAGCTTTCTATATTAATTGAAAGATTTGAAGTAGTAAGATTTTTTTACTAACCTTAATAAAGCATGTTTGAAAATTTAAGCATCCATTAAGTAACACAGCATCTATGTTAATCTTGGGTACCAGTCTTTTTAGGTACGGTGATGCTGTGAGCTTCTAAAGAATTCCATTATGTAAATATTTTCTGGCAAAATAAAGAAATAAAGCCCAAAGCAAAAAACCATTTCCATTTAAGAGTAATCCACGTGAATTGTTTTCAACTTAATGGTCTGTATTTTACAATGCAAGAATATTCTTTTGTCATTTACTGTATCTTGATAGATATAATTTAAATATGTAAGAAATACAAATGCTTCTATGCTGGATGAAAAAATATCAGGTCTTCTTTCCTAAAGATGTCAGATTTATTTATGAAGATATTTTCTCCTGTTCAGATGGAGAACATGATCTTTATCACTCAGCAAATCAGTAATTAAAAAAAATAAAACCTCCACACAAACAAAACCCCTAAAGATTCCTGAGTCCCCATTCAATGGTCAGTCTGCTGGTGAAACTTTCTCATTTGAAGCTTGCTACATAAGGGGAGGGTGTTACCTCAATATTCTGTATTCTGAGTTCCTATGTTCTTTAGCAGGTCAGACAATTAGAGTTGTTTATTTCCTGCCAAAGTAATAAATTGCAATTCAGCTTTACTGTAAAATATAAGCAAAGATTAAACTTATGTTTGTTCTAGTAGTAATCCTTAGATATAAAACTTGAAAAATGCTTTAAATAGCGCGTATCTCTTATACACTGACTGTGGATTTTTAAATGTGTGGAGATATAAAGAACAACAGATCTGCTTTAAGCATAACAGCCTTTCTCTCCTGGTATTTTAAATGTATTTTTAAAATACCATTCTCCTGGACTGCATCCTGATAGCTTTTCTTTTTCTTAATTTGCAGTGACAGAAGCAGAAACTTTGTTCACAGGTGGTGAAAGCTGGCACTTAGCAATTCAGTTCCATCTTGAGTGTGCCTATACATTTTTGTATTACTATGAATATAAAAGAGCTAAACAATGTTTCAGTACGGCTAAAGACATAACAAAACTGCAGATTAATCTTACAGGTAAGTTTTGCTTGTACAGTCTATGAGGATGGTTGGTTGGACCAAATTAACCTATGGCCTGTTGAGATTTTTTTACATATCCAAGTAGAAGAGAACTATATTTTGAAAAATCTTGACTATTAGCAGGTAGGACTTACTTGTCTTCTAAGAATTAGCATTGCTTGGAAATGGGAAGAGAAAAATGCTGTGTAGTTAAAATATCATCCCTAATATGGGTATCTGAGCAGCTGTGGTATTACAATCCTTCCTCCTCGTGTTTCATATCAAATTCTAGGTCTAGTTGTCTCTATTATGGAACTCCTGAAGCTAATTGGTATTATGATGAATAATTTCTGTTTATTTGGAGACACTTAGAAGTCTACATGATGATTTGATGCAATCTTTCACCTTTTATGCCACTAGCCTAGATCTAGTCTATGTAAAGAGCATTTAAAAGTCACTTTCAGGACTGTTGTTATCACAGGAAGTAAGTAGAAAAGTAAAATTTCCGATCAACAGAAATATCAAGGCTTCAATCACTATAGAGACTTTACGATTATCGTTTCAAAACCTATTCTTTGGAGTCAGGTAGATTGGATTGCTACACTTGCAACTTCATTCAAAATTACATGTATAGGTATGGGACTGTTTGGTCTAACTGGGCCAGCTAGGTAATCAAAATGACATAAAACGCACACCTTTTCTGTGTGAGAACTTTTCATTGCACCTGAGTAGAAATGCCAAAACCTTTATATAGTTTTTTTCCTATAGACTTATTAGTGGAAACCACTAAGGAACTGAAGCTTGCATCCACCTTACATGTTACACCACTGTATGTCATAAGGCTAGCTGTTCCTTTAGATTTAGATTGGAGCTGCAGCAACCCCTGCTTATATCCTGAGTCAGTTTAATATTTTAATTAAAAAACAAACAAACCCACAACGCCCCCACAAAACTAAACAACTTTTGTGGAACTCCGTGCTCGTTTCCTCAAATGTTTTAAAGGTTTACTTCAAAAAATCTGTATTGAAAATCTTGTGGCATAATCTTTTTGCGTTACTAGGAGTAGATTATATTCAGTGATGTCTATGTAAAACATAGGGCAGTCTGGATGCAGTGGAATTATTTGTATTTTTGATTACCAAGAGATTATGCTACTCCCAGAGAGAAATTGTGGTGATACAGTCTCTTGGAAAAATGTTAAACTCCTAAAAGTTCTGTGGTTTATTTCCATAAATCTATTAGAATAGTTATGAAGGATGTCTAACCTGAAGGCAGCTGAACATGTGGGAATTGCTGGCGTTCTAGACAAATTCATTTGACATGCATGTTTGGGCTAAATGGAAGGAATGTTACATCATCAAAAAAGACTTTGCTTTAATGTAAAAATTCAACCTCTAGCAAAGACATTTTTAAGGCTTTTGGAAGGAATTTCCTTTTTAGGAAGGGATTTTGGAGGTTTTTATTCTTTAATGGTTGTAATCCTTACTAGCTGAACGTTTTATTACAGCATGGAAATGTATGCTGTTCTTAAATAGAGAACTTAGAACCAGTGTTTTCCAAAGTTATTTTAGAAATGTGTGAATAAATCCATACTTGTTTTGGTTTATGTATGTTTTGAAGTCCCATTAATCCAGGTCTGTGCTATATTTCATCACTTATTGAAAAGCATCCTTATGGCCCTCACAATAACTCCACAAAACAATTTCCACTAAAAGAGAAGACTGTGGTCCTTCTTGCATTTAAATTTACTAAAATGAAGGGTGGTAATCCAAAATAAATTTAAGATCTACAGATCTGGAGGATTAATAATGCTGAACCTTGAGATCTGCATATTGTCTGCTTATTGTTTTCATGTCCAGTAACACATCCCTGGGAAGTTTTAATATGGAACAGAAAGTCAAGTTTCTGTGTAGATTCCCTCTCTTTTGTGAGGAGATGTGGTAGTATAAAGCAAGCAAATTTTTTCCCCCAGCATAAACATGTGATAGATATTTTCCAAATAAAAATGATTATGTTTTGTCCCTGTAATAGCAAGGAATTCTTTGCTTAAAAAATGGGAGAGGGGTGTGTGCATCTCAGAGCATAAACAAATCACAGTTTCTGGGTGGTAGCAAATACATTTATTGGCAACCAGTATAACTTTGCAAGTGCTGTAGTCAGCTGTTTAAGCAGTAAGACATAATAGGAAGTGAAGTACAGCATAATGATTTTCAAGCATTATTAAAATTGAGAATTGAGTGCTACTGTGTAAAATTAGTATGAAGCATTACCCAGTATTTCTCTCTGTATGTCTCTCTTCTCTGCAGTGTGCCTTGTGATTTTTTTTTTTTAAGGTGATATTTTTAGAACCTTTTTAATTTCTTCATAAACTCTTAACACAAGGCTTTTCCATTAAAAGGGATAATTGGCAGAAAAGGAGAAACCAGTTTAATTTCTGGCTTCCCTACTGTTCTCTTTCCACCTCCAGGAAGAAAAAGGGGTGACTGCTATTTCAGTGCCTGTGCCAGATGATTCTTACTGACAATGGCCTCATCCTCAGGTCTTTGTCATATGAGCAGGCAATCATCTCTACCTCAAAGATTTTATGTCCTGCAAAATTTTCAAAGTGATAATGAAATTCAGAACTTGAATCTTAATTGGTTCTGCAAAAGCAACAGTGCATCTGCATTC
The DNA here is from genome assembly GCF_028858705.1 of Grus americana. Classification (NCBI taxonomy): domain Eukaryota; kingdom Metazoa; phylum Chordata; class Aves; order Gruiformes; family Gruidae; genus Grus; species Grus americana. The sequence goes on from NC_072854.1 coordinate 90,538,684, forward strand.
AGTCCTCCATTTCTGTTATTTGACTTTCACAGTTCACGTTACCTGAGCATTGTATCTTAGTAATAATAAGCAAGCGAACCTCCAAATTTTATAGACTGATTTTTAGCTCTGTTTTGGCTATGGTTAAGATTCTGTTATTTTAAGTTACTGTCCTGAAGTTGTTCTATGACTTCTCTGATTGCAGCTTGCAAATAGGTTGCTAACAGAGGAAGAACACGTGTTTTTTCTTTTCGATTTGGTATAATTGCAACCCTAAAAACTAGTAAAAATTGTCTGAGGCTCTAATAAGGAACTGAAGAAATAACTCTGAGAGGAATTTCACATTGTGCGTTCTGAATGTTGATAATTCAGTAGACGGCCATCATTGGTTTGTTGTTTCACTCTCTCCCATGTTACTTTTATAGTATCTTATATGCTGTATTATGGTAACATCGTGCCTGTGATCCTTCTTCATAGACCTAAGTCTTCACATGAAGACTTGAAATATTTAAAATGATGGCCTGTAAGATATTACAGGATTTTCGTTTGCCTAAACGTCTCCGTGTTGTCATCAACTTTTAGTGGGCAAATCAAACAATTGTTTGTGGTTTATTGCTAGGGAATAAGTAGGGAACTGATGAAACTTAATGACTTTCAGTTTTCAAGAGACAATATGGAAGGTTATAGGGAATTTACCTAAAAGTGGCTTTGCAAGACCTATCTAGCTGTGTTTGTATATTTGTAATATGTATTTCTTTGTATCTCATAGCTAGCAGTGAGAACACATACATTTCACTGCAAAGAGATCAAGCAGAGTTAAACCACTGCTAAATTTTATAGATGAATTCTCAATGTGTTTCTCTTTATTTTGCTTTTTTGTGAGCAACTTTCTAGTTTATGATGGGCTTACTAGTTTTTAGTGTTCACTAATATAAACATATTATTTTTCTGTAGGCGCTCTGGGGAAGCGAACACGATTTCAGGAAAAATATGTTGCACAGCTTATTTTGGATGTCCAAAGAGGGGATGAATTCCTTCTTCCTCACAGCGAGCTAAGTCCAGCTCCAACACCTCTAGAAAACTTAACAATGGTATGTATTTGAGAAGAATTGCTTTAATTTCTTAAAATGAAAATGTTCTGAAGCTTTTCTTGGGTACCTGCAAGGGAAAAATGTGTGGTGCCCAGGAGGAAACTACTTAATGATTTCTGAAAGCTTCTGGAAAAGATTTGGGGCAGTCATTTGCTAATATTAAACAACATGGGTTAAAACAACATGTGACTGTCTGCAGGACAGATGTGGCTACTCAATTAAAAACATATTTGCAAATATAATACTCTACAGTTTATGTATTAATTTCTATGGACTAAGAATGATGGAGTTACGAAAACAGGTGAGAGACAGATTTTCAAAATAGCCTGCAAGGCATCACAGAAATGCACAGATTCCTAAGGGCTGACAGATATGTTTAGTAACGGTGTGAAGATAGGAAATTGGTCTAGGTATTCCTGCTGGCATGAATTATTGGCCCTATTGATCTTAAGCGTGTGCATGATGACTTTAATTATAAATCACTCAACAGCCATTGAATTGTTTGGGGATGGCATTTTTCCTTCATGAGGAGAAGTTCTGGTTAGGATTTAAAGTTATGCGAATTTGCTAAAGAAGCCAGAGATAAATTGAGGCATTATGGTCCAAGTTTTATTCTTCAGGTTGGAAGGCCTTTATAAAAAAAGTTTATGGCTTGATAGACTTCCAGGTCAAGCAGGTATCTAAAGCAAAAAAAAAAAATGGCAATACTTCTCTGTTTCTAAATTGAATGCACAAATATCTTGGGAGACTATCCTAGCTTTTTGTGTGTGTCCATTAGTATGTCCTTAGTGTTGTGTTCGATTTGATGAAAAGAGATTGACTGCATATATGCCACAACTTGTGCTTATGATGGAACTATGTACAGCAACTCATTTAAGGATAGTGAGCGCTCAAGGGAGGCCAACTGGTGAGTGTCAGACTTAGTTATAGACTTCAAGTACAACTTACCTAGGACTGAATGACAGGATGCATTGTTCTCAGAGAGTCCCTAACTGGTATATTGTATGACTGGTTTTTTCCAGCTATTTGCAACTTTCTGAAGAATTTGCCTTTGTATTGTATATCTGATAAGGACTTTAGATTGGAATAAAAGCATGACATCATTTCAGTAAAAATGGCAACACTGTTTTAGGTTGTAGGTATAACCTGGAATGAAATATATTATCCTTGCTAATAAAATACTATATTCATATGTTCTTTTAGTGAACAAACTGAAAGCTGCTGACATAAGTTTAACAGAGAGTTTGAGAAAGAAAATTGGGGTATTTGGAAGGTTTAAAAATTAGTTGTTCTTAATGTTACCCACACTTTCCTACTAGAATTTTACTGAATGTATCTTGAAAATAATGCTAGAGAAAGTAAGTGTATCTACTCTTTCTGAAAAGGAAAAATGTGATGCTAGAAAGGACTTGAGAGGTTTTGGCTACAGGGAGAGAGTTGAATTTTGTGCAGATCAGAGCAGCTGTGTCATAATTGTGTCGTAAGTTACTTGGGCTGCCTGTTAAGGAAAGTTAGGCTTTCTGTTACCACCATCTACTACTGGGACACACCCCCCCCCAACTAAAAAACAAAAATTAGAACCTTTTATTTCTGTATTTTGTGTGTGTCAGAAATTCTAGAAAATAATACTAGTAGAACCATGTGCTCCTTTGAGGAAAACCTGAGGTATTTCAAGTTCAGACATTTTATTAACATCGTGTGTGAGTGTTCTGTCACAGGTATTAGACAAGGCTTGACTAAGTAGTCTCTCCAATTCATGTGTGCGTTGAATTACCAATTAAAGGTATTGGTTTTTTTCCCTTTTTTCTAGGATGTCTTTATTGATAATGTAGTATCAAAATACAGTGTATTCATGTAATTTGTCAGTGTTAACTTTAACAGTGAGTCCTAGTGTTTCTTTTGCCAAGTCTGGTCTCAAATTTGTCAGCTTGTGTATCTTGAAGTTCTTTTAGCCAAAATTAGAGTTAATGCTATTTTCCATCTGCCAAAAACTACCGACGACATCATTACATCTCTGTCTAAGTTTAGGACAGATGCTTGATGTATCTTTTATACGTTTAAAAGACTATTCATGGCAAATGCATAGAAGCTAAATCTTGAGAGGTCCTGAGAATCTCCACAGGATTAACTTATGCATGTGGAAAGCTAAAAGACCTGTGATCATGCTGCAAAATTATTATAGGAAAACTTACTTTCTTTCTCCAGTGTTCTTAATTTACATCTGCTGTTTGCAGATAAAGGAAAATACTCTGTTCTTTAAAGACAGGAATTGTCCTGAATGAGTGGAAAATTTCCTAAGAGAATTATAAACTCTGCCAATATAATAGAATCATAGAATGTTTTGGGTTGGCAGCGACCTTAAAGATCATCTGGTTCCAACGCCCCTGCCATGGGCAGGGACACCCTCCACTAGACCAGGTTGCCCAAAGCCCCATCTAGCCTGGCCTTAAACACTTCCAGGGAGGGAGCTTCTACAGCTTCACTGGGCAACCTGTTCTGGTGCCTCACCACCCTCACAGTAAAGAATTTCTTCCTAATAGCTCATCTAAATCTACCTTCCTTCAGCTTAAGGCCATTACTCCTCGTCCTAATGCTACATGCCCTTGTAAACAGTCCTTCTTGCCTTTACCAGGACAAAGTATCTGGAGGTGCTGGCTCAGTGGGGTTTTTTCAATCTGTTTCTTTAATTTGCAAAACTCCGTTGGAGGAAAAAAAAAAAAAAGAGGGGGGCCACTTCCCTGTGTAAGGAATTTCACTGTACTGGCAAAAGATGTGCTTTACTTAGTTGCACTTTCCTGATACTTAAAAAGAAATACATATATTCCTAGAGGTCAATGGTCACTAGCCTGAAAACCTACATGTTAGGAAAGCATTTAAGATTAATTTCTCTCAGCTTGTCTGTATGTATATATGTAATAGAGGAGAAAATTGTTGATAATACTGTGGGCAATAATTTGAAAAGGAAAATCCCTGTCAGCCCTTATTTAAGTAGAAAATCAATATTCAGGTAACCTTAAAGTTGCTCTGAATGCTGTTGCTCCTACATGACAACCAGTATACTTGTAGCAAAAGTGGTTTGGGTGATACTTCTTTCTACTGGCTTAGTTAGTTATTCTATTGTAATCATGGTAAATTACTTTCCATTGTGTCATTTTCTGATGTTTGTATTATCATTTTTCAAACAAGTCTACATTTTTCATATTTTGAAGGCATAAATTCCTCTGCAACTGTTTCTGTCTATTTTAAAAGATTTATTTTCTCCTCCAACAGAATTATGATTTAAATGATGATACAGTGCTTAATGAGATAAAATTAGCAGATGCTGATCAGTACCGTGTACCTGATTTGTGTGCAGAAGAGCTTGCTGTAATCCTTGGAATATGGTAAGTCAGTTCATAGTTACCTAAAAAAAATTACTGCATGAATCATTATGACAATGAAATAATGAAGTGGTGAGTTGATGGGACTTTTTTTCCTGCCTTATCATATAGTATGGTTAAAATGCTAAAAGATTTGCATTATATGTGGATAGCATTTTCAGTTATCTCAGAGTGAACATTAGTGTCCAGTTCAGAGTTTCAGCAATGTTTCATTAATTGCTATATTGTTCTTTTATCCTGGAAAATCTTTTTGTTCTTTGTGCCTCAGATTAATCATGTTTCAAATGTCAGGGGGCATTAGCTACCATATGGTGATGACACTTTTGGTAAATTTTGAAAACATGTTTCAGAGTCTGCAATGGTTAGCTTCCTATGAGCATCAACCATGTCTTTCAAGCAAAACGCTGCCCTGCTATTCAGTGCAATGGGAATACTTGTATAAATTCAGAGCGTCCATTGCTAGTTACAAGCTATACTACAAAGTCCTTGTGGTTTTGCATTTAAGTTTTTGTTTGTTTGGTTTTTCTCTTCCTGGCTTTCAGAAATTATATGCCACGTGGGTTTTGGAAATGGAACAGAAGAGCAAAAAGCAGCTTGAGATTTGAGGATCATAAGTTGGCTGCTAATGAATATCCTCATTTTCTAATAGAGAAATACTTTTTTCTATGATGGAGTGGTCATTTAGCTGATGACAGTTATCACACAATTTTTTTGGTGTGTGATTTGTTTCAGAAGTATTAGTATGTCAAAGTAAAAATGGTGACTTTGATGCAGCATTCATCATTCTTAAAGCACTTTTCTGATCTGTGAGTTGCAAAATGATGGAATCCGCGGTACTGCTGAAATATCTTGCTCAAGCCAGAAGGCAGCCAGGAGCCCAACTATGAGTGAATCGTAGTTACCAAGTCTCAGACCATTGTTTCCTCTGTGAGGGCACATGGATGTTATAAGATCTGCCTTTGTGATAGGGTGACGGGCCAGCAAAAGGCTAGTGAGACAATTCAATGCCACAAGCTAACAACCCAGCATTTGGCATAGTTCTTTGTGGCGTGGGGCTTTTTGCTTGTTTTGTAGCACATGTTATAATGTTTCTCTGCACCCTCTCCCCACTTGCCAAAATTTTCAGTTATTTTTCCTCTTCTTGTCCCATAAAGTGCAGTGGAAATCATTAGTGGAGTGCAGATTGTTTCCTTTCATATGCCCATTTCTCAGACTGCAGCTTTTTGAAGGGCTAGACGCTTGGTTATATAGTTGAAGTTAAATGTGAAGTCACATGTCTGTGGCTTCAGCTATGCACTTTAACCATTGAGCCCATCCACTGTAATCAGGAATTCATGAGTGGAATGTGTACTGTGGCTTTGTATTTTCTTTATTCTTCAAGTTTTAAACTTGTTTTCAAGGCCACATCTAGATCCAGTTTGAGGACAAAGAAGTGGAGTGAACAGTGGGTTGACATGTATTCTTGGCCCAGTCACTTTTAGTCTTTCACACTGACTCAAGTCAAGGCAAAGCCTTCCCCTTTCTGAAAAGCATTTTCATGCACGCTTCATTATTTAAGACAGTATTGTCTTATATTCAGATTATATCATCCCTCCTGCCTCCACCCTTCTGAAAGAAAATTCAATTTGCCTAATGGTCTTTCCCTTTTCTATCTCTCTCTCTCTTCCCCCCCTGCCCGAAAAGGTAGAATTTGAATTTTACATTGGCTGGCTACATTCTAGGTTTCTTGATCACAGTATGTCACTTTGAAACCACCCCTGTCACACTCTGAATAGTGGCTAGAAAACACGCCAGCTCTGTGTGTACATTATAAACCAAGCAACATCTCATGCAGCATGCCTGCTTGTAATTAACACGCATGAGCCTAAATCAATTATATATTGTTACACTGATGTAAGGAAAGAACAACCTATTTATCAGAAATCCATTTATATAAAAAAGTAGCAATGTAAACTGTACCCAGCCAGTTCTCTGTGGCATCTGTAATTTGAGACAGTTTCCTTTAAAGTGTTTGGCTATTCTATTTCTTCTCTGCAGATTTCTTCCAAATACTGAACAGTCTATGGAACTGAATCTAAAAGAAAACAGTTGTCTCTTACAATAATGAAACAGTAGCTAAAAAAAGTGTATGTGTCGCCCCAGACTGCCTCACTTACACAAAGGTTTCCTGTTCCATCGTATCTGGATTTTGTAGTATCTGTATAGGAAGAAAGTGTCTAGAGGTGTCTTATGATCATCTCACTGCAGGAGTACTGCAATCTAAAGGAAATACTAAGAGAAACTCCTAGGAGTGCAGAAGCATTACTTGGCTAGGACTATTTTGCTATTTGATATGAAATAACTAGTTATGAGGGTATAAAACTTATTTTACAGTCAAGCCTTAAGACTATGGCCAAAGCTTTGTATAGAGCCTTGAACCAAACTTTCAGAGGCTGAGGGAAAAAGATATTAAAGTTCCAATTTAAAAATAAATATATTAAAAACCCCAAGAATGGGCCAATGTATGATTTAAATAATGTATTGTTACAGTATAGACAGTTAGCTAGATTAAAGACCTGAATTTTACATGGTTAAAGTTAGGTAAGATGGATCATGTGCTTATAAAGTTTTATATATTTATATGGTCATACCATATAGTTTGTATGAGAAGTACAAGGCAACAGTAGGTAAACATTGTTTTCATTTGTTTTTATAAGAGAGCATTCTCTCTTCCAAGCCATTGAGATGGAAAAGGTTATGTTAAACTGCCTGTGGAAGGCCAGAGCTTACACATGTTGTCCTATGAAAGTAAAAGCTAAGACATAAAATCTTGGACAGTGTTAAAGGTGATGAAGGTTTTTCTGTTAAATACTTCTTCGCAGTCTGGCCCATCTTTACAAACATATCATGTAAGTGTAAGTTATTATTATTTTTTTGAAACAAACCAATTACAGGTGCCAGACAGTATAGTGATCTCACCGTGGTCAGTTTATGGCTGTTTAAAATCATTGCCACAAAATATATTGCTGTGCACCAGTACATAAAGCTGTGTGAAGAGATTCCACTGGGGAAATTAACTTCCTGTCTTGCTGTTCAGAATGCTCACATAAAAAACGTTAGTCACTTGAAATACCTTTGTGAAACTTTGAAAACACATGTAAAGTGATCAGTTCGTTGAGTTTGGCTCTTTTCCATTAACAAAATTAACACAGCTGGTAAAACTGCATGGAAATATTCATAATAGCAAATATTCATAAAATGCACATGCGGAAAGTCTGACCTATGTATTCTTCATCATCCATCTCATGCTAGTTAACTGTAGTTTTAAGTAGTTACCTGAGGAACTTGAATTTTCATTCTCTGCACTTGCAGAGAGGAAACATAAGCAAACAAAAACTCAGAAGTTATTTTCATCTATCTAATTTTATACTGTGTCTTCAAGAGTGACTGTGAGAAGATACCTAAGGGTGAATGATAACACCGCAAGCATGTGTTGCTCTCTTCTCCCAAATACTTTCCCAGCCTCTAAACAGTGATTTCCTGAGCCTAATCAGGCTTGTTTGCATGGCAGCCCTCAATGGATCTCTCCAATATTTGTTGTCTTCCATTGAACCTGTGTAAATTTTTTGCATTGGTAGCATCTTTTGGCAAAGGTGTCTGTCTACATATTTTGTGTTTGCTGTTCAGAAAAAAAACACCTCCAGGTAGTTTTGGTTGCCAGTAGCTTCATTTAGTGACTTAACTCTCTTATTTCCTAACAATTTTGAAAACCTCTGCAATGTCCCTCTTTGGTTAGTCCTAGCCTAATCAGACATCTGTTTTGCAGAAGTTGTTACATGTTTATAAGACATAAATCATAATGATTCATCATCATAAACCAACAATCATTCTAGCTGTCTGTTTCTGAAACTTTCCCAACACTGAATTACTGCTTTTGAAATGAAAGGTCCAGAACAGAACATACTATTCATGGGTGGACAAAGGCTTTATGTCATATTTTATGTAGGCTTTGTGTTATTGATTTGTATACTTTATGTAGTATGCCCTAGTACATTATTCTCTATTACTTTCCTAATTAATTACTCATATTTTGATTTGCCTTTTTCAGCTGCCTAGTACTGAGCTAATGTTTTCACACAGCTGCAGTGCTAAAGAGTTGCTCCTGAATAGAAATGATCAGATCGGAGCCTATTATTTTTTTGTGAAGCTAGGACTGCATTTCCTGTTGTGCAATGCTTGGCATTTTTATTTTATTACCCTTTTGCTCTATCCTGTAAGGTCTTTCCGCACATCTTTATTGTCTATTCAGATCCTTACTTCAAAGAATGTCTTATCATTTGCAAGTTTTCTCACCTCACTATACATTCTCCTCTTCCAATTTATTTATTAATATTACAGCACACGGATCACAGCACAAAACCTATGCAGGATTACACTGGTGACCTTCTCCATTGGAATGGCTGACTATTTGTCTTATACCATTTCCTATCAGTTACTGACCTTTGCCAAGACATTCCCTCTTATCTCATTTGAATGCTCAGTTTCTTTGAAAGTCCTTCTTGGTGAAGGACTGCTCAAAAAATATTACAGACATCCAAGTTGATTTCATCAACCAGCTTATGTATGTCCTCACATGGTTAAACCTTCCAAAAGCCTCCAACTGGTTTGTAATGCAGGATTTTTTTTTTTTACGGAAGCCTGGCTGACTCTCCCCACACACATTGTATTTGTCCAGGTATCTCTAGTCCTTCAGTTCATTATATAGTCTCTCCTTAACTTACCTGCAACAGGTGATATGCTTACAAGCCAGTAGTTATCCTGATCCCCTGACGCCAGTTTTAAAACTGGCATCTCTTTTGTTCCTCCCTTATCTTCAGGCACTGAGGTAGTTTTAAATGAGGATGTAGACACTGCTTTTAGTGTCTCAGCTATTTCATCCCAGAACTCACTTTAAACTTTTTATTCCAAATACTATTTGGTCCTGTTAACTTCTTGGCATTCAACCTCTTAGCATGTAACCTCTTCTGCAGCTTTCTAATTTGAGACAGTTTCTTTTCTCCTGTAATTCTCTCCCTTACCCCAGAAGGCTTTCTGGTGGGAATTTTACTATGTTCTTCTACAATAAATGCTAATGCAATGAATTCTTGTAGCTTCTCTGCAGTGGCTTTTGTACCAGGGCTATCATTTTGGTCCTGTGGACTCTTACAATTTTTGTTCCTGCTGTTTTGGCAGAAGGATTTAACACTGATTTTGATTCTTTTGGCTAGTTGCTCCTTAAATATTTTTTGGACTCTGTAATTATATTTTTAGAGATATTTCATTATTATTGTTTAATATTCCAGTTTTCAATCCTTTCTGTATTCTGTGTTTTAATACAACTTCAGCTATTTGAAGAACACTGTTATATTTTTAATAGCTTTTAACAATGTTCTTTAACACTTGTCAACTTTCTAAATCCGTTCTTGAAACAGAAATATTTAGTCATAATCCAAAAAGGGGTACTTTGGAATGATTGCTGTTAACGCCACTGTTACAAAGATTATAGCTATTTAGTCCCAAACTATATAACTAGTTAGTTAAACTAGATACCTTATCCATTAGGCTGCCAATATAGATCTGATTAATCAGATTAAAGATGTAAGTTGTAAGCTATTGGCAATTAGCTTTTGCTGATTTACTAGAAAATACTTTTTTTTTCTGCTGCAATTTAGATCTTACTCCAACGTTCTGTTTTATCTGTCTAAAGAATGTCTGTTTCTCTTTGTTTTCTTCCCCTCTTCTATTTCATTCAACTCCCTAAGGATACAAGGGTGGACAGAAAATACCTTGCAAAGCTGAGTCATGTGGTGATTAGTGACTACTTTTCATATTGTTATGAAAAGTTGCGTAATCATAGATCCTACAGCAACAGTTCCTAAATTCCACTCTGATTTCAACTCCTGAAATTCTCTGGGGTGAACTGCTTAACCTGTCCTGGAAATCAGAACAAATACAGGGCATAGGAGTGAAATGTTCATCAAGTACTGTGACAGGAGCTAGCAGAGTCATTAAAAATGCTTAAAATCAAGCTACAATTCTACTCGAGATTGAGATTTAAAATATAGCTTTAAATTTTATTTGATTCAGTATGGTAAAATCATTAAAACAATTTAACTTTTATCTTTCAAGCTTTGCATTACTGTACTTATGTGTCTTAAAGCATTTTATATGGATGTGGCAGAAATGGAAATTAGAGTCCTATTTTAGCACTGCTTTGGTCTGGAAGAACTGCATCTAAAAAATCTGTCTAGAATAAGGAGAGGATTAATCCTTTCTGCTTGAATCATATCTTTAGCATGCTGAACAGTAAGTTCCAATTTTGTCAGCATTTAACTGTCCCTTGCTTTACCCATGCTTTTGAAAAGCTATGGTCATGTCACTTAACATTCTGATTGCCTAGCTGCTGTGATGTGCTTGTTATAATATTTGATGTTTTCTTGCTGCCTTTTTTAGGGAGAACCCCACCCGCAATAGAAAAGCTTGTTATGTTTCACCTGAAGTCACATTTGTATTAGTGACTAGTGTTTAGTGACTTATAGTTGACTACCTCAAGGTGACTATAAGTATTTCTGCTAGAAGCTGACATTGGACAAGGGAAGAAGTAACTGAAGCAGAGAAATTGTTTATTACTTTCCTGTTTTCGTGAAAAATTTTCTCAAGGAAGGAAAAAAAACAGTGAGAGAGAGAGAGAGAGAGTTATATATATGACCAAACTGTTTCCTAGCAGCGTTGTCTAAAACTTTCAAAAAAGCCCACCGATAACATTGTGGGGGTTTTTTGTGGGAAGATGGGGGAAAAAATACATTACTATAATAATTAATAAACTTTTCTTTTTTTCAGTTGGTCTCTTCACCAAAATTCAGAACCACAAAAGTTAAATCAGGAAGGAGGAATAATAGTTAGCTTTCCTTATTGGCAGACTCCAATTTTACTGAACATAACAAGAATAAAAAGTGATGTTGAGGTCTTTGCTTGCTTTTCAAAGCCCTTTCTCATCAGTACTCAACCAAAAGCATAGTTGGTATTTCCTTGTGGCCACGCTTATACAGCTTGCTCAAGTTGATGGTATTATGAAATGTCAGCGTAAGTGGTATGAAGCCTGTGTGGAACCTCCATCATGGAAGGTCTTTAGGTATAGAATGGATAAACATTTGTCTGAAGTTAGAGGTTTGTAGAGCAGGAAGAAGAGTTGGAAGACCTCTCAAGTTTTGTTCCGCTGTACAGATTGTTGCCTTTTGACTACTCTGGTCATGTTCCTCTCTACGATAATGTGTAAATCTTTTTTTAAGAAAATTCTGGTCAGTAATGCCATTCCTCTTTCACCCAGCCACCCAATTTGCTTTATTATATAACTTATATAGCAATTTTAGATGTTAGCATTTTAAAAAATTGAGAGAGCAGCTCTCATATGCCATTCACTTTCTGTGATAGCTCTTTTAAAAAATAATAAAAAAAGATTCACTGCACACACTGATGATTTTGTTTACTTTGACATTTTGTAGTTGTATGTCATCGTTGTCGTTGCCCCCACCCTCCAGAAATTTTGTGGGAAGTTTGATAAGAAAGCATCAAGAAAAGCACTATTAAAGAGTAGATCCCCTAAGTTACAAAAGAAGTGAAAATGAATTTTATCTCCTAATAGAAGTAGGAAGTTGAATCTGAGAAGGGGGTGTAATTATGCTTTTGCTCTATCTTTCAGCCTACCTGTATTTGGCTGCAGTCCTTTGAATAAATGCCATTTGCATTGCCAGAGAATTTGTTTCTAACTCATCCCTTAATTTCCTGAATGTTTCATCTGTACTCATTCCTAGGCTGCTTTAGTTTAATGAATATTGTCAGTTCCTAAAGATTGGCCCTGTGTGTAATTTTTTTTTTTTTTTTTTGGTGGTGGGGTTTTTTTTCCCTTCTGTTCCTCCATATGATGGGGGCGGAATGTGGAAGAGACTCATGCTACCAGGAAGGAGGCTTAGCACTCTGCTACACAGATAATTCTATTTCTTTTTGTGGGCATGCAAAGAAAAAGAGATAAGAGTTTTTCAATGGCATCGATTTTTCTTTCTCCTATCTTGAGTGCTTTGCTGCTTATTCTTAGAATTCTTTTATTATGTCTTAATACTTTACCGTGTCTTTTCTTTGGAGGAAAAAACAAAATACATCAGGCACTCTGGCCTCTCTTCACAGCTGACAGATAAGCAAGTGATGGGGAAGATAATGTCTCTATACTATATTGCTTTTTACTTTTAAATTTCAAAATGCATTCTTACTACACCTTGGTAGAATTTACCAAAAGAAAATCAGTGTGTTTTACCGTTTCTGTCTTGACCGTTTTAGATTAGAAGCACTGGAAGGCAGAGGAATGTTCACTACTGAAAAGCAGATTCTTACTTCATTTGGGATATTCAGTCACTGTGTAAATAAATGGCAGTTTACTGCATTTCTCAAACTGTTTTCTCTGTACTGTCTCCTTTCAACTCTCACAGCTTATGTATAGTCTTATTAAGTATACTCAGGTATGAAGATAGTGTAAACTCATTAGCCACATCTTTTAGTTGTTCCTCAGAGCCTACAGTATGTCCTGGACAGGAAGAAAAATGAAACTAGATTTTTTTTTTTTCTAAAATTAAGAGGGGAAAAACCTTACCAAAAAAACCCCCAAAAAACCCCCAAACCCCAAGAAAAGAAAAACAAAACCTTCTGTATTCTACATGAGGTAGTTGGAATAGGATGTCAAGAGAGATCAGTGTTGTGATACCTGGTAACATGCATAATGTAGAGAGAAATTTTTAAGTACAATGTAAAAACAGTCAGCTTATTTTTAGTTTTCAGTAAGAAATAGATTCTGTTCTTCCTTTTGTTAACAAAACATGAGGCTGGAAAATGTAAACTGTAAGTATCATTAAAAGAAAACTTTATGAAATTGTTGAGGTCGGAAGGGGACCACTAGAGATCACCACGTAGTCCAACTTCCTTGCTTGAATCAGTCATCTAGACCAGATTGTTTATGGCCATATCCAATTAGGCCTTGAATATCTCCAGAGATGGAGACCTCAACCACAATCTCTCTGGGGAACCCCTTCCTGTCCTTTACCATGCTCATAGTATTAAAGGTTTTGCTTACCTTTTTTAATGGAATTTTCTGGATTTCAGTTTGTGTCCATTGTTTCTTGTCCTTTCATTGGGCACCACTGAGAGGACTTAGGTTCCATCTAGTTTATTCCTTGCCATCAGGTATTTATACATATTGATAAGATCCCTCTGAGCATTCTCTTCTCCAGGTTAAATCATTCCAGCTTTCTCACCCTTTCCTTGTATGTCAGATGCTCCACTATCTTAACCATCTTTGTGGCCCTTTGCTGGGCTTGTTCCGGTATGTCCACATCTCTCTTGAACTGAGGAGCCCAGAGCTGATGACAGCACTCCAGTTGGATCTCACCAATGCTGAGTAGAGGGGAAGGATCACCTCCCTCAACATGCTGGCAACACTCTTCCTAACGCGGCCCAGGAGGCTTTGGATGACTTTGCTATAAGGGCACATTCCTGGCTCAAGTTCAGCTTTCACCAGGGCCTTTTCTGCCAAGCTCATTACCAAATGGTCTGCCCCCTGCCTGGACTGGTGCATGGGGCTGCTCCTTCCCAAGTTCAGGACTTTGCGCCATGTCCCATCATCAAGGTCATTAATGAAGATGTTAAACATTATTTGATCCCTGGGATACACCACTAGTCACTTGCCTCCAGCTGGACTTCATGCTGCTCATCATAATCCTTTGAGACTGGCAGTTCATCTAGTTTTCAGTCAACCATGCTGTGCATTTATCTAGTCCATATTTCATCAGTTTGTCCATGAGGATATTATGGAAGACAGTGTCAAGTGTCTTTCCAAAGTCAAGATAAAGTCCACCAATCTAGTCATCTCATCATGGAAGGCTATCTGGTTAATCAAGCATGATTTCATCTACGTAAATACATGCAGACTACTCTGTCACCTTCTTGTCCTTCATATCACAGATTGGTTGAGGTTGTAATGGACTGTTGGAGATCATCTTGTCCAACCCCCTGCTCAAGCAAGGTCAGGAGTTGGCATTTTCCATTGCAGAACTGCATGAGGTTCCTGTCAGCCTGTTTCTCCAGCTTGTCAAAATCTCTTTGGATGGCAGCACAACCTGCTGGTATATCAGCTGCTCTTCCCAATTTTGTGCCATCAGCAAACTGAGGGTATACTCTGCCCCATCACCCAGATTCTTAACAAAAATGTTGAACAGTATTGGATTCTGTATTGACCCCTGGGCTACACCTCTAGTTATTGGTTTCCAACTAGACTTTGTACTGCTGATCACAACCCTCTGAGCCTACCTGTTCAGCCAGTTTTCAGTCCACATCACTGTCTGCTTATCAGCTTCTTTATGAGGATCTTATGGGAGGCAGTGCTGAAAGCATTACTGAAGTCCAGGTAGACAATGTTCAGTGCTCTCCCCAAATCTACCAAGGCAAATCATTTCATCATAGGAGGTTATCAAGTTGGTCATGCATGACTTCCCCTTGGGGAATCTATACTGACCACTCCCTCCATGTGTTAGGAAATGGCTTCAGGAAGGATTTGCTTCGTATCCTTGACAAGGAATGAGGTGAGGCTAACCTGGATCCTCCTTCTTGCTCTTGCTGAAGATAGGAGTGACATTTGCTTTCTGTCAGTCTTTAGGAACCTGTTTTGGTTGCCATGACCTTTCAAAGATAATTGAGATTTCAACAGGTAGCCTCTATTCTGTACATTGTTCTTTTGGCTGGTAACAAAGTTTTAATCAAAGTATTGACTGTTATTTCTGCAATGGTAATTGTATCATATGTACAAAGGAGAATTAATAAAATGGCAAGAAAAAAGTTAGATTGGGGTGAAATCTTTTCTCCAAAGTAAGGTATGTAAAGTAGGGAGTATAATTTCAATTTGTGATCTATCATCACAATTAATATACTATCTTTGCAATTTTAACCTATAACATGAAGTCTGCTGCAAAGTTTAAGGAATAATGTGATGAATTTAAGCTTATGTGGTGATCCATACTCTGTGGTATGATTTAGGATATATTTTCTCTTGATATCTTTTGTTTTCACAGGGAGCTTGAATTGTAGCCTTGCTGCTCTTTGTGGCACTTGGAGGTATCTCTTGTAGTATATTTGTAAATGTTGGTGGGCTGTTGCTAAGGAGAATGTCCACTCATGTAGAGTTGTAAGCCCAATTTCTTTATCATCTCTGTAAATGTGTCCAATTGTGAATAAAATAATTGTAATTCTTATCTCTTTGTATTCTTCTGGGTTTCTCCCTTTGTGTACCACAAGCTAGTGGTAATGCCAGTTAGTGAGATGGACCCCTGTGGTCATGTTCCTTGAGTGACTAGAAAGAGGGTATGTGTTTGAGATTACCCTTCAGCACTTTTTGAGCGTTAGTGGTTTTTTGTTTTGCAGAATCTGTGTTCAATTAGTCATAGAATTTTAACTGAAAATAGACCTCTGTAAAAAAAAAAAAAAAAAACAAAAAACAAAACACAAAAAAAACCCCAAAACCCAGGGAATGGATTTAAAACTGTTTAGGATTTCTAAAATTATTATTCCCATAAGCTTAAACTGAGCAAGACATTTCAATTTAGAATGCTCTTGGAAAGGCACTACTGAAATATCTTGGTTCTCTAAATGATTCTTTTTTTTTTTTTTCCCTTCTTCTGTGACTGCTCCTAGGGTCTAGGTCTTCTACACATACCATACTCCCATTTGTCATTGTAACAGTTTTCCAGAATGTCCTTTAGATTTCTGCAAGTTTGAAAAACACGTTCTGCATAGTGGTATTCTAAAGATTAAATCAGCATTGCTGTTATGTTTTGTTTTGTTTTCTTTTACAGTATAGACTTCCAGAAGAACAATCCAATACACAAATTAACTGAAGAGGAACTTCTGGCTTTTACTTCAGTAAGTAACTTATCTGGACTTCTTAGTAAACATGTTTTCACTTCATATTTAAGTACCAAGCAGTAACTTGTCAATCACATTAATCATGAAACTGTTTGTAAACCAAATTTGGTTTACTACTCAGTCATCTCATTACCTTTTTCTTATTTAAAGAAATTAAAGCGAAGCTGAAGTTCAACCCAGTTTCGAGACATCCTCATGCAGGATAAGCTTGACATCTAAAAGTTTAATTTAACCTGAAAACATGCACAAAACGTTTTTTGTGTGTTTGGGGTTTTTTAACTGTATGAATTATTATGTGTTATTAAACTATGTATTTTTACAGTAAACTCTTCCTATGGCACTAGTGTTGAAAGTGTTCTTCTTTGAATAGTGTTTAAGTGGAGTTCAAAAGGAATTTCAGCTTTATTCTGTCAGATTTATTCAGTCTATGTATCAGATGTTCTGCTTAGATATGTTTCTTCCCAGTTCAATGGCTGATTTGCTGCAGAGCAATTCTGTAAATTCCAAAGAAGCCTTGAAAATTGTAACTCAGTATTTTTTCAGTGTAATTTTTTTACTCAAGACAAAGCATGATTTGCTTTCCTTCCTTGATCTTTTCCGGTTTTGTGTGCCTTTCAACAATAGTTTATATGGGAGGGTGAAGGAGGAAAGGCTAGTGGTTATATTGCCATTTTTGCTTACTTTCCACAATGTTAGATTTCAGCTTTGGGTGCAGTAAAGAGGACTTGCTCTCCTACCCAAGCCTTGTAGTCTGAGACCCTTTTGCCACAGTAGTGCCATCTGAAAAAGTAAATTCTTGTTAAGAGTTTGCAAATAGGATCTCAACAAATATCTATTTGATTTCAACTGAGCTAGAATTTCATCACTGACACTTGTAGTTATGTGAAAGTACTATGGGCAGTACTGTAAGGTTAACTATGGTAATGTTTAAGAGTTTTTTGTGATGGTAAAAGGAAGTTCAATATGTAAAAAGAAAATCCTAATCTTTTTATTAGATAGATAAATGTAAAATAAGTTGGTTTTAAAGTAATGTTTGTTTAGGTCCCTATGCTAATAGAGTACACGTAAGATCTGCATGAGGGAGCTGAATGAATCACTGTAAAACAGTTTGACTTATGTAGGTTTTCTATTTGTTCTACAATGATCATAGTGCTTTCTCATGATATATTCACAGTTTCTGCAGTATTTTGTTTTGAACTACAGTTTTGTTTTGGGGTGTTTTTGTGGTTTTTTAAAAGGTGGAATAGAGAGCAGGAAAAAAATGAAATGTAGAAAAAAATGAGACTGTTCACTCTCACTTCATATTGTAGTAATTGAAGTACCCAATAAGGATATTGAAGAATGATGACCATTAAAGGAGAAAAAAAAACTTACAGAAAGAATAACTATGTACAAATAAAATGGTGAAACTATTACAGTATAATTTTTTTGCAAAACTAATGTTGATGCAAGTGTATGAAATTTCAAGACATGCATATAATTTCATTAAAGCAAACCCTGCCATTTTTGTTGTTAAAATAATATATTTTAAATTGCAGGTTTTCTATGAAAACTCAGAATTTTGCTTCTCATATTTTATTTCCTGTGAAACTCCCTGGACTTTTTTGTATACTCCCTGCTTCAGTCTTCCCACTACCCACTATTGTTTGCATAATTCTTGAGTGGAAAAGCAGCCGTTATATACCTGAATCTTGAAATAACTTCTCCACATATTCTATCCTTATAATATTAAATGGAGTGAAATTGTAATAACAGAACATCTTTAACAAGATTAGCCCTACTCCCATAATGTTGTGCTTTCCAGAATAATGAAACTAGGAATAGGGTTTACTTGTTTTAACACTTGAGTTTTCAAACATTTAAACACTCTTCAGGTTTTACAGCAGAGGAGAAAAGGTCAAGGTAGCACATATATTAGGCAAGAAAGATAGTCAGCTTTACTGTCATCTTTTTTTCTGCTATTGCTTGAGAGACCATATTACCTGTTATCTGAGATGTAAGATCTGTTGGGTGATTCTTCATAATGATGAGAGAATTAAACTGCATTTTCCTGCCATCTAGTGGCTGATTCCTCAAAAATCATAGGAGGGCTGATGAACTTGCTTCTAAATATTTATTGCAGTGACTGTGGGGAGCTTATTTTTTCATTCATTCATTTATTTATTTATCTTTTATAGAGCTTCTGAGTCAGCTACAGCTTGCTTCACACTTGCAAGATCAGCAGCCACTATTAGGATAGATCTCCAGAGAAACACAGCTGAAAGATATGCGTAGGCTTCCCTATTTGTGCTCTGAGTGGCAAAAAAAGAAGGATCTATAGCGATAAAAGAACAGGAACGTACATCTCTCTAGTAGCACAGAATTCAGTGGACAGCAGTGACTTAAAGAAGTAGCTAGTAGACTAAAAATTAGAGGAAATAATAAATTTCAATGTTAGAATAGTGTTCTTTGAAACTTTTGCTTAATGTTTCCAAGTTAACTGGATGTAGGGACACAATTCAGTCTTTCCATTATTTTCTTCTTTGATCTTGACCTATGGTCCCAAGACACAAACAAGAACAAGTATGAATTGTAACGTTAGCATCCCAAAACTTTCCTGGAGAGTGAAAACAGGAATCAGATGTTAGCTTATATAATTTCTTTTCAATAAAGGCATCTTTTGTGGAGTTTGCAACTGAGCCTAAAATTGTGGATAGTCACTGCAGAATTTCATTATAAAATCTCTGAGCTCTTCTGCGTCTTAGCTCTGAGTCACTGCGGCAAGCAAATCCATCGCTGCGCTCCCTGGCAGTAGGGATGTTCTGTGTGACTGTTAACACAGCCTTGGTTCTTATGGTGTCTGCCAGCTGAGTAAATGGCACTGCAAATGTTATCACTTGTATTTAAGGTATTTACCAAGCTTTGGTACTACCTAGTGAAGCAGACAAATGAGCGCTATATCAATGCTGCTCTAGTAATTTCTTTAGCATCATTTAAACTGCTGTGTGTATGTGTGTGTGTGTGAGCAGGCATCTTCTCAGCCTACATGTGGATTCCTAAATCTGCAGGCTGGTTAGATGGTTGTCATGCATTCATCTGATATCTGCTGACATTTGTTTCCTGAAGAAACAAGGGTATTTCAAGCTATCTTAGGAAACTTGAGAAATTGTAAGGCATTTTTAATAGATCAGTGAATTGTCAAGAGATCCTCTTGCTTTCGACATTGCAAAATAAATGCATGTGACCTGCAGTTTTTCTCAAGCAGAGAGAATTAAGGTCCAGGTAGTATGAGAGGGAAAGGGTGATCAAAATGAACTTAAGTAGATGATGTGATCCTGTCTCATACTGGGTGTAGTTTGTCAAACAGGCATTCTAAACTCCCTTTTAGATCTGTAGAAGTTGCAAATTATTGGATCTCTAACATATATATGTACACACATGTGTATATTTTAAAAAGCATAGCTTACAGTCCTAAAAATAGCACTGTAAAGTCACTATTAGTCACTGCTTGGTGACTGCAGTCAAATACCAAAGGATTGCAGCTTTTCATTTACTGAAGTCGCTTGGGAACAGTTGCCATTGACCTAAAAGTACTAACTTTTGTATCAAAGAATTACTTTTAGTATTGCTAATTTTTGAAGCAAAGTGTGGGCGTGTATCAAATTCTGTGTATTTCTGTATGTAGTCTCATTGGCTGGGATAGCTACTCTTCGTACAATAATTTGGACTTCAGTGCTTGAGGTGTTCTAGGCAAATCTGTTCACCTATCATCAGCATAATATTTCAACTTTTGAGCTCATAATCTATAACTGAAATTAGATACATTTAATTTTTTTTCTGCTTATAGTTAAATTGTTGATTTGATATCTTTATATGAGAAGTAATGTAGCTCACATGCACTTAAGAATAAACACAAAATTAAACAATTGATTTTAAGGAGAATTAAATATTCTTTTTCTCACGCATAATGGTTTAGGGAAACAGTTATAATGTTTTTAATTCTATTATGGTAAGCACTTGGACTCCTAAGAAAGCTAAGATCTTTTTTAGAAATCACACAAGCTGCTTCAGAGACATAGTTATGCATATGATATTTAGCAAACTTTCTGATTGAGCTAACTGAATATTGCATTTAAAAGCTGTTTTTAAGAGAGGAAAAGAGGGGCAGTAAACCAGTAGTGAAACCTAGTGCTTTTCTCCTAGAATTACTGGTTTCTTCCTTATAATAAACTTTTCCCCAGAGCTTTCTGTATAGGAAGTGTACGATGCAAGAAACCAAAGAACTAACTCAGTACGGCCTTCACATTGAGGTTTTGTAGCTTAGTTTACTCCCAGCTCCCCAAGTTAGTTTTACAATGCCTAAATATGCTTCCTTATCCCATCTTTGTTTTCAGTGGATTGTTTTTAATGTAAAAATACAAATGTGAAGTCTGTTGGGTTTTGTATTGGGCAGTAATTTTCCCCTAGAAGTTCACATGTACATCATTGATCTCTGTATATCAGTGGCCCAAATACTTTTTAGAAACAAAAAAAAATCCTTTTTGTAAATGAGCAAAAGTAAGGTCTTAAAATAATTTCTATTAAATATTTGCTGTTTGTATTATTTTGAATAGGTAATACAGTTAAGACAATATACCCAAGAGGAGATTAAATGAACAACACTCTAATATAAATGTACAGGATATTTCAGTATATTTTTTTAAAACAACTTTTTAAAGATTACATTTAAAGCTTTATAAAAAGATAGCCATCATGTGAACATAAACTTTAGAACAGGAAACTAAAAAGTATTTCTGAAATGTAAAAGAGTTCCAGGAACATATGAAAGCTCTATGTAAGAACTGGTAAAACCCTTTGTCTTAATTTTAAGATTATGCAGTTCTTGCAGGGAGATAGGGGAAGGATTAAATACTGGATGGTGTTACGTTTGTCTCTTACAAAAGAGAAGAATGAGGATTTTTTTAAAAAAAAAACACTAATAAGATTAGACTCTGCAATACAAGTTCTTACAGCTTTATAGAAAGCTTATAATATAGCTTATAGTTTACATACTGGGGAGGCAATTCAGTGTTTCATAGTCTGATATGACATTCCAACAGAATATCCAGGATTAAGGAGCTGCAGCTGGTCCTTAACATTACCCCTTCCATCTGTCCTAGCCCTTGCTTTGTCCAGGACAAATGGGCTTTGTGGTAAATGTGATGAGCGTATTACTTTTTTCCCTTAATCGTGTCTTATGATCAAGAGACTTTGAGTGGTAGTGACATATTAACCTATAGGTTATTATTAACCTATAAGGGACTGAGGAGAAAAAGCAACTAGAAACTGTGGAAGAGAAGCCTCTTGCTTTTTTGCTTCTGATATCTTAGCCCCATACTTGTATCCTCTGGAATCCATAGAAGATGAGAAGGGAAAGAAAAGGGACCGTGGAAAATTTAGTTGCATTGGTTTGTTACACTCCTGAGACTTCTATCATTTATGGAGAGTAGAGCATGGAGAGTTGGTTTCCTTAAGTGGTGAAAACTGGCAAAAGGAAGCTCTGGCAGCTCTTCTGTCTATCAACACTTTGAACAGGTGAGGATATCTTTCTTAAAGCAGGGAAAAAAAAAAAAGTGTAGTAGTTTTTATTTTGCTCAGAGTACAAAATTTAAAAATTATTCACCATCTTCTAACAAAAATACCTGATCGTTCTGAAATTGTTCCAGTAATGCCATGAAGGATACCAAGGTTTGATCAAGGACTTGGAGAATGTGGAGAGAGTCTGTCAAAATCCAAGGAATACTGTGTATTCCAAAGATGGACCAGATGGGAATGCTTCATGTCCTTTGTTTTTCCGCTGTGTTGAGCTACTGATTCCATAAGAGACTGTTTTTGCTAAGGAGTTTGCAAATGGTTGGAGACGTATTTTATATTTTTTCAGAGGTGGGCATTTATTGAGTGCAATAGAAACTGATGTTGTTTGGTAACTTTGAAAATCACTGCAAAGAATTACAGTGCACATCTTATTGAGTGTATTTGTGTGTATGCATATATGAATACTTTTTCTGCTTTTCACTGTAGGAAGGGGGCTTTGGGAGGAGGGAGTGGAGGGTGGAAATGGGAATGCTTTGTTTTTCTCATCTTTTGTATGGCATTTGTGATATTAATGTGGAACTAGGGAGCAATCAAATCACAGCATATGATATTTTTAATGTTAAGCCTTTCTATCAAAACCTCTGTAAAACTAACATGCCAATTTGGTTTCTGAAGAGAAACTGTTTATACAGTTTAAATAAAAGCAGTGCATTTTTCTCTGCTGAGAAAATGGCTGCAGTTTTCTTTATGTTTTATAACCAGCAAGAGTATTGAAAAGCTCATTAAGAGTGCCATGTGTCTCTACTGCTGTAACTTTCATGGCTTTATAAAAAGTCTCTTTCACTTCTTTTCTGAGCAGTGTTGCCCATTTTGAATAGCCTCTGTTGGTTACAAGATTATAACACTGTAAAGACTTTCTCCCAGCAAAGCCCTGCTAGTATTAGTAAGACTTTTTTTTTAAGTAAATGAATTCAAAGCTATTCTATTTTTTCTTTCTTCCTTTTTTTTCCTTTGTTGCACTTTTATTCAAAAGTCTGAATCATTTTCCAGGAATGTCAGGATCTAAACACTTGCTGTTAATTTACTGCGTGTATGCTTTCTGGCCCATCACACATTACTGGGAAACCAGATTGAGTATAGCAAAAGAGAAGCTGCCTCTTTCTGCTGGAGTATCATGTGCAAAGACTCAACTAGGTTTCTTGGAAGCTTATTCACAAAGTGCCTGGTACTTAGTTTGCAAAGTATTGTGGATAGGAAATTAACCTAGTGTTGTCGGTTATTTTTGCTGCTGTTGCATTGTATGAATTTAGATGTTTTAGGGTAAAGTAACCGGGTGCTGTAGTACATGTGTTGCAGGGCAAGGGGGAAGCTTGCATTCCATTCCAAAACTGAGATTAAGTAACAGTCTGTTTGAAGTTGTTTTATTTTACAGAATATCAGATTTCAACATAATTGATACTTTTATCCCTTTTAACTTTGTTCTCCTCTGTGGTCTACATTCTTCCCTGAGTCCATGGGATCCACAGCTCTGCTTGCATCATATCTTACAGGAGATGATTCCTGATTTATTGTGTGCCTTTCTAAGCAGGAAGAAATTTGAGATAGCCTTTCCTTTCTAGAATAGTCTGCTCTTCCATATAATCTGTACAGAATTACTCAAGCAATAGATTTTAGTGGTCTCACTGCAACCGCAGTGGTAAGAGAACATGAAAATCTTGTTTAAATATTAATAGATTATTTGCTTGTCTAAAGGTTTTAGAAGTTAAGCAGGCAAATTTGATGACAGTTAGTAACATTTTTTCCCACAGCAGCCTTTCTTCTCCCCCTCCTCCTTCCTTTTTATCTATCAGCAGCTCACTTATTTTTTCTAGCAACCTCTCTGACAGCCAGTTGACATGTCACAGGCTTCCCTTCCCCCTCGTCTCTTTACCAGTTACAACTTTTATAATTTTCTTCAGCAAGAAAGCTTTCATTGCAACAAGATGATGAAATTAAATGCCCTATTCAACAAAATGCTGTCTGAGCTATCATCTGAAGGAAATAAGACTCTTGTGCTTAATATTCCCTTTTTAACAGTATTCTAATGATCAGTTCAATTCATATGTTATCAGTACTAGTAGTCGCTTTTTTTTTTAGTGATTTATATTCTACTGATCTGGCTGGCTGGGGAGGGGGGCTGATGAACTAAGCAAGGGGTAAATCCAAGTCTTCCTTTTTTCAGATTAAACTTACATCTTTGTTCTTTTACCTTATGTGAGGAAGAATTATTCTTAAAGTTTATTTAGCTGTCCTAATGTCTTGCCCTCATCTCCTCTGCCTAGTTTTAGTATTGTCCCTTCATTTGGTTCTTTTTTTTTTTTCCTAACCCAACATTTCAAATATAACTCTAATCTTGCTTATTCCATAACATCTGAAAAAAATGAAGGTTGTTTAATTCTTGTTTGCTGGTCAACTTGCTACTGTCCCTAAGTCACTGAGTTTTATTTTCTCTGATCCTATCACATCTGTAGTTTGGACTGGAAGTAGAACATTTCTCAAATCAGCACTCCAAACATTCTTTC
The DNA here is from genome assembly GCF_028858705.1 of Grus americana. Classification (NCBI taxonomy): domain Eukaryota; kingdom Metazoa; phylum Chordata; class Aves; order Gruiformes; family Gruidae; genus Grus; species Grus americana. The sequence goes on from NC_072854.1 coordinate 90,563,224, forward strand.
TGGTCTATATTAAAGATGAAATATTGAAAAAGTAACAGAATTTCTTTGACTTATTACACAATTGAGGATAGGTTTGATTAGAATGCTGTAGTCCTTGATTGTAGGCATGAAGTATGTATTTCCTTCCCTCCTCCCCCACCAGGTGTCTGAAGTGTGCAAATCTGATACTCTTGGATTCATTTATCATCACTAAAATATCACTGTTCAGTGGTTGTTGTTTTTTTAAGAAAAACAGGAGCAGTCAATTCTAGCTATTATTCTATTCTAGCTACTTTGGGGAAAAATACAAGATGAACTTGATAAGAAATAAATCTATCTTACTGTGTTTTGCATTAATTTCTTTTTCAATTCCCCCAAAACTAGGGATGAAAAAATGAAATGTCTCCAATGATTTTTTTTTTTTTAACTCTTGAAGCTTTAGGCAGCCAAGCTACTGGAAGGGCTTTCTAATTAGTATTTTCTTCTGCGGATTTATTGATGGTCAATTTAAGATTTTCATGGGAAAAATGTTTAATCAAGTTCTAAGTCTACAAACCACAGGCTTTTGAAAGGAGATGTAAAGGGGAAAGATTTGGGGGGTTTTACCTATTTTTGAAAAATTTTCCTAAACAAATGCTTACAGCTTAGATTCAGCAAAATATCCATTTACGTGCTTAGCTGCCCTCGTTTGGGTAAACCCCGTTCTGTTCAGCTGTGATCTTGGATATGTTTTTGCACAGTGTGCTGCCCCTGTATAAGTAATTAGTTGGCTTCGGTATGTTGTGGAAAAGCATGGTACCATCTGTGTTATAGAAGGACAAAGGTTAAGCAGCTCTGATTCTGGTATTTCTACAATATTTCCTTTTCTGTCTTTTATTAAAAACGGCAAGTTTAAAGTGGAATTTTCAAGCAGCGTTGACCAAAAATTAAGATGTTAAGATTAAATTAATTTGTGAAACATTTAAATACATCATCTGCATGGAGGTTATATGCACATTTATTTTATTTGTATTTACAGAATGCTTGAATTCCAGTACTGATTATGTACTAAACAGTGCATTATGACTAAAGGAGAGGCAGGGGGAAGCATGTATTCTTGCCAGCAGACCCCATCCCTCTGCTTTTTTTTTTTCTTCCACAAATACATTTTTACTGGGATAACTTCCATACTGATAAGCAAAGTGTTTTTTTAAATAATTATTTGTAAGATCAAATGTGCAAGAACATTTCATAAGGTAATTTGCATGTGTTCATGACCCTTATGTTTTCGCACAACTGGAAATTAGTTTTCATGACTAGGAAAGGGTCATCTTCTGTTTATGAAGGTTAGCTCATTGCATCAGGAAATAGGAACAATGCCAGCTCATTTAGTGGACTGTTCATGCAATGTATATCATAAATGAGTCTCATGATTACTGTGAGAAAATTCAGAGTTTTTTCTGTATATAATTTATATGCTTAGCATATATGATAATATAGTATGGCATAAATACTTTTGACATGTTTGGATTGGCTGCATTAATCATGGCAAGCAGAGCTGTTAGTTATGAAGACTATTCAAATAAACGCTAATAGAATGCTTAAAAGCATCATGTTCTATTTGTTTCAATTTGCAAAAATGTTTTAAAAATATTTAAACTATTTAATGTTTTTCTATCTGAGAAGCTGAGATGTGAGGCCTTTTCTGAACTGAAATAAAAATCATGACACTAGATATTAGCTGGTGTATTTTGATGTATTTGGGAAGATTTTACGCCTTGTCTATATTATCCTTAAGCATGTCTTGCATTAATTAAATTGGAGCTTGGGCTTTTTTTCTTGAAAGACTTCATGTCTTGTGTCAATTAGATTTTTCTTCAGTACATTTGTCAGAATATGTTGGCCAACACATTCTGCAATGACTTCTATCTAGTCTAGAGAAAAGATGAGAGAGAAACTAACTTTTGCAGATTTCTGTGAATAGACTGTGAAAGATTTTTCTGCGCTGTAAAATGAGGTGTTTGATTTTGAAATTACAACACAGAGAAGAGGAGCATATGCATTTGCATTCCCTCAAATTAGTATCATACCTGGTTTGGTTTTTATCATTGGCTAAAACTGAGTATGTTTTCTTTGCTTTTCAGTTTAATATATGTCGGTGAAACCCTTTTAGTTTTAGAATAAAGGAAGAAAATATGTTTAGAAAATTGTTTTTCTTTTGTTTTGAACACCTTGCATGGTTTGACACTGTTTAATAGCTTAGTAAGATTCAGAACGCAAGCATTCCAAGTTGCTGGAATAAGGCCATATTTCTCATCCTACAGCTTATTGTGTAAGAACTGCAGTATGTGTATTTATTTGTCTGTATATTCTGTGTCTTTCCCTTATTTAATAGTAGTCAAATGTTTATTTATCTGTCTGTTGAATCTCTAACAGAGATGGGAAAATATGAAGCTTGGAGCTGCAAAACTAAAAAGATTGCCCATTTTGTTTGTCTAAGGAAAATGTCTTGTAGCTTCTTCAGACTAGATACAAGGAAGAAATTTTTTATGAAGAGGGTGGTGAAACACTGGAACAGGTTGCCCAGAGAGGTGGTAGATGCCCCGTCCCTGGAAACATTCAAGGTTGGGTTGGACGGGGCTCTGAGCAACCTGATCTAGTTGAAGATGTCACTGCTCATGGCAGGGGGGTTGGACTAGATGACCTTTAAAGATCCCTTCCAACTCAAACTACTCTCTGATTCTTCATCCAATTTTCACAGTTATTTTAATAACTGCTGTTGTTTATATGCGTAATACAACTGGACAGGTGCTAGACTGTTGTGTTTGAATCTTAATCCATTACAGCTCATGCTTTTAACATCTCTCATGTCTAAGCACATCCCAGACATTGCCTTTGGTCTCTAATAAATATATTCAGAGCATAGCTTCTCTACACAACTCTGTCAGATTTCGGAACGTTTTGCCCACCGAGACAGGATTTTCTTTCATGCTCCCCAGCAATGTCTCACTCATTTTTTTTCAGTATTAATCACTTGTGCCTATGTCAGCTTCCCTTTTTGTTTGCTCATCCATGCCATATTCCCCTCAGCCCTCCTTTGTCAGCTCTCACCTCCTGTTTATCTGACTTTTACTCTCATCTTCCCTAATTCCTTCCTCACGTATTTGTGACTATTTTTATTCTTTTCCTGCCTTGCTTTTGCTTGCTGCTTAAGGAGTTAGTCTTCTCTCAGGACCATTGTGTCTTTAAGTCTCTGAAAGGCAGGGAGCTGCTTTGTTTTGCTCCTGGAAACTAAACGTTTCCAAATAAGGTTTAAAGCCAGGCTGCTGGTGACCTCCAGCAGCTTGATCCTATTGCATGTAATGGGAAGAGTAGCTCTTTAAAGAGACTGAATACTTCTACTGGTAAAGTCAGGAACTGGAAGAAATCAGAAATCAAATATTTTTTTAATGGACATCGAGACTTGCTAATATGCTTTTTCCTGGAAAACTGCTGAGACCATCCTAGAACTCTCACTGAAATGGTCAGACTTTGACCCTACCCACTTAGCCCACCAATCAGTAATTGAGGCATGCCTCTTGCCTTCAACACATTACACTTACTTGTGAACACCAAATATTGCAATATGCAGTCTGCTAAACAGTAGAGACTGTTGTAGACAGAATTCCTGTGGTGGATGCTGGCATTCAAAACAGGGGAAACCCAGATATGACACACTCGCTGTAGAGTCCTGTCTGGCATTGTGTGGATTTTTCTCTGCTATGCCTCACTGTTCTTCTACAGACAGCTGTTCTTACAGACTGAAGGTTGTGAAGATGTTTTATAGAAATTCTATACTTTGTGCTGACACGGCTTTAATATTAAAGTCATTGGCAGCCTTGTTATAAATCACTAGTTTAGGCATGTAATTCTTCCTATTTTTTTTTGTCTGTTCCTGTTACAGAAAAAAATGTGATAGCTGATTTTCACTAGTTAACAGCATTATAGGATGAGTTCACAAAAGGCATTTTTATAATATAAAAACTGTATAAAACTGTTAAGGTATTCTTGTTGTGCCATTGAGTAATCTTAAAGTTTGGAAATTACGAAAACTTTTAAATTGGTTCTTTTCAAGAAGATAATTTTATGCCTTTTTCTGAGGATATGAAGGGAGATTTTAAGGCTCCATTGTGTTGTATAATTTTTATGGTTGTGCTTCAAACCTGTCTGAGAACCAGTATCTTTGCCACCCTACGTTCTCTTCCTGCAAAAGATACTCAGTTAAGGTATTTTAGGGATAATTATTGTAAATGGTATTTGTCCTGAAGATATCATTGCAAAAGCAAAGACAAAAGTTTCAGTTATAGTAAGAATCTATGCTGCATCAGATAGCAGCAGTATATAAAGCAGTATTCTTCCAGAGGCTGTTGATAGACCAAATAAGCAGGAAGCATCACTGGCAGTCTGTGGAAAAAAATGCGATGATGGAAAAAACAGCGGTGAGCTCATAAATGCAAGTAGGCAGGCAAAGCAGACAAATCCCACCACTCTGGGGCAGGTGCATAAGGATGCAGGATCTGTCAGGCCTAAGGGATTTTTGCAGTGGTGCGGAGTGCTGCAAACATTGAGTTTGCCCTGAACAGTTCAAACAAGCAAAGAAGCAGAAAGAAAGAAATAGGAACCTTAATGTGTAGTCTTACCTGGATTTTGCAGACTAAGAAGTACTTTTAAAAATAAAAATAATAATAATACATGCTTAGAAAGAATTGACCAACCTAAAGAAAGTATTGACACATCATGGTTCTTGTCTGTAGCCACAGGTAGTAGTACCAGAAAGATAAAAAGTCATAATTGTCTCCCTAAGGAATAAATACCTATCAGCAGAGGACAAGTTAACCTATAGCACTGTCTGTTCCAAAAACGGTCCTTGTGAGAGGAGAGGCAAGGCTGAGGGTGGGGTGGAGCAAGCAGGGCAGAGGACTTAAGAGCCACTATTGTGGTAGTTTCCAAGGGAATACCTAGCGGGGGTAGGACACGTTTCTTTTCTCACATGACTGAACTGAATGAAACAAGCTAGAAAATATTCTCCACTGGCACCAATTTTCTATCTTTCACCCTTTGTTCAGTCATTTGCTTTGTTTGTCTTGAGGCTAAACAGATTGCAAGTCCTCAGACAGCATGTACCATTGCATATAGTCCTGAAACTATCTATCTTTAAAATGTTATATCTAGCCATTCTCAAGCCAAATTCACTGTTTTGCTACCTATGCAGAGAGCAATTTCTTCAATGTGCTTTTCTGTTTTTCAGGATATTATCAAAAGAGCACATGATGTGTTCAGAACCTGAGGCTGAGCAGTTAAAACGAGAAATTCACTGTTGTTTAATTCCTGGGGAAATCCTTATCATTGGTACCAAAGAGTTAAAGTCTAGTCTTTTGAATCCAAAACCCTGATTTATTGCTGTTGAGATTGGGCCTTAGGAAATAAATGCAGTACTGTGATGTGGTGTGGAAGTCTGTACTAATGCTGTTTCAGGAGTAAGTCCAAACCACAGACCTGAAAAAGACAATGCTACTACAGTCAAATCTGGCTGAAGTTGTTTTCAGCATAACACAGAATAAGTGATATGTTTGGCGCAACAGAGCGGGTGTCGGTAATATGGCTGGACTCCATTCGAAGTGAAAATAGGAGCCATATCTTATGTGGTTTACCCTTTGCTAGTCATTGAAAGTAGATTCCTTTAAATACAACAGTATCTTCTTTCTTCATGACATTTCCTTTTCTTCTCTAGTTTCTTCCTTCTAAAAAAATAGAGAACCTCCAAGGAAAACTTACTTCTGAACTTATATAGTCTCTGGAAAAGAAAAAAAACAACCCAAAAACCAGCTTAAGCAACAGCATGAAATTTATTTTTTTTAACTCTTACAAGAGGATGAAATATGTATACCACTTAGTATCATCGCAGAGTATTAAGCTCTTACAAACTTGCTAAATATCAGCCAGTCGATGCCTTTTAATGTGGAAGAAAATGTAAATAATTTTGGACATCCAGGATAGATCTGCAGTTTGGATGTATAAGTACAACTGAACAAATAATTTGACACTCAGATAATACCTTTGCGCTGTTGTTAGAAAGTAGGAAATCCTATGGAGAAAAAAGCATTAAAACATTTTCCTAGCAGAACCTGATTTGAGTTGATTTTTTCCAATGTGTCTAAGATGACTTTGGATTGTGATTTTTGTTCCTTCCATAGGTCTCCGAAAGTTACGTACCTGTGTGCATGGAAGTTAACTAAGACTGCATTATGTGGAATCAAAAAAATCACGTTTATAGCTCACTATGTGTGTCTCTACTTTTTGTTTTATTTTTGTTCCATGCAAGCTGATGTGAGCTTGCTTTTCTGAGCTTGTCATATTTAAATCCAGACAAAGCTTTTTCTGAGTCTTTTGTTTCCACTGAAAATTCTTCAGTAAGCGTGAATCTTTGTACCCTTTCACGTAGCTTTTTCTGTGGAACACATGAGGCTTCCCTTGCAAGGGAATGTTTCTCTAGTGCTCGTTTTCTTTGACCTTTTTCTCTGTGAAGTGTATAATGTAGGGGACACTGGGTTGCCATTTCAGTTTTATCTGCAGAGCCAAATTTACAGCTAGCTGGAAAGACAATCATTATGTGTTTGTGTTTCTTCTACTTCTAACTAGAGATCAGATTCCAGTATACCTATGTCCACATTAAATGACCCTCTTTAATTTCGATTTCTTAATACAGACAATATTTGCGTGTTTCTGAGTCACAAGGTTATGGAGTGAGACAGGAGCTTTTCCAAGAAAAACCATAGAAATATCCAACTTAAGAGAAAGCTCAGGAAATTCTTGATGTGTATTCAGAAGACGTAAAGACTATAGCAGGAAGAAGAAACAGATAGGGACTGAGCTTTGGACACGAACATTGTTCTAACAAGTGCTTAACCATTTCCCTGTACACTACTGAAAAGTGTACTTGGGGAGAGCGAGAGTTGTTTTGATTGGTATTCTTTCTGCGTGTGAGGAAGTGTATATGGAAGCAGAAGGAGGGAAAAAGAAAGATGCAGCCTTTTACAGAACAACATATTTATATCTGTTAGTAAAAGCAGCAGATGTAGACCTTTCGTATGTGTCTTTCGCTCCCTGTCCTTCAAAAACAAAATAAAATTCACTGCAAATGAGAGCTGGCCTAGGGATGACTTCAGGTTTCAAATGAGACGATCATGGAGAATGGAAGGGGAATTTGGATGTTCTCCTAACTAATGATACTTACAAGAACCGAGACCAGAGGTAAGGCAGCCTCATTTTACCTGAATGCTACCTATGTTGCCTTTGTTAGAGAAAACAAGATGAACAAGCAAGCTGTGAAGTCTGAGGATATTTTCTTTTGGGAAGTCATCCTTTTTCCCCATCAGGACTTCCAGCCATATTGTCAGCTGAGTATGCTCAGTCTGAGTGTTGACTGGACAGAGGAAAAGGATGCTGGTGAATATGGAGTAATGTTACTCTGTTGCTGAGAAGCAGCTGTGTTGTTTTTTTTTTGGTTTGTTTTTTTTTTCAACAAAATGCCTTCTTTTGAGGGTAGGTAGAAGAGATAGCTGAAGAAAGATACTGAAGTGTCTTGATATTTCTAATGAGGGTAGTAACACAGTATCTTTGAGCAGGTAATAGATTATAGTCTTCACAGTGTTTTGGCAGAGTTGAACTTTTGAAAGTAACAGATACATTCATTTTGTAAAAGAATTCACTCATGATTCTTTTTGCAGTATTCCTTTCCAATATCTTCAGTGAAAAGAGACAATGTCCTTTTAATGCAAATTATTCTTGACTTTCTTTGGCTGGCTGGCCATCTACAGAAATATGATTAATTGTCTTTAGAGGAAATTTAGAAGAGTTGTACGCAATGGGGTGGTTTGCTCTTTTTAAAGAGACAGTTCACTTTAGTAATGGGACTACTGATTCATATTCCTTTCCCTCAATTGCTAGCATACCAACTAGTATAATACTGAAACTGATTAAATCTGTGCAAACACTTACATGTTTCTCAATTTGGTCCTTGCCTTGAGTTAAACTATAGCAGGATGCAAGGTGTACCTTAGGTTTTTTTCACTTTAAAATCTGTGGTCTATAGAGAAAGTCTGGTTTAGAGCATATCTTTTCCACCACCTGGCTGAAACCGCCATTTCAGAGGTGTCTGCAGCCCCATGACAAACTCAAGGGAACCAAATGAGATTTGAGACTGGAAAGTACAATAAAATTATTGAGAATCTGTCTAGAGGATTCATTGGCAATAAGTATCTCAGTTGGGCAACTAACCGATGTGCATAAGCCAGGAACCTAGTTTACTTCACAAAGTCAAGGGAGAGTAAGAGGCTTTCTTAGGGAGCCCCTAAGGTTGATGCCTATTCAAAATGGTCTCTTTAGGGAACCTTCCTGTCATTGCTGCCTGTGTAAAAAGACCCAGGGGGACTAACTTCCAAGCTTTCATGACAGATTTTTTTATTCCTTGAAGTCCTAGGTACTACAGAAATGGCACAAAAACTGGCACAATTTCCAAGGTGACCTAGCATAAATAATTGTGCAGAATCTGTTCTTTGCAAGGTAGATCTCAGAAGGAGTAAGAGTTACTGCTTAAAGCCAGTGCCATGGAGGGGAAATATATTTAGAGTGATAAGCAGGATGGAATATGAGGATTCCTTTGGGTGGATATTATCAAGAGCTACCCATTTGCTACCAAACACTGTTTGAGTGGGGTAAAAAAACCTGTGGAAAATAGAGTTAAAGTGAAATGATAATTAGCCTTCTTGTATACACTAGTGGAATATTTTGTAAGTCTTGTGAGAAGAAAATTTATTCTAGTCTTCCCTTCTAACTTTTGAGTTGGTAAGCCAGCTACTGAGTAACTCTTATATTGTATTTAATGTACCTTCATATGTGATAAATTCCAAATATGATAAATTCCAGAGAGTCAGTCACTTGCAAACTGAGATTAAGTGAGATACTTAAGAACTTTAAATTGCATTTTGGTAAGTGCAATGTGATTGCTGCTATATTGAGTCTAGCATTCATTTCTAAATCAGTCTAGTGTAGTCTAAATAATTAACTGTTTATCTAAGAGGTTTTTAACATCTTTGCATACATTTTGCTTTATAAAGTGTGGACAGACAAAAAGGAAACTTTTAACAACTCTTCATAGCTGCAAATGGGGAAAAAAGGAACTGTCCATTCTGTGTGTACATATATTTAATTTTAAAACTCTCAGAATTACTGGTTTATTTCAAATGCATTCAGTTATCCAAGACTGAAATTATATATGTGAAAGAATCTCATTCAAACACATTGAAGTATAAAAAAAATGCAAAAGTATCAGATAGTATTGTTTTAGCAGTCAAATTCAACAAAAGGTACTCTGTATTTACAGTGATGTAATGTTACAACTCGAGTGCCGAGGCTACCAGACAAGACTAGACAAAGCAAATTTTAAAAATACTGTTCTAATTAAATTAGTCCCTTGATGCAGATCACTGATCATGTTTTGGCCTTGCTCTTGACTTTTTAACACTGAGAGATATTTCTAACGGCTGTGGCGAAGAGCTTTAAGCCCAGCTCTGCTCATGATCAACTAACACCTGTTGCGGTGAAAAGCTATTTTAGTTGTACAGTTCCAGGATTAGTTTTATAGACCAAAATAAACCCTTGTCATACAGTTGAGTGAATAGCTTTAGACTTTGGAAAAAATATGCTGAATGTGTGGTCTAACCCTACTGAAATATATACAGAATATTAAAGCAGTACTGGAAAAGGGCGCTGTGCACATGCTGATGTCTCAGCCAGTGCAGGAAAGTAAATCTTCTCCTCTGTCACTTTAATACCTTCAGGATTTCTGCCTTTCTCTCTGGTTTACCTAACTGACAGTCAGACACAATTAGTTTAAAAAGAAGGTATCATTTAAATCATGATAATTTGAAGAGACCTTAAAAAAAAAAATCACAAGCAATCATATGATGGGACTCTGTAACATGCGATCTTTATGTAACAACTCATTAAAATCAGTGAAAGACCTAATAAAGGAAAACATGTAACTTCTGCTAATGCATGTCATACAGGCTCAAGCATTGCATAATTTTTTGTTTTCTTGTTACAGTCCAAAGGTCTTGGCTTAATACTCTGAAGGTGTCATGTAGAATTTATATTAGGTACTGTTAGGCAAGAAAATGTTTAAGACCTAACCAAGTAATATCACATTTTCCCCATGCAACACTGAGAAATAAATAGTAACACAGGACTTGGAATAATGCCTGAAATATAATTCATTTTAAGTGCATAATATGAGTTGTGGTGTTTGCAAAGAAAATGTAAATTATCCTTGTCTCGATAGTTTTGCCCTAAGACTCTTTGATCAATTAGTAGTTTGTAACTCCAAAGACTTTGCATATAATTGGGTTTTAAAAAAAAATAAATTATAGTTGTTAAAGCCATATGGAAAAAGATGTGATCAGTTGCTAGCTAAAATTACTGTCTGTTTAATAGGAAATAAACAGAAATTTTGAAAACGATTGCTTTTGTGTTGATGTATATACACTTTTAATTTGCAGGACAAGTTGGTAATATTTTGATTTTCCAGTCCAAATCAACCTTAGAGTGACTTTAAGTGTAGGATAGATTTCAGTGTTTAGTGCAAGTGTGAAATGAAACATGCATCCAGCCATATACAGCACAGGTTTTGATAATTGTTAAAACATATCAACAGGGCCTTTGATGTTTGTTTGATGTCTGAGCAATTCTTTTGACATTGAGGAGGAGAAGTGTGTGTGGAGTAGAATACACACTAATGTGAGTATTGCCTCTGTTTAGATCTTTTTTTAAAAAAAAAACTAAAAAGAAAGAGCAATCTACTAAATCTATTGGCTATTCCATGCTAGGAATTAAATTTACTGAATAAATTGCAGACTATCTTTTCTTCTCTGCCTTTCTACCTGCTAACCATAAAATATATCCACTGTCATAAAATTGATGGAAGCCTTGCATTCTCAAGGTATGAAAATACTATTTACCTTGTTTGTATCCCTTATCTTGTTCATGTTGCTCTCTGAGGTCATAAATATGCCAAAGAGGATTAGAATTTGTCAACTTGAAACAAGAATCATCTGAAATTAAATCCTAATGTAATTTTTTTTCTTCTTGGGCCTTAAAAAATAGGAAGGTGTTCATAGCTAATAAAAGGTGACTGGAGATTATACAGCCTTACATTTTCTAATTGCTTGCGCCTAAAACAATCCTAATGTTTCTAGAGATTAACGGTTTATTTATCTGAAGGTTTGCTGTCTTTAACAGATGTCCCCAATTTGTTTTTTCAGATTAGTAGGTCTTATCCAACTATTGACACATGCAATCAAATATCAAATATTTCTTGTGGATAATACTTGGGGAGGTGAGGAATTTATTGGCACTCAAATTACCTCCCTCATTAGTGGTGTAAATTCCAAAATTATTATTTGGGAATGTTGTCTGCTGTGCCAGTGGTTATAGATGACAGAAGCTGCAGTGAGAAGATGATTTGAAATCATTTGCTTCAGCATCCTGTTTGTTTGTTCCCAAGTTAACCACTGTTGTTTGTTCAGAACTATCATGTAGTCATGATGTTTTATATAAATCAAGAATTGTACTGCAGAATCCATTAGTATAACTTCTTATGTACAAGCAGTGAAGTCTGTAGGCTTGAATTCGGAGTATTGTGTTTTGTTGCCACCTTTTCCAATTCACCGTCCAAGAGGAATTTTTATTTTTTATGTCAGGTTATGTTTCAATTTTGAACCTAAAGTCAAGTCATCATGCATTAAGGTGATACTCTTAGAGAAATAGAAAGTATTCTATATAATATATCTATATAAGTATATAGGAACAGGAGTTGTTGCCATCTGAACTTCAGATTATTTAATTACAATAAGCTGATGGTTTATGAAGAGACTAGACAAGCTCCCTTGTTAGTATGAAAAAAACATAACCTCTCTAAAAAGACAGTGTTTAGTCTTTGTCTGGGACGAATTAGATGGGGATTCATGGATACGCATTGTAGTTTAAGGGTTCAATTTTAACACAATTGTATAATAATACATGCAGAGATTTGCATACAGTAAGTATATATCATTATATATAACAGTACAAATGCTATGTAATGATAGAAAGGTTTTGTGTATAATACTACGATGGGAAATAAAACCAGGAAAAATCTTGGGGTAGCATTGAACTGAGGACAATGGTGGATCAAAGACAAAAACCTGTTTATTCCAATCATTATTCAATGCTCTGTAATTTTAAGTGTGTTTTTAATTTTATTGGCAACTTTATCTCTGAGAATACGGAACATGCATACTGTGATAATTATGAAATACGAACTTTAAATATTGATAAATTGAGATAGCAGTTCCTTTAGGTGGTTGCTAAACAACTTTTTGGCATTAAGGTATTTATATTCACCAGAACAGCAGCATTCTGTGCTTAAAAACAATCCTTTGACATATATATTGACATATAATATTTGACATATTACAAGGCTTCAGTGCCGGGTCCTGCACTTCGGTCACAACAACCCCGTGCAACGCTACAGGCTTGGGGAAGAGTGGCTGGAAAGCTGCCTGGCAGAAAAGGACCTGGGGCTGTTGGTTGACAACCAGCTGAACATGAGCTGGCAGCGTGCCCAGGTGGCCAAGAAGGCCAGCAGCATCCTGGCTTGTATCAGCAACAGTGTGGCCAGCAGGAGTAGGGAAGTGATCGTCCCCCTGTACTCCACGTGGTCATGCTGCACTTCGAGTACTGTGTTCAGTTTTGAGCCCCTCACTACAAGAAAGACATTGAGGTGCTGGAGCGTGTCCAGAGAAGGGCAACGAAGCTGGTAAAGGGACTGGAGCACAAGTCTTATGAGGGGCGGCTGAGGGAACTGGTGGTGTTTAGCCTGGAGAAGAGGAGGCTGAGGGGAGACCTTATTGCTCTCTGCAACTTCCTCAAAGGAGGTTGTAGTGAGATGGGTGTTGGTCTCTTCTCCCAAGTAACTAGCGAAAGAACAAGAGGAAATGGCCTCAAGTTGCGTCAGGGGAGATTTAGATTAGATATTAGGAAAAATTTCTTTGTCGAAAGAGTGGTCAGGCATTGGAACAGGCTGCCTAGGGAAGTGGTGGAGTCACCATCCCTGGAGGTGTTCAAAAAACATGTAGACGTGGCACTTCGGGACATGGTTTAGTAGGCATGGTGGTGTTGGGTTGACAGTTGGACTTGATGATCTTAGAGGTCTTTTTCAACCTTAAGATTCTATGATTCTATATTTAAATCAGCATAAACATCAAATACTTCTTGTCCAGTTAAATATGTAGCTTACCTTTTGCCTATTTAGAAAACAGTAATGTATTTTAGTTGTGTATTTATTATATTTTGAGGCTTTCTGTAGGTGGATAGTTATTGTGGTTTCCTCTTAATTTCTGATTACTGAAGGATTAGTAAACTGTTGAGTGTTGTGATAACAATAAAAACACCACCAGCAGGAATTTAAGGTCTGTGAAACCTCAGCATTATGTGTTTGCTGGTGATGATATCTAATCAGATCTTCCTTTGATTCTTATTTATTTTACAATCTTTGGGATGGGCATATACAACAGAAGTGGTATGTATGCTGCATTTGAACAGAGAAGCTATGTGCTCTGTTTCAGCAAACAGGAAATTTTAACATGTTTATACACTAAGCAGAAAAGCAAAAAGTGGTCATATTGACTGGCTTGTTTTGTTGCCATGCCATGGCTCTAACTAGAAATCTAGTATTTCTTTTTATCCTCTTGATATTTATGCTTTTCAGTACCACATAAAAAAAATGCACTGCTATTGGAAACCACTTAGTCACAAACGTACTTTATTTTACCTTACAGAGTTCTAACAGAATTACTGTTTAAAGTTACAAATGCCATTTCAACCAGAAGCTGCCAGTACTCCTGGAAACCATCTGCGTTCAAGCTCAGTTAATAGAGGAGTTGATATTCTAAGGATATTTCTCAAAACTTGTATTTTTTTTGCTTCTCTGTGGACCTTGGCTTGCCTTAATCTTTCTTAGAAAGAAATTAGAAAAAGTTTTCTAAAGTTCATCTAACTACTTCCCAGGGCAACATTTTCTGTGCATATTTTTTTTTTAGAATTGCAAGGAGTATCTTTTATAAAATACTATTCTGTTGAAAATATATAGATTAAATTTAAAGAAACTTTTCCACAATAATGTGGCATCTTTCAGGTTTTTCCATAAACCAATTATTTTTAATTCTATTTCATTTTAACTTTTTTTGTCACCAAGTCAGTGCTAGGAGAAACTTCAAAAAAAATGAAAATTAAACAAATGTCATTTGAATTTGGTTGTTGTTTTTTTTTTTTAAAAAAACTTGCTTTAGTTACACAGAAATTTAAACATCAGATTATTTGGATGAGACCATGGAAAACAAAATCAAATTCTCCCTGATCACATACAATTTTTTTCTCTTGTTTCTTAGGATTGAATTCTATAGAACTTCTTATGTCAAAGATTCCTTTGCTGTATGCTTAAAAACAAATTAAGCATTTGTAAGGTAGCTTTCAATGTTAGTGTCCTTCACCAGAGATTAACAGATATGTCTGCAAAGCAACTGCAAGAAGCAAGAATTTTGCGGGTTCATGCCTCAGTCATATACCTCCAACTAGTCTGGGTTTTTTTGATGTACTCATCTGACTCCTGTGCATAATATAGGATGTTGAAAAGAAGCCACAGTGCGCTCTCATCTTGCAGAGAAGCATACAATGAGTTAGAAGGTTGTCATTTTGCCTTTGGTTACACTGAAGAAATAAGGGTTACATGAATTCATGTAAGTCATCATATAATGATATACTTAGTTATATGAAGCAAGACTAATGATAAATAGACATGAATTAGTCCACATAAGTAATTTGGAAGTCTTAGTTATATGTGGCTTTTTGGAAAAGCAAACAAAAAAGCTGCTGAAATGTATTAAATTGGTAATTAAAAGAAACTAGAAAGGGATTTTTTTTAATTATTTTTTCTAAATCCCTTCCAGTGTTTTTTGTTGTTTGTAACTTAAAATATGTTAGCAAATACCTGAGTGAATCTAAACCAAAGGTCATTTCTTTGGAGTGGATGATGGAGGAACAGAGCAATCCTCAGGGTGCCTCATGCCTGTGCCTTCAAGTAAGTCATTTCACCACATCCTGGCAATTTGACCAATAAGCAGAATATTTTTGGTTCAACGATACACTGATGTGCAAACTCTTGGGAATTCCACAACTGGTTGCAATTAAAAGTGCTCAGAGTTTGAAACTCTACTTTCAAATGGTAGCTCCATCATAGCAATCATAGCTCTTTGCTAGACTACTGAGAGTATCAGTGAGCAAGGTACAAGAATAAAAGAATGGGCTTACTTAAAGCATAGATTTATAATAAAGACAAATCAGAAGATATTCAAATTATTTAGAACTGCAGTTAACAAGGGTCATCTTTACCTGTTCCAGCTTGTCTAGCATGTCTAATAAGCCCTTATAAGCTCTTCCGTTTGGTTTGGGTTGTCGGTTGGACATCTTACAATGTTGTGTAATGCTCCTCTGTGTGTCCCAGCTTTCCCAGGGTTCTTTGGTTAACTTTTATGTTATATCTTGAATACATTACATTCTTGGTTTTAAGCTGCAGGCTGCTTTTTCTGTGTGTAGTTTCCTTAAAACCAAACATTGCAATTTCATAAATAATATACAGATATATTTGCATGTATGATTATGTATGAAATACCAATGGCACAAGCTTCCTTGAAGATTCTTGCTAGCTTGTTCTGAATTTTGTATGGACATTGCAAATTGTCTCTGTTTCTCTAACAGAAAGTTACTAGAGTGATCCGGGACTGCATCACATCTAGGTTAAATTCTGAGTAATGATGAGGCTGAATCATTTGTTAGTGGTACCTGAGAGTTAGCCTGTGTTTGGCAGAACTCATATGGCTGGGTTTGATCTGGGTGTCGTTAGTAACGTGCACTTGTCTCACAATTCAGCTATTACTTGCCGTTTTGTTCTTGCGTAGTAATGAGGATATTACAAAGGTATTGTAGAATAACATACTGCTTTGTTATTAAGACTTTGAGGATCATGTTGTTTCATTCCAATGTCATAGAAGGATGATACATTGAATGAAATATTCTGGTTTGTGTAATATTTTGATGATCACCTTTTTACACTTCGATATGATAGGAGAGGATGATATAAAGGGTTCTTGTTTATAGGAAAAAATGTGGGGAAGAACTGGAGAAATTAGTTTTCCCATGTGAAAACATTCCATTCAGTGCAGAAAATGTTGCATAACCTTATTTTCTTTCCTTTCTTCTCACCCCATCTAATTTTCCTGGTTTTCTTTTTCTGTATTTTATTGTTCTTTCCCTAAAGTAAGAGCAAAGATGACTTGTGAAGCTTCTCAATAGTGTTTTTGTTTAGAATTATTTTGTTACTTTTCTTAGCTGCCTTTGATACAGTACAATAAACTTTCAAATATGTAGACAAAACTTGCATTATCTTGATCTAGTTTTTGCTGGTTTTCAGATCTTTTATTTTAACCTATAGTCTAATTAATAGAGTCTAGATTTAGCTTCATGTGAAAATATAAAGCTTTGGGGTTTACAAGAAAATTATTATCTGGAATATGTTGAGATTTTGGGTAGAAGATTAAAGATAGCTCAATAGTTATGGATACATGTTCTGAAATTACTCTTTACATCCCTTAAATATAAACATTTGTGCCCTTTATACATGTATTATTTTGTATCAGTGGTACTTTAAACATTACAATTAGGCAATGAAAAGATGAGCGTTTGAATTCTGGCACAGGACTGAGCTCAGTGCAAGTGTAAAAGTACAATTGTTTCTTAACTGAAAAATAGGCCTGCTTCTCATTGTCCTATGCAGCTGCAGTGGGTTTTTTTGTATCAAGAAAACTCTTGGAGAATCTAAACTTTTCTTATGTAATTGTACAGCAGGTATACCTTACATTTTGTTTTATGAATACCTTTAAAAAGCAGGGTTGTTATTCAAGATAAGACTGTCATTGCTCTTGCTGAGAAGGGAAACGTAATTGTCTCTGCCTCTCTTCCACCCTGTTTCTCTTTGCTTCTCCTCCCTCCCCATATGACTTTATACACAGCTCATACAGCATGATTGCTTAAATCAGTGCCTAGACAGAGGTGTTGGAGGTACGTATACACAGAAGCAGAGGAGAGGCTTTCCTGAGCTGCTGGTTCTCTTGCAGAGCTGGAAGGTGTGGGCACAGAGGCTCGGTGCTATGCCCTGCTTCTGCAAGTTGCTAAGGTGAACCGGAGTGATGGGACAAGTACTCTGCTGCTGAACAAGGGCTATAATGGGACCTGAAAATATCTTTAGGAGTATTATTAGTCAAGCCCTTTAGTTTTCATTATTGTTTTGAGAGATGTTGTGTTCATTTGAAAAAGAAATACTAATATCTACCACCATGTAAGCAGAAAAAGAATTCCCTTTAAGTAAAAAATGAAATGACAGAATACCAATAGTGGAGAAAATGGGGGAAAGGGTCACCTCTCTCACAAAAGCAGTTTTTGAGCTAGCATTGTTCCAGTGTTTGCCTAACAATCCTTAAGGGTTTTTTTCCTAGCAACCACCTGGAATGGCTACAGAAGAATAAATTCAGAAACCAGGGTCCTCTGTCAGGAATGTCTTGCTTGTGTCCTGTAGTGGAGGGTTTGTCTTGAGACCAAACAAAAATAGGTAGTAGACTGAACTTCCCGTGATGAGACAGGACAGAGATGTACTGATAAGGATTAATTTGTAAAAGGGCATTTGAAAGTATACAGAATATAGAACGCTGCAGTTGCATTTCCCTAATACTTCCAGATCCTCAGCATATAGAGGACGGTATAGAAGCCTTTGGGTACTTTGTAATGTAATACTGAGTAGAAGTCATGAAAGGAGCAGTGCAGAGATTGTTGGGCACAAGAGGGAGGATCAGCTGATGTTGAAGTGTTCGGTGGCTGTACATGCACTCATACTACTTTCATTTATGCTTTCGTTTGCTGTCGCCTCTCTACCCATTGTAGTTTTGCTCGGAGAGAATTTGTTTTAGCTTGTTTCTTTCTGTTTCCTTTCCTGTGAAAACAATAGGGAAAAGAAAAATAGATAGATTGCAATATGACAGAACTTTGTCAGACATTTCACACAAACCACCAGCAAAGTATACTTTATAATGCTTTGGGAGATCTTCGACAGGAAAGAATAAAACCACTGGGGCTTTTTCTCCAGTCTACAAATACCTGTAGACAATTTTTTTTTCTCAGAGAAGCTGGATCATATTTGTAGAGTCAATAAAATTAGCAACGAAGTTTTCCTGCTGTCTCCCTTTTCAAAGTGAATATCTAACAGAAAAATCGTATACTGTGTCTGAAACCATACTGGAAAGAATCCAGGCAGTCTGTACATCATTAAGGGATATCAAAGTTTTATTGGCTACATATCTCCTATTTCCTAAAAATCAGTGGTTGAACACTGGCACCAAATTCCTGGCATCAGGGCAGGGTGTTCCAAGTGATGACCTACCATATCTTTAGGAAAGCTTTTTACCTAGATTATTCTGTATTCCCTCTACGTCTACTACACATCAAAAATTCTTGCTGTTATTCTCAAGTCATGGCAAATTCTAAATTAATTAATATTCTTCAGATTCTTAGCAATTTCAGCCTATTTAATGTGGAGGTACTGTTAATGCAGGCATCGGAGCACCTTGCATATGAAGAAGGGCAAAGAGATAACTGGTTTTGTTCAGCCTTAGGAAGCAGGATCCCTGCTGCTGTCTACAACTATCCAGTTTGCAGGTGTGGAGAAGGCTGAGCCAGACTGCTCAGTATCAATTCTTTATTTTTCTCTCATTCTGAGTAGCCATTTTAATTTGTGCAGTTTGCTGTATGCACCATATGGGTGCACATACACACAGTGCTGCAGTAGCTGAGAAGGAGAAAATAGTTTTGATGGCCACCTTTATATTGAAAATAGAGTAAGGTAATCTGTACAGCCTTCAATTCATCAAATAAGTGCTATAACCATATATTTGACTTTCAGAATAGGAAACAGCATTCATGCTTGAGAACACTGTTTAAAATTTTACTGTCTTCAGTGTCTTTTACAATGAATTAATGAAAAAATGTTCTTTTTCTCTGCAGTGCTTGCTCTCTCAGCCAAAGTTCTGGGCCATTCAGACGTCAGCCTTACTCCTTCGGACCAAGCTTGAGAAAGGAAGTACTCGCAGAGTGGAACGGGCAATGAAGCAGACTCAGGTAAGAAGTCTGAGCTGCCTTATTATAAATAGGGGTCCTTTATATATCAAATGAAACAGGCAGGAATTAGGAGCTTCTGCAGTTCCTTTCTGCAAATTATACAAAGATAATTTTCTAATTATGTCTCTAACTTAGATGCATAAACCACAAATCCTTCTATGTCTGCCAGTCTTGAGATAAACTCTTAAATGTACAAGTAATAAATGGTCACTTTCTTTCAAAAACATGACAAGTTTTTGAAGATTGAAATTAAAATCTGTTTTCTTACCTCTAGTTTCTGACTTCTGATCTGATGAGCTTTTTATGTAGAAGTTCGTGAATGTAAAGCTGCCGCTGCTATCATATTTGTAATAGTATTTTACTCAAGTAAATCATCAGTGGAAAACATTGATATTTGTAAACAGTCATTGCTGTTCTGAGAACAAGAAAACACATTTCTGAATAAAGCAGCACTTTTGATTTACCATTTTTGATGTGATACTTACTGATTAGTATTTTTGTTTGAGGCAGTGATTAAATAATCTTGCTCCAAACAGAGATCAGTTGTCAAATACAAAAAAGAAATTTTAAAATTCTGAAATATTAGCTAATAGGATTTATTTAGAAAATATTTTTTCAAAAGAAGGTCTGTAGGCTATAGGCTATATAAAGATATTTTTTCCTTTCATACTAGAGTCATCTTTATGCTGTTAAGTCTTCTTGTCACACATGAATAGCAGGCATTTCTGTATGTCCATCAGGCAGCAATCCTTCTGACTAAAACAGCGAGGCATGTATAAAACTTACTATTATGGTGCTGTGTAATTAAATCCTGAAAAGCTGATGTTTTATTTACAATCATTATTGATGCATGGATCTTTGAAGGAGCGCAGCTTGGATGTGCTGCTGCATTTTTCTTTTGCTGAGGAGGACATAGAGTTGCCAGAGTGGCATTTCCTGGGGTCAGGAGAGTGTCAAGGAAGTCAGGATTCCAGGTCTGGGAGATGCAGCATCTGATGGCATTTGCAAAGTGATTTTAGGATCCTTGATGCCCTAAGCCATAAAACAGTTGGAGTGGCTCCAACATTTTTGTCTAGCTTGATTAAACCTGAGTACTGGAAATTGTTTTACTATACAGTTTGACCGTCCCACGATGGAAATCTTCATGAAGGGTTTATCATTGCAAGTACGTTTATCTGACTTCATCATGTGCTGCAACTGCAGTAATATGAAGGATTTGATCAGTATGCACTGCGAGATTTTGGGAGGTGACTTCACAGTAGACACAGAATCTGTGGTTTTAAATATTATCTTTCATCTTAGTATGTTTATGTCTTCTTTCATTAAGTTTTCTAGACATTTGAATATAATTACATATTTGTGTTGATTTGATATGGTATCAAGCTCAGTTTCCAAAAATAGTTCAAAGTTGTTTAAGGATTGATGTGTGCTGAATTAATCAAATAACTTGAATAACTTTCCATTTAAGGTTTTCATTCCTGAGTTCCATCAGATGAGAATTTTTTAATATCATGGTTTCTAGCAGTTCTAAGAAGGAATCAGAAAACATAGGGTGAATGATGTTTTCATACATAACACAAGAGGTTTTGATATATCATCTTCATGGAGATGGAAAGGAGCTAGCAAGTTCTGCAGCTATTTATCAGTAGAAAATGGCTTTAGAAGCCATAGAATTTTCATACAAATGGTTTTTGTGGGGTTTGTTTGTTTTACAATTTCAAGTTTACTAGTTCAGATTGCTATAGAAAGATTAGATACTGAAGATTAAGGGAGGAGGTGGGTGTAAATATGACTAGATTCCCTCCTTTTGTTTGCAATATCAATTTTTTTAAGTAATTATAAAAATTCTTGTAAGACAGCTTGAATAAGAAGTTGTAAATTAAATACTCTAAGTTACTTACTTTAGGGTTGTCAGAAGAGTGTATGACCCGTTACAGGCTCTGACTTACTGATGCTGGAACTCTCCTGTCCTCTTCTAGTGTAACTCTCCTTCCTTTCCCCATTTCCACCCTTACCTGCTGCTGTGCTGGGTCTGCAAATCCTTCTAACCAGCTGATAAGCACCTTTTTAGATTAATATCACTGTGCAGCCTTATGCTGCTTTTCAGCCTTAAAGCAAGCTAGGCTATGTTGTTGGTTTGTCAGAGAAAGCATTTTTTGGCTACCTTTTTTTGTGGGCTTGGCTATGTTTGTTTAACTTATTCTAATTACTTGAAAATAATTGCAGCTATTTTTGAAATGAGGGTATATTGGTTGAATTTAGCTGCCACGCTCCAAGTATTAAATATATTCCTACTTTACATTAAACAGTCTTTATGAAATGATTTTGTAAGTATTTTTTTCGAATTGGAAAGCTTCAAAAACAATTGGAGAATGATCATTTTCAAAACCTTTTTCTGATTACTTTGAAAATCTGAACTACAGATAATGTAGTCTTTGGAACAGGTTTTAAAATGATCATTCTGGGTACTCTGGAACATACTTCAGCTAGTAGCTAACTGGAAGTGAGGAGGAGAGATTTTTTTTCTTAACTTTTTCTGGATGCGACTGGTTGTCTCTGTCCAGTTTTTGCCTAAATGATGTTTGGATCCAGAAAAATAAGGTTAAAGATTTTTAAAGCCAGTACTTTTTTCAACCATTTTTCTAAGAAAAGGAAACAGTATTTGAGAGCTAAAACAGCTATTTTACATTCCACTAGAATATTTAATCATGACCAGTATAACATATATTGAAGTCCGGATCAAGGTATTGCCAACCAAAATGTGTCTCTGGATACAGTATGATTTTTTTAAGGCTGGGTGTTTGGGTTTTTTCCGTATGGATGTAGGTGAGGAAGGGTGAGAAGTGCTAGGGTGGAAAGGAGAGTGGGGGAGGGAAAAAACAGGAAAAGACAGGTAGTTTTTTGATAAATCCCCCTCCACATAACCAGAAACCTGCCATTTCTACATCAGTTTTGGGATCTTCACCTACCTTCTATTGTAAGAAAGTAATTCAGAAACTATTAATAGTGGAAAATGTGTTGGAATAAGCTGTTAAACCACAAATTACTGCTGAAAGTGCAGCCAGAGCTCAAGTAATAGGATGAGGGGAGAAAAAAGGAATTTTGAGTGGTCTAGGAGCTAGGAAAAAAGAGAAAAGGGAGAGGTGAATTAAGAAAAACAAACAAACCGGTTTAAAGCACATAAAGGATAGCATCCCACTGTAGTTTCTTGATATATGAAATAAGTGTACTCTTCCATTTCAGTGGCTTCTAAAATATTTTTAAGAATGAAGCAAAATGAATGAATATGCTTTGTACAAACGCGTTGTACAAAGGATGGTGGGGTAGAAGCGAGACCATCGTTACTGCTGGATTATGCTGGCAGCGAAAGACGTGAAGCTGCCCTGTGCCTGGTACACCAGTAGCCTGCTCGGCTTTATCCTACTGGGACTCGTTACAGCTGCTTTCCTGCAGCTTGATCTGTGCGCTTACGCTGGCTACCTCTAACACTTGCAGCTTTTATCAGCTTGTTATGTGCCCCCTTTCTGATTGTATTTTCTGCTGCTCCCCGCACCTGGTGATAGCATGCCTGTAAGCTAATCGCTTGGTTTTTCGAACAGGCAGTACGACATACGTGGTATTTCATGCAGTTCTCGCTTGCTTGCTTTTCTTGGCAGCAAAGGAATTTGCCTGTTAGGGGGAGAGAAATGTGTCTTGAAATGGTGTTTTTAATAAGACTTTGGGAGAGCTGGGAGCAGACTAGCAATATTATAGGC
Source organism: Grus americana (assembly GCF_028858705.1). Classification (NCBI taxonomy): domain Eukaryota; kingdom Metazoa; phylum Chordata; class Aves; order Gruiformes; family Gruidae; genus Grus; species Grus americana. The sequence continues at coordinate 90,586,290 of NC_072854.1, forward strand.
TAATCATTATGTCAAAGATTGAAAGGTCACATGAGATCTTGTTTTATATCCTTAGTCATACGCAGATGCATGTGGTTGGGAATTCTGTGTCAACTGCCCTGTAATTTTCACTTAAATAATACTTCAGAGTGTCATTTTCTCCAGCAACTAATGTTTTTCTGTGTGTATGAAAAAGGGAAATATTTTGTTGTTGTTGTTTAAATTGTTCTTACTATAGAAACTTGCTAGTTGGTGTTCAGTTCTTTCAAATCTGAAAAGAGGTTTTGTACATCTGTAGAAAGAAAAGGCTGGTATAGATCTAACAGAACTGGTGTCTTGAGCTCTATGAGCCTGAATGCACCTTTGCTGTTTCATTATTTTTGCATTGATGGTCTTTAAATGGTTATGCAAGAAAGTTATGTCATTTATCATAGACATGTATCATTTTTATTTTCAAAACTAAACTGTCACCGCCTTGCCAACTTGCTCCCTGTGCTTTGCTTTATTTGGCGGTTGTTCTACATTGGACAAATTCAACGTTTGAAGGAAGAGTTCAAAAAGGACAGGGGAGCAGTCTTCCTCCCACTAGGCTGATCTAGAGAGGTTTGAGGCTAACAGATTCTTCCCGCTTCTTTTGCTTCTCAAATCATATGTCTTTCTGATCAGGCCTCTCAAGACCATGGTTGGAGCAATATAGAGAGACTTTTAGTATGACCAAGGGAGTGACAGCAATTGTCTGTTCAGCTAAACTGTTAGACCACTCTACTAGGAGTTCCTATTCTTTAATCCTCTCTTGTACCCTAGGAGTACACTAAATAAGATTGTAACAGTTGCTTTTAGTTGTGTATGGAATGGGAGAGGGGAGGAAGGAGGAGAAAAATTAATCTCTAATAAATTTGTTTCACATGAAGTTGCAAGTTTTAACAGAATGTTACTGGGATCTGTGAGATGCACTTGTGAGCTGAGAGATTTAACTCACTTCCTTCAGGAGGGTAATAAGTGAAAGACAGACGTCTTCTATCCTGTAGAGATTCTGCACTGATATCCCAATAGTTCTCAACTATTATGAATTGCATTTATTATTAGAACACATGTTCCAAAAAAGGTGTAAAAAGAGGAGAAAAGCCAGGTGTCTTATAAAACCTTTCCTTAATGAATTCTACGCAAGATCACAAGGTCTCCAGAAACATAGAAATAAACCTTATTACTTCAGAAAGCAATCACAAGAGTGACCTCCTGGTGATAGTTAGGATTTCAGTCTCAAGACACACACATTTCCAGAATGTATTTCATTTGGCTTAAGCAGACAACAGATTTGACAGAAGATGTTACACGACACAAGTGATTCTGGGGATACACTGAACTTATTAGCACACTTCAAAATAATTAACATGGTGGTGCTTGGCTCCCTCTGTTTTTCTTCCACTATGCAATTATGGGTTTTGTTGGGAAAATAAAAATCAGAGATCCAGTCTGCCAAGAGGTATTCAGGAATAACTGAAGTGTTTTTATACCACTGGCAAAAATACAGAATAATTTTCCAGGTAATGATTTCTGCCTAGAAGTTTTCTACTGCACTGTTGTATTTGCCAGTTTGGATCAGCACTATAGATGGTGTGGGGAAAAGAATGAAACCATTCTTTCTGTGCTAAAGTTTATTCATATTTTCTCAGTTAGTACTTTTAAAGTACAAACCTTTGTGCTCATTTGAGAATTATGTTCAATACCTGAGCTGTCCCACTTCTCATGTCAGTGCGCTTTCTAAAAGCAGCCAAAAATACTAAGCCTCCCATTTTTTCCAAATGTTTCCCATTGAATCTTATCAACAAATTCCAGGACATGACATTCACATGTCTCTGCCTAAGCTTTGTCCTGGAAGGTAAAAGCATTATAATCTGGACTTCAATGAACTAAACAATTAAAATAATTAAGTTCCGCATGTAATCAGATCAGATGCAAGGCTTGGAGGACACACTATTCCTGCCTATTGCTAATTGAATAGATGAAGCCTTATAGCTGTATGTCATCAATATTATTGCAAATCTGGAGATAGGTATCCCAAGGTGAGCTAACAAACATGTTCTGAAGTAGCTCAGTACTGGTAGACAGATTTTTTTTGACTCTCACTGTCCAATGCATATGCCAGGTACTACAAACCAGACTCTCCCTTATCTGTTAAGGCAGTTGTCTGTTCCTCCTATATTGTAATTAAACTCTAATTTAACAGTGATAGCTTTTCTACTTTTTATTTCTTTCTCCATCCTTGTCCTTACTTCCTCCTTTATTGAAAAACAGAAAGCAAAGCTGATGCACAAAGTCATTGAATCTATTTTTCAGCATTGACTGCAGTTGTGCCTTCCCCCTGAGCAAGCTGATTTGAGAACTATAAAAGCAGTGTAACCACAACAGTTTGGAACTTAATGCAGGCTTACTATTTTGAAATGTATGCAATTCCTCTGTGGGTTTTGTACCCTGTGTGAAGTGTTTTATAACTACTGTTCACCAATGATAGTATCAAAACTAACTAGCTACAAACAGGGGACTTGCATCTATACAAGATGCAGTTGTCCTCCATGCCTGAATCTCCACACATAGGATTGCATGAGATGTGTCTACTGGTTTAGGGCAGATGTATGCAGCTATATTGAGCTGTGACAAAAATGATGAGTCATCTGATAGGGAGGGGGGAACCTTCAATGCAGATCTCTTTGGGAGAGAGACTATGACTTCCTCTCCTCTTCCAGAGTTGTATAAAGACACAGGTTAAAGCTAAGGTCAGCCAGATTTATTTGGCATTTGAGAGTGCAGAGTGAGAGAGAGACTATGATGCTGCACTGCAAACAAAGCTGCAAGCATACCGAAAAGGGGGCAGGATGCATGTATGGAAATGGGGATGTTCTTTCCCAAAACACCAAATGATCTAGCCTCTATTTGAACTAATTTTAAATGTAGTGTTGTCATGGTGAATTGATGGATTATATCAGTATTCTTGCTTTGGAACAGAAAATGAGTGGTCTGCTTTTAAATCCATCCTTCACAAGTAAGCTTGTAAATCTAGCTGCTTCTAGAGACTTTAGGGGAAGTTCTGCATAACTGACAGGTGAAACAGCTTTTTCTTTGAAAACAAACATTCAAGAGGGTACGCTTGCTTGATAAGGATAATGTAATAACTATAAAATTATATTTCAAATAAGTAACATTAAAATAAGTAAAAAATAAATGTAGATGGCATAAAGATAAAAAAAAATACAGCTAGTACTTTTCTGAAGATTTTGTGTCTTCTGTATGTGGATTTGTCCTGAGGCTTCAGTCATTTACAGGCTTTATTGAAACCTATATCCTAAGCACTGGCACTCAGTAACTTTGGGCTCAATATTTGTCAGGAACAGTAAGCTCATCGTTTTGAAAGTCACTAATGCTGGTGCGCTATTAGAGGCCTCATTTGTTTTACCATGCTTCTTTAGGTGGTAGTGTTTGACTACAGCAAAACATTCCAAATGGCAATTGCATAGGAGATGCTCTAAATTGCCTGGTATACTGCTTGGCGCTCAGTTTCAAATGAAAAGGAAGTATTACGTCAGACATTCATGAATCCAGTTATCTTCTACTTATGACCTTGACCTCTTTTGTGCTAATTTTGATATTGAAATGCTTTATGTTTCATTTGGGATTGTTGGACTCATTTCCTCTTGTGTGCTTTCCTTCCCCACCCAGCTGCAAAAGCCCTATTATAAAGAAATTGAAGCTTTTTTTAGTAAAACGACACCGAAAACCTAAGTGAATATTTGTTTCTTAGTTGACTAGTATTGTTTTCAAAGTGAAATACACATTTGCAGGGCCTAATATAACAAAAATGTTCACATTAAGAATCTACTACATGACTCATTTTAGAAAAAATAGACATGCACCATTCCAGCACCCTAATCAATAACTTCTGCCCCAGCATACTTCCCCTTACAACTATCAGCATCATCTTGCATCTTAAAAGTTCACCTGGAGTTATGCAAAAAGTAGGTCTTAGGGGTAGTCTAGTACTTCAAGTTCTTTTGTGTAGATGCCTTACAGATTTTTGGCCTTCCTGTTTTCCTGCCATCAAAGTGATTGTGTAGGTGAAACCAGTACCTTAAAATCAAGAGGTAGTCTCTTCCTGAATAATTTTGAAATTTGAAGTCATTACAATGTGAATAACTTTGGATTATGATCTTGCTTAAACATGTAGGGGATACTTAGGGAATAAGTTTAAAGTGAAGAATTAATTTGTTTGCCTGAGAACAAGGTAGTAATGGAGTGGGGAAGAATGAATTACCAGAATATCACAAAGAAAAAGGGCCGGGAAATGTTGTATAAACAGTACCTTTCTAGTTTTCCACCATGTCAAGTAGAAAAAAGAAACAACTTTAACTGGTACACCAGAGAATTAGACTGAAAAACCTCATAGATAAAGGCCTACTAAAGGTAGTCAGTAAAACAAGTGTAATTTTTAGAAATGCTCACTTTCTGAAATAAGTTTAAGAACAAGTGATAAATCTATTTTTTTATAAAATAGGAAGTGAAGAATAATTGTTTAAAATTGGTAATTTAGCTGAATTGTTTAATGCTGAATACTTAAAAATGTTAATATCTTTATACATTCAATATCTCTGTTAATGATGCAGTCACTACCGGTAGAACAATGAAGTTTAAAAGTCCAAGTGATAACGCAGTTATGACATAAGCCAGGGTAGAGAAAAACGGGTACACTGATTAATGTGTAGATATTTTATTACAAAATTTTTTAAACCTACACTTATAATCAGTAATCTAAATTAATATACTGGCAAGGACATGTTTTGATGCTGAGGTTTAAAGACAATTGGATGGATGATCAAGTGAAAATCATTGGCGCAGTACCTGGAATGAGAGTATGTTGAAGTGGTAAACCAGCCTTCAACAGCTGCCACGCAGGTGCAAAGGCGTGTTTTCTTTCATAGGCCAATACCTAGTTTAATCAGAGTTGAGAAACTCCTTGGGAGCTGATAAGACAAGAAGGCGTGTTTTTATTGTTTGCTTTATAAAATTAGGCCTGAAACACGGAGATGTCCTAATTTTAATGTCTTGTAAAACAGTGTAATCGGAACCTATGTGTTTCTAAGATATCTGTAAGAAAGGAGCAAATTGTAAATGCAGAACACATTTTAAATAGTTGTCTTTCTGGTTTCAAGGTCTATAATTTTATTTAATTGATATAATAATGTACATTTGCTATATTTGCTAATCGCACTTCCATTTCCTTCTATTAAAAATACAGAAACTATTTACTCCATAAAATGGCTTTTTAAGAGCCAAATTAAGACAGAATGGATTTTGCATTCTTTTCAGATTTTAATAGTTTTCAAGAACAATAAGAACATATGCAGAGCAAATATAAAATGCTCTGATGATGATAGTTTTGCAGTTTTAATTCAGTAGTGGTGATGAGTTTATTACAGGTAAGCAATTAAAACAGTTAAATAAAATAAAGCAGTTCTCTTTGTCCTTCCACAGTTTTCTCTGAGGAATATACTGCCAATCTTCCCCTGCAAAGCCTGCCAAATGAGTTTTTCTGCATGACAAGAAGGCACTAAGTGCGTAGGTTATTGTAGTTGAAGAAGTTCCAGGGCCATGGTGAACTGTCCCCGTACTACCTACTGTAGTAGATAGGGCCTTCTTATTTAGTGAAATGAAGCTAAGATGTGCAAAAGCAGTTGCTGGGAAATAGTACAATAACAATGAGACAAATCTTATTGATAGAAGTGTTTGTGTCTGTGTGTTTTTTAACAGTTTGAAAGTGATCCAGCATTGTTCTGAAAAATTCTGCCATTAGAAGATATTTAGTGCTGCTTTAACCATTGCAGGAAATGAGAGACTGGAGACTGATTTTAGTTTTAAAAGTATTTAAAGTGAAAGAACATGAAAATAGTGGGGCTCTAATACTTGCAAAAGTTGGAATAGGTAATAAGTCAAAGCCAACTTAGTAAATCCCAATAATTAGTGGTCCTTGCTTTTGTCCTTATATACTCACTCAATAAAGAATAAACAGTCTGTCAGTAAGGCTTTTCTTTTCTCCTGAGACAAAAAAAATATTTTACCTCCTCAAGTCAGCATACAAGCTGTGATTTTAATAGAAGCCAATGCATTTATTGTCAAAGCAGATTTTCAGTGGGAAGTCTGATAGAAGCTGAAAAGAATTACTCTCAAATTTTGAAGGAGAGGCAAGAAAGTGGTTGTATACCCAAATCAGGGTAGAGTCTGAAGACATGACATTGGAAGCATTTTACTTTTATCATGTAGGTCAACACCAGGGATAATCAAGGAATATGTTTTAGGCAATTTGTGTCTTGAACGCTGGTTAAGAGTAAGATTTCAGCAGATCAGTTTCTGCAACAAAACTGGTGAATTATGAGACATGGAGATTTGTAATCATTGACCTAGAGAGTATGGATTCACAGAAAGTGGGATGAAGGAAATTGTAAAAAGGTCACTAAACTGGTGACAAATCTTTGTGAGATAAATTTAGAAAGAGTGAAGAAAAGTAATGGTTGTGGAAAAGATAAAATAGAAAAGAATGGGCTATTGCGTAATTAATGAAGGAAAATACTATTTTTCTTTTTTTAGATTAAAAGATTGTATCATTTACAAAAATGAGAACTAATTCCAAAAATGAAAATGTTCATACTTTGAAATCAGTTTGTAACTGTGATGCTGTGGTAAGGAGCGAGAACTGCTTTTTCTGATTTTTCCATCATGCCAAGGGCCTAGCTCTCCAGTAAGTTACAGGGAGGCTTGGATTATTAAAAAGATATTTAATATGGTAATGATACGTGGTTTCTAAATGTTCAGAGGTAGGAAATTTTGGGACTCTAGTATGTAAAAAATCAGTTGATTGGAAACTATTGTACTGGAGACAAACTTTGCAATAGTGTGGGCTCTCTAACCAGAGAACTGTTTGCTGGCCTAACTCAACTCATTTAGTTCCTGTTCCAGTTATAGTTATGAATTGAGGAATATATTTGGCTTCTGAACTTTCCAAACTGATTTAAGGATCATTGATTCAAATAATCATTTGGATCAGTATATGGAGAGTTCTATGATGATATGATATTGGCTCTTTTCAATATTTCCATTTGTTTTTGCAGTTACCCAGTTTCTTCACAGTATTCCTGTCTGTCTGAATATTGTAAATTATAGCACTGTGGTTTTGTGATAAGACTTGGGTGTTTTAACAGATGTGGAGATGTTTTTGTAAGCAATATGACCTACCATGTCTGAACTAGATTTTAAACGACATAAATATTATTGTTTGTAGCTGTTACGCACATTGCTGTGCTATACCTGCCCATTTTTCCACATGTAAATCTGTGCAGACATTGAAGTTGCCTAGAAATAGAATCATGCAGTAAATGATTCTACTGCAGAACACTTCATCTCCTGCTTTATTCCATTTTCCCCTGTGTAAAATGCATGCAAACAAAGGTCATTAATAATGTTGCAAGTTCAGACACTTAAAAGTTATAAAATGCCAAGTTATAGTGCAATCTTTAAACTATTTCAGGAGCTCTCAAGCTGCACTTTGGCAGGACAATTCCTCTGGTCTGAAATCTGCTGCCTTCCCTCTAGTTCTCCGCTGAAGGTGTAGGCTGAGGGTTGGATGAATGGCCAGAAGCCCAGCAGACTCCTGGCCTCTCACATTCTCTCCCCTGGACAAAATGGTAGCAGGAAGTAGGCAGTGGCTGACGAAAATTAATCATTTAGGAGGAATTGATTTGTCTGTCAGTCCTCTCCCTCTGGCCCAGGTTAGAATATCTCAAGTAAAAGAGGGCAGCTGAAAGCAAAGTGCATCTGTTCTTCTGGCAGCAGTGTGCTCCCTCCTCCTGAAGATCTGCAAGAAAATTGCCTCCAGTGCAAGACTGGTACCATTAGAACTTGCAGCTGATTATCCTCATTTAAGTAATTGAAGGCTATTAACAGATTAAAGGGTGTACGTGTTACACTGTCATTTTGTTTCTACAGTCCATGGGTTTGTTGGGCAAGGTTTTTAGTATCCCGAGTCCATGTTTAGTTGTAGTTGCTCTTCTGTGAAGCAGCAGCAGATCTGTTGTTGTCCAGTCTCTGTCCCTCAACCTGTTTGGTGCGACTGACCAGCACAGACCATAAAACTCCATTCAGCTGAATACAAATTTTATTTTTGGTTTGGTTTCTTAATTGGTTGTGTACCGGACACAATATTGCTATATGATTGAGAAAATAATTGTATTTTTGTCAATTCCTTCCTTTTTGATAAAGAAGAACTGAGTCTTCAGGGCAGCTTGATGAGCTTCTATTTGAATATGTCATACAGTCAGGCATGGAATATTTAGTGTGTTTTCATTTTTACTGGAAAACGAACTGATTTCAAGCCAATTGTTGCTGACGATGCTTATTTTCCTCTTTGGTGAGCAGATCAATCATTAACAGAGAATGATAGGGAGTTTGTTTGTTTTTCCCTGATGTATAGAGACCTTTCCAGGAACATGTGAAGAACGGGATTGGATGTGTTTCAAGAAAATACATATATTGAAAACAGACGACTTTATATGTGATTGCCTTTCTTTGGGATAGCTAAAGTTTAAACACTTTGCCTGTGTGTCATATTTCTAATGTACTTACCATCATATACTCTATGGTTGCTGGGTCAGGCTCAGCTACTGGAAGAATGTGTATTTCCTGCCAAGTAATTTTTCAACAGAAACTACTGGGTATCAGTCAAGGTTTCACTCTATAGGGAAGTTATTCTTAGGAAAGAGTTTGTTGGTTTGGTTTGGGTTTTTTTGTAAGAAGGGAAAACAATAGGTGTCCCAAGATGTTATCTGAGACGTTCTGATCAAATTCAGGACACGAGACTGAACTTGTCTGTCTTCTCTTCATACTCCCGTCCCCTTCACCAAATAACTAAAAATGGTCTTGAGATTTGCAACTGAATAAGAATAGTTGAAAAACAAATTTCAGCAAAAGATCACTTTGCTGGTGTTTTAAAAAAAAAAAAAAAGTTGGCTATTTCTAATACTGCGAAAAGAGCTGTTAGCGATTAGAGCAGCTGAATGTCTATGGTTTCAGTTTACAGGTATCTAGATAAGACTAGACAATATTTCTTTTTCTCCTTACAGGCATCTAAGGACATCTAAGTAACAGGAAAGAATTATGTTTGCAATGATTGCCAGTAAAAGACTGCACTGAGTTACCTGAATACATCACATCTTGTTTTGTGTTGTGTTTTTTCCTTGAGATTTCTATTTGTGTAACACAATACCATCCAGTCTCTACCTTTAGGTAGGAGGAAGCTGAAAATGCTTACATGTTTGCAATTAATAAGATGGTCTTAAGAACTTTTCCTCTGAAATTCTTTGTTTTATTTTAAGTATTTGTTGTTTACATTCTTCAGAAATGACCACCTCTAATTCCTAAATTCTAATTAATTTTTTGCCATATATAAATGTTTATTTTGAATATTTATTTATAGTATGTTTACTTATCATATGTTTTGTGATAAGCTTGAATGAGACTTTTTCTGATACAGAAAACTTGTCTTTTTTTTTTTACTGCTTGTGTATATATACTATTGTACAATTTACCATAAGCAAAATGCAAATATGTGGTATATGGTAGGTAAACTCAAGTCTGCCAGCAATAGAAAAAGTACAGGATGTTTCCAATAGATTATTCTACTTCAGCAGGGTGTTCCAGTTGGAATACAGAATATATTAAATGGGTCATAAAGAGGCATGTATGTTTATGAGTATCATAACTAACCTAACAATGAAATACTGCATATAAAATTATTAAAGGGTTGCACTTGACTGTCCCCTTCTCTTTGTGGCTTTTCTGAGGAAGAACTACATCTCTCAGAGAATATACCTCATATATGTATATACACACACACACACACGTTTGACGTAATTTATTCTATATAACACTACTGTAATGCCTGACAGCAGTAGGGAGGAAAGATGACAGTACACCAGAATAGACGGTTTCTGGCACGAGAACAGTTAGATCTTTATTAAAAGTTACAAACAAGTTCCTCCTTTGCTGAAAAATGGACACAGCCTTTGCTTAAAAAAAGTGTATTTGCTTATGCTTTTAAAGGGAATAGCAGCCTTAAATGCATCAAACTTGAAACATTTCATAAAATTTTCTAGGCATAATCTGTCTTGGAGAGAGTACTGCCATTATTCTCAGGTTGATGTTAGATGCTGACAATGGAATTAAACCTGTGTGCAGATGCCACAGAGATAGCTGTCCTGAAAAAGCCTCTACTGGCATACTTCTCAGTCCAGAAACTTTAAACTTTTAAATATTTGCTGAGGGATAGCTGATGCTGATTTTCTTTAGCTGTTTAGGGGGAGAACAAAATAGGAGATAGCAGAGGAGAAGCCATAAAACAAACATTGTATGCTCAATACTGTGAGTACTTATGCTCTTGAGAGATGGATCATCTTAACTGAAGAATCCATCAAAGTAAGCTACTATAAAAATACTGTGGGGTGAATAGTGCTGAATCCAGTACAAGAAGGCCTCTTTTCTTTACAGATCAAGGAGACTTCTAGTCTGTTCTAGGATGGGAGGAAAAAAATCCAACAAAGTAATAGTTGGGGAATTAGTCTGCTGTTTAAAAAGGGATTTTGCTAATTTGAAAGAATATGCATAGAAAATTTTTGTTTTCATTTCAATTAAAGGAAATCAACCTTTTTTCTTCCGTGTGTAAAGCTGCTAAAAACTGGGGCCATTTTCTTGTGACTTTTTTTTAAAAGCAGATAACCTCCGACACTGAACATTGTGATTTCTTTTAATGTAGTGATTACGTACAATCAAGAAGTTTTTACTAAAACATTGGGTAAAGCAGTTAAAACACCACTTTCAATGCAAACAGACTTAGCTTTGGAAACTTGCAGCCTGAAGCCTTCTCCTTGAATGTTTCAGTTAATTTTCTTTCAAGCGCTGCTTGTTTTTATAGCTCTAGAGTTGCATTGCCTCATTAGCAGTTTCTTTCCCTGAAGCATCCTGACATCTTTGCAGCTCCTGTGTTCCAGGTGCCCTATAACCATTCATTTGCAATACAAAGTAGGCAGTCAGTGCTATACAACATTTTACAGATAGCTTTAACAATTTTTAAACCAGCTGTTAGTTCCCAAGGAGCAGTGTGATACATAGTCCTCTAGTTGGTGTAAATGTACATACCATTTGAGGTCAATCCTATCAAGCAATAATTTCATTGGAAGAATGACTGAAAGGATGAGCTTGAAAAGTGAGCAAAAATGGAGGTCTTCAAAGCTACAAGATTTTAATGAAACCAAGAGTTATATTTGAATGAGGGGTAAAAAGAGGGTAAGATTTTTGCCCTTTTAAGCATTGAACTTCTGCAGAGTTCTCACAGAATGTTGTCATTCTCCTGAGAATGTGAATAATGTAAAATCTCCAGAAAATAGCACTCTTCATCTTAGCATCTTTGCACAATGTAAGAAATGGTCTTTTTGAGTTTCCATGAATCATAAATCATAATTTATAATAGTGATTGTTGTAATAAATTTTCCTCAAATATTTCATGTCATAATTCCCCTTTGAAAATTAAATGAATGGAGGGGGAGGGTTTCTTTCCTGATGTTGAAATACATCCTTGCTTAATAGCTCTTGTTTTGTGTTTGGATGCTTTAGTTCTTGACTATTCAGAGATTTTCATCATTTAACAGAAAGATATAATCTGTGAGCTTTTTGAAAGGATAGCTCATCATTTCCTTTAAGTCATTTTAGTTTCCAAAGAACAAAATCCTGTCTTAAATGTCAAAATGCTGTTCTGAATAATGGTTGAATGTAGTAAGTCCAAATGTACTGGTTTTGCATCTTTTTATCTAGTGATAAAACTGGCAATCCATAAAGTAATCGCTATTTGGTCATAATATCCCTCATGAAGTTTAGACTGATCTCAACCGTTTTCATTTTTTCCATGTTATATCCATATTTATCAACCAGAAACTATTCTCTCCCATTAAGCAAAACTTTACTGCATTGTTACATGAAAACTGTTTTTATTGCTTCATAGTTTCTGGCATTGCTTCACTGGAAGATTAAGTTTTTTGACCATTGGATTTTAGAAGTCTGGGTATGTCTCAGTTTGTCCCAGTGGTCTTGGTTACAGGAGCTCTTGGGTTGACAAAGAGCTGTTGAAAGATGTTTGTTGTTTGGATTGTAAATATAATTTTTGGCTAAGTTTACCAAAGAGTGTAACTCAAGATCTAGTTACATATCTACAAGGTACTAAAATACTTATAGTACATTAGGAGGCTGCATAGTTTGCAAAAGATTTATTGATGACTTCTAAATAAACCTACCCACAGAGCACGCAGCTGGCAGGAGAATTATTGGAAGAAGCACAGAGCTAAGGCAGCAGCTAGAATACCAGAGCAGTTGTACCAGAGAGTTGTGGCATCAACTTGCTGATTGTAAAACATACAGAGGTAATGGACAGAAATAGAAGGAGGACAAGGAAAATGGAAATATGTAGTTAGGCAGAGTTTGGAGAGGTCAGGCTGATGTGTGGAATTTTCAGGAGGAGTCTTCAGGCTTGGGAGAAATTGAAGAAAAAGGACCCGAAAATCACAAGAGCATCATGAAAATGTTGTATGTCTGGAGTTTCCGTGCTAGGAAAGACTGAAAGGTACTTTTCCATTCATCCTTTTCTGTCTGCCTGGAGTTAAGGTACTGGTTGGGTAGTACGTGCTGGACCACGGCGATAGTGGGAAAGCAGAATGTATGACAGTATCAGTTTCCTTTGGCATAAATCAAGCTAAACCCATGTTAAATATGGTAAAAATCTGTAAGAAATGGGACATCTTAGAGTTGGTAGAGAAGGTGCGCAAAAGCAGGGCAAGATAATGCCACAGTCAACATGTTGATTTGGGTTAGGTGACAGAGAAACATTGTGATTTATGGCTGTTGGGAGCATTCATGTAGAAAGGACTCTTGGGTGGACGGTCGCCACTGGAGTCCCAGAGGTATTAACTAGTAATTGATTCTGGCAGGCTGACAACATCTCTAGACTGAGAAGCGGGAGAAGACTACAACAAAATTGTGTAATCTTCCTGCCTACAAAATCATGAAGAGGAACATCAAGTGTACCAGGATAAATTAAAGGGTATGAGGGAATATAAAATGCTAACTAAGGTAGAGATGGTGGTACTGATAAGTGCATAGCAGGTAATCAGGTACTAAAGTAGTAAAAACAAATGTTTTCAATAGGGTGTGGTCAGTGGGAAACAGCTGGATGCCTGGTTAGCAGTGGGAGAAGGCAAGAAAACAAATTAAGCTCCGATTATCGACACAGCCTGTGAAACAAACTTTTGTGCAGGTGAAAGAGAGTGGAACAATTGTGACTGGAACATTAAAACTTGTCAAAAAAGTTAGGTAAAGGAAAAAGTGGTGCAGTCACATTGTGTATTACTGATATGAAAACCTGGTAAGAAGTGAGATGAAATAGCATGGATAAAATGCTGTCTATGGGTCAAGACTATCTTGAGGGAGATGTTTTATTGGGGCCAGCAATGTTAGGTTTGGATATGAACAGACCAATCTTTGGTGTGACTGTGGAAGAGAGATCCAAATGGAATTAAATAGTTGCTGCACAAACAAAAGTCTGATGCTGTTTTCAAGATATTTTTAGTAAGTAGTATCTTGCTCTTTTCAAAAGACATGGGTTTAGGGCTTTTTTGTTTGGGGGGTGTGTTCCCTAAATAATCTTGGATTAGGAGATCCTTCAGATTAATTGGAAGGAAAAAAAATGTCTCCGTATAGATACGATTTTACATGGTAAGGGGCATTTTTTTTGAGAAAGTAAGTAAACTATTTCATCTGAAATAAACATGTTAAGAATGGAAGGAAGGATGTGAAGGATGTGTCTGTCAGATGCAAAAAGCTACCTGCAGATTATATTTTAAAAAAAGGGACAAAACTTTGATGGAAGGACTTAGAATCATAGAATATCTCAAGTTGGAAAGGACCCATAAGGATCATCAAGTCCAACTCCCTGCTCCTCGCAGGAATACCTAAAACTAAACCACATGACTAAGAACTCTGACAGGCTTGGTGCCGTGACCACTTCCCTGAGGAGCCTGTTCCAGTGACCGACCACCCTCTCAGTGAAGAACCTTTTTGTAATGGTTGGACTGATCTTAAAGGTCTTCTCCACCCTAAATGATTCTATGATTCTATGTCCAGCCTGAACTTGCCCTGATGCAGCTTCATTCTATTTCCTCGTGTCCTCTTGCTGATCAGCAGAGAGACGAGGTCAGCATCTCCCCCTCTGCTGCCCAGACCAGTAAGTAGGCTGAGAAATCAAATAGCATAACGTCGCAAGAAAATGACATCTCAGTGACCAGAAACCATAAGCGTGTACTATTATTTCCAGAGATGGGGTCTGACTAAAAAGAAAAAGCTATTAACTCTGTCAGCCATAGAAGCAAAGGACAGTAAAAAATGTGGAGAGGATAAAGAGATTTAAATGTAGGTAGACTCAGAATTGAAGCTGATATTTTATCATCTGGATCATAATGATCTTATATTTATATCTCTATATATATCTGTTGAACATAGAGGCAAAGCAAGGATGCGCAATGGGAATGAATGTATGGAAATTATATCCAAGGTGGAAAAAATCCTTTACAAACTTCATGTACTCCAGTCATGGATAATTACCAGCTGAGTCTGATTAGGAAAGTGATTAGACTGAGGTTGTTTAGTAAAGTGATAAAAGCTCTAACGTGATCATTTCAAATTAACGTGGTATACTTATCCCAAACACAGGCTACTTAGGGTACTTCTTAATCTCTTACCAAAGATTTAACTTAAGTATGAGATGGAGAGAATGAATTGCAATGTCTAGAGCTGGCTTTTCCTGCTTTCATGTGGCAATAATGTAGTCTTTGCCCGAGATATAAAATTCCATCAAAACCATCTATGTTTTTTGTTGTTTCCAGACTGGATTAGCGTATCTCTGTACTGTGTTTTTTGACTTCAGAACTTGTAATCTATGGCACCTCAAGCCTTGGGAAAAGGGTGTGTTACGTGCTGGGAAGGGTGATCTGTTAAGCTTAACGGTTTTAAATGTTGTATGTGGAAGAACTCATGTATCATTTAGAGTTGTGAATTTTAGTTGGTTTCTGCTGTCATTCTCTTTAAAAACTTCATGGCAGAATTTGAGGCTCGGGTTAAACTAAGACACCAAGTCTTATGTCTTTTGACTGTGTTTCAAATATTCTATGTATATATAGATTTTTTTTTTTCTTTACACAATATTTGTCTTGATGATTATTAATAAGAAAGAATGCTTTCTTGCTCATTTTCTTGATTTATTGTTCTGTAATTAGATATTAGCTGTGCACTAAGGGTAGGATTCTCATTTTCTCACCACTATACAACCCAAATTTTATTTCTTCAAGCATAATTCAGAAACATAGAATTCAGCAATTTTTCAGTAACGTATTTTCTGTACTTGACTAGTAGGCAGAACTATTACAGCTTATTTTTTGAACATATGAGAGAGTGCATCAAGCATGGATTTTAATAACTTTTAAGTTCATTAGCATTTATACTTTCTTAGGGAATTATGATATTCATATGTTCTACCTACACTTTCAGTTTTTGTTGGAACTCTGTTCAGAGTACAGTATTTGTTTTGGGAAGGGAGAGAATTCTACTTGCTAATAGTCATACTCTCCTACAACATGTCATTTACATTAGGCTTTTCTGCTTAGGAAGTGTAGAAAAAATATGGCCACAAATTTTCCAATAAAATATATTGCTTTTGAAAAACTGTTTTTCTTTGAATTCCAGTTTTCTTTTGTAACAATAGAAATTAAAAAAAAAATCAAAACAAAACCCACAACTCTAAACCAAGAACAAAACGTTTTGATTGACTTAAAACATTTTCTGCCTTCCATCGCCCGTTCTTCTCAAAAAATTATTTTGCAAGACATATTTAGGATTTTTTGGCTTTGCTCAGGCTTAGAGCAATTATTATTTTTCAATTTTCCAACTGTAATTTACTGCTTTGTCTGGTCTTGTAAAATGATTACCCAAGGAATTGAACTATTTTTCAGTTTAATTTTTGTTGCAACAGAATATAGAAAAATGTAATTCTGCATAGCATTAGAACATTTCAGCAGAACTAAAACTGCAAAATATGATTTGTTATATAGTTCATAGTCAAGTAAACTCTGTAATTAAATAATATTACTTTAAAGGTTTTATTTGAATCTGACTCCTTTTGGATTGCTTGGAACTGTGTAAAGGAATGTGATTTTATTAGTCTGTCCCTTTCCTTACTACAAATATACCTCAGCCATTTTCTTGGGGTGGGTTTCTGGATAATCTCTAGGAACAGGTCTCTGGAGATAATTTTATGAGAGAGAGAGAATGAATATTTTAAATATTAGTATTTAAAATTAGGAGGTTAAGCATGGATTTAAAGCCTGTTGTGATTTTTTTCTTATTAAAAGAATGAAGCCACCTAATAAATTCCATTAACATCAATTGCAGTTACAAGATGCTTAGCAATTTAAATCACATAACTGATTATTTTAATTTTACACAACTATTATTTGCATTATTGATATAGGTTGGGTAGCCAACAGTTTTATTTAGAAAGAGAGAGAAAGTAGCAGTCCTATCCCATTTTTCCTTTTGTTTGGGAATCTTTGCACTCATTTTCCATGCTGGGAAAATTCTGAGAACCTGTCTAGCTCCTTCTGTAAATTTTTGACCAAGTTATATGCAAGACTTGGGTAGATGAATCATGTGAAGGCAAGTAATTTAATATTCCGTTCTTTATACCTCTGGCCTTAAATTTGCTAGTTTAGTGATGACTGGCATTTGAAGAGAGTTGCTCCTTTATCTTAAAATTTCTAACTAGCTTTCTGGTTATAGCTACCTTTAATATTTTATTTCTCTTGCTATTGAATTTTGATTTAAATAACTTCATAGTGGATTTTCAGAGAAGTTAGTGCTGAAGCTGCTGCACTTTTGCTATGCAGAAGTTATCATTCTCTTTCAAAGGATTTCAGAAGAAAACATTTCAATAATCCAAAGCTCCACCAAAGAAAAAAAAAAGCCTGAATTGAATTGTACTCCAAGTCACAATAATTTATTCTATATTAGAACTGTGTTTCCAAAAGCATGGTCCACTATAGTATGTTTGTCTTTCTCTCTCTTTTTTAATAAGAAATTTCATGCCTAAAGCGTATCAATACTATCTTAGGGAAAAACTAGCTAAACGATTGAAATGCATTAGGCAAGGTCACTTTAATATTTGATGTAGTTTTAGTCTGCAAGTATTTGGGATTATAAATTTGATTCTTATTCCTGTTACATGCACTTTGAAATTTGAGTCTCTTCGAAGCTTTTTTAAAAATTTATTTATTATTAGCTGTAATAAAGAGGTTTTGTATAAATGTTTATTACATTTTCTTACATGGGGTAATAAAAAGACTTGTAGCGTATTATGGTGTAAGCTTACTGGTGATTAGTGTTATCTTTAATGTTATTTCTCCATTATGTCAAGAATGCCTAAAATCCTGAATAGTTTGAATTTTTTTTGGTTGATATCAGTCTAAGTAAATACTATATCAGAATATACTTTGCATTTACAGGCACTTGCAGACCAATTTGAAGATGCAAATACATCGGTATCTGAACGCATGAAGATTTTCTACTGTTGTCAGGTGCCTCCGCGCTGGGCCATACAGGTGTGAAGCAACCCCCTTTGAAGCTTTACTTAAAAGTCTATAGTTCTTATTATTTTTGCATGACTCCAAAGTCAAGAGAGTGTGATACGATCTTGAGTTGAAACACTGTAGATATAAAGATGTAACCTAACAGCACACCAGGTTTTCCTGGAAAGAAATCAAGTTCTACAGTGTTTTGCTTTCAGATGTCTTGTTCTGTCATGCACAGAAGTAATTGCTTGTAGTGCAAATCGTCTTTGCTTTCCTTTTTCCTTCAGTAAAAAATGGACCCAAACTTTCAAGCTTCCAACATAATCACCTCTAAAAATAATCTTACCACTGTCTTGCTATTTGCTGCCGTTGTACTTATGCCACTATTACTTGCATCTTTCTCATCTTTTTAATGACCACTCACTTTGGGTTGTTTTCAGGAAGTGGATCCTGTTCAAAGCAACCAAATTAGGAGCCAAAAGTACACTGAAGATCTCCTCAAGCTGAGAGTTGTTATATTCGAGACATGCCCCTTTTTACTGTTGCTGACAGGATTTTTTTTTTTTCCAAAACTACACTGTTTATCTTCACAGTAAACTCTTTCTAGAACAGAAATCTACACATTAGTCTTATCTGATGATGGTCTACTCAACAAACTTAAGAAAACTGTTTGCATCGCATACCTCCAAAGGTGTTCATGTTGTTTACTTTTAATGGTGTTTTATTCCTTTTTTTCCCCTCAATGCATTTTGCTTTAACCAATCATATCTTCTCCTAGCATTCTCAAATTATTCCACACAACCTTTCAACAGGCACTTGCAATAAAACTAACAAATGTGGTTTTCATTTCCAGTTGTCAGTGGCACTTTTTAATCCAAGCCAATTTTCCAAGCCAAAGATAGAAATACTAAAATAGGGATTTACGATGGAAGATGGCTGTGGTCTTCTAGTCATATTAATGAAGAGGCATTGCCTATATGAATCTTACCAAATTTGACTCTAAGTAAATTTAATAAAACATAAATAAAATTTAGTTCCAGACACTGGCAAATGTAGGTTTTTTCCTAAGTGATTAATATCAAGCTAACAAATAATTAGTTTGTTACAGATTTTCAGTTTGTTATATATTTATGTCAAAGAACTGTAGCCAGTTCTTAATTTTTTGAATACCAGTCTATTTCTGTATGGTGACTCCTTGGATTTGTAACAGATACTGAACCCAAGCCTATAAAGAGTGGTCCATGACATCTGCAGAGAGCTTCCAGGAATCCATTCAGGATAACCAAAACCACTGCAGAAGTTCTCTGTATGGGATCTCATACACAGTGTCCTTATACAGAATGCTCCTATTTGTTTTTGCAAACCAAATTGTATATCTGTCACACATTGTAAATAAGTTGTTCTTTCTTCAAAGATAAAAACCTATACGTGATTTTAATCTCCTCTTAAAAAATAAACAAAAGACCAAAGACAACTTTTCAAAGGCATGAAAACATACCCTGTTTATTTTTCAATTGAAAAGATTACTTATTTATTTTCATAAGTACACTGAAATAATAACTGAATTTGAAATAACAAAGAGGCTGACTTATCTGTGAGGTAAACTCAACTAGGGAGTTGAACCTGAACTCAAATCCAGTATTGATTTGACTAAAAACTGACACCCTTTGGCAGTGGCTGTTTGGGACAGTGATTTCTCATGAGTGCCTAACAAAATTGTATCAGAGTCTTTCTCTCCATCTGTGTTTGCACAGGTACAGATTACTATGGCAAAGCATTGTTAGAAGAGGCTTTAACGCGCTCCTTCAGCCTCTATTTCCTGCTCTTAGCATTCCCAACATCCTGCTGCAGGTGGACCGTGTGCCTCATTTAAGGGGTGGAAGTTCAGCTCTGTCAGTTTATCCTTGCCATGTCTGTTTCCATTTTTGCGTTATATTATAAACTAGTTCAAAGTAATTAAGCTACCGACATGAACAAAAGTCAAATCAAAGCAATTACTGTTCTGTTGATGGGGTGGGTTTTTTGAGGTGTGTATATATATTGTTTGAGGCTCCAGCTTGAAGTTTCAGGAGAATAATTCCATATTCTCTGTCTGCTTCTTGCTGATATCAGCAATGCCTCTAACATCTTTTAAAAATGTAAATAGTATTGACTTACCTGTTTTCAGTTACCTGGACTTTCTTATCTTTCCAGCGTCAGCTTGCAAACTTACTCTTTGAGCTGGGATGCACCAGCTCTGCCTTACAGATATTTGAGGAGCTGGAAATGTGGGAAGATGCAGTGATCTGCTATGAAAGAGCAGGACAGCATGGAAAGGTAAGAAAAATGTTTTTTACAGCTGAGATCTTGTCTTGAAGTATGAAAACTCTCTGGTTTGAGCTGTCAGTTCACTAATGACACTCACTTCTACAGGGGTATCATGAGGAAAGTCTGTTTAGGAAAAATGGACACAGGACATATGAGTCATAAACTGAGAATGCTAAAAAAAAAAAAAAGATTTGGGGTAATGACCACATGAGATAGAAGTTGGTAAATGAGAAATAATTTAGGAAGCAAGATGATTGCAATAGTGATTCTTGAAAATACTCAAGGAAAATTAACAACTGTGGATGCACAGCAAGGTGTAATGTGGGCATTTCAAGAAGGCCGTAGCCGTCACTCCTGATGGGGTCTTGGAGCTTTGTCTGGAGGGGATATTAGTTTTCTTTCCCACTTGATTTCAAACTATTAACTAGTTTTTAAAAATGCTTTAAATAGAACAATAGAACAATATCAGTGCTTAATTACCTAGTGTTAACATACTCAAATTACAGAATCAACTATTTGCAACAAGAAATGGCATAATATTAAAAGGCTTTATTTTGTTAAGTCCATGTTGATGTTTTCCTGATCTTCTCCATCATTTCTTTAAGACTGCTGCAGCTATGTGTGGTCAGCTCCAGACAAAGGCAATTTAAAACCATCAGCTAACTTTATGTTTCAGTGACACAATTGTTTAAAAATGCTGTAGCAGTCCTCCTGTTGTTGATTATTTTGCTGTTACTATTAGAGCAATGGTAGGAAGATTTTAGAAATGATACCTGGAAGCAATGCCTACTTGTGTGTAACTTTAGCTGTGTTCTCTTTCTGGTGCAATCTCTCACACAAAAAGACAGGAACTTAAGCTACCAAGCATTGTTTTCAGAATTTATATAGTTTTCAGAAATACTCACTTTTAGACAAAAATACATTTTTTCTTTTCTTCCCTGTTCTCTCCCTCTGTTTGGTATGTGGCAGCATTAAATATATGAATGTATGTGTGCCTTTATGAAAACAAAATCACAAAGACTATACTTAAATTAATAGCAAAAATGCAGAATTTCTCATACTTACATATTTCTCCTAATTATCGTGCACCAATGCATAGATTTTGGTTGTTATAAACAGACATATATGTTTTGCTGGCAAATTCTGTGTCACATTATAAATGCCTTGGGGATAGTGTGCTAATATCCCAGTCTTTTCAGCACAATGGAGAAATAGAGGTCAATATTTTCCATTTCCTGGAAATGCATTCTGTCCTACTTACATTCACAAACTGCCCTTAGGGAGTTATGAAAATGGACAGGATATCTGACACAGGAAACTGCTTAGAAATGCTTTCAGAATGAGGGTTTGTGCTGTGCTTTGAAAAACAGAAAATTCTAAGTAACAGTAGTGCTGGAAAAAAGCTAGCTTCAGATCAAAAAAGCCAGAAAATTAGAAACATTTAGCTGTACACCAAGGGGAATGACCGTTTGTGCTCCTTATCAGAAAGCTTTCAGAGTGTGAACTGTTTGTATTTGTCAAAAATGTTTTTCTGTTTTTAAACATGGTAGTTATTCTTTTAGAAATGCATGAGAATCTACTAGAGCAGTATGTTGTTCAGTGGGTGTTCATGTCAGTAAAGAACTTAGCATATAGGTGCACAAAAGAACAAACTATTTTTCCACTCACAAATGCTTTGATATCGAAAACCTGAATTTAAGTACTGAAAAATCTAATAAAACAGGCAGATTACGGCAATATCATTTGATGAGTACTTACACATAAAAGTAATATGTTCCTTCCTCCTACCTTTGAATTATGCACTGACAAAGAAACAGAGCATGTAGATAAGGCTATGCAATGCTCCACAGTATGTACTTGGGAAGTACACCATTAACTCAGTTATAACAGAGCCATGTAGTAGTACAAATTTTGCAGAGTAAGATGTCACTAGCATTTAGCAAACTTTGTTGTGGATCTTTTACTGTTACTAGGTATGGCTTTATACTCACTTATTTCATAATCTGAACAAAATTAGTATAAACTGATATCAGTAAATGGCTTGCCCAAGGTCATGCATGAAGTTACAGGGAGGATGCAATGAAAAGCTCTCCTTTTCTCTCACTACCTCTTTCCATGCTCATCCATTCTGCTTCTCCATGCTACTTCTCTGCTAACCTACCAAATAACATGTGAGCAGAAAAGATGAAAGCATTTTAGGAAAGAATTTGAACTAGCAAAGGAATGAATTGTCAAATAATAGAACCGGTAGATATGTGAAGAGTGAGGCTAATAGGGTCTTTTAGGAAACGAATAAAAGAAAACCATGGGAACACGTGGATGAAACGGCAAGTGGAAGTTTAAGGTTGGAAAGCCAAATGCAGGATGAATCTTGAACTTGGTTTCCAGGAGTGTCTGTAGTGAGTAATAAAAAGGCACCACCTCTTATTTAAAACAGAACCCTCTTTACTGATTGGGGATTTTTGTGAAGGATTGCCTGTTTAATTCCCATACCAATCGTAGTAGTCCAGAAAGCAAGATAACAGCCTAAATCTTTCTCGTTTTTAAATCAACTGACTTTTGAACTGAGTATTGAATACTATCCATTCTGATGCAGAGCATTCTGTGAAAAGCAGTGGTGTTATAATTACATCTGTTCCAGACATCAAGGGTTATACAGCTTCATTTTTTTTTGGTTTAACCAAACCCTCTGCAAGTGCAGTCTTCTTGGTAGGCGAGGTTTTCTAGTGCTTTGGCTAGGCTAATTCTAAATTACGACTAACAGTTTCTTGGGGTTTCTTTGGAGAACTGTTCCACAGGCACTTAAAAACACCTATCATTAAGTTATTTTCCTAATATTCAGCCACTAACTTTCTTCTTAATGGGATTTCATTTTTGCTAATTTAAGACCCCTTTAGAATCTAAACAATACATTAATTCTTCACATTTGTGCACTTCAAATATTTGTAGACTTTACTGTTACTTTATTTAACAAATATGGTAGAGTGAAGTGTTAAAATTACTATACATTAAATATTTCAAAACAAAGTCATTTTTCTAAAGATGATTTTCAGACAGGATCAATGAATTTTACTGATCGAAGAGGAGTAAGAGACTTTGACTCTCTAGAGATCATCTGAAAGGCAAAGACAACAGTTCTTATAGAAACAAGAAATAATTTAAATGTAGTAATTTAAATGCAGAGATGAACTCAGCTTTCCTTTTAGATAAACTAGCTATGATAGAAGAATGACCAGTGTTACAATGTCAAACTTTAATGCTGTGGCAGGCTGCGTTGGCTCTTTCTTGGTTCAGATGGTTCAAATAGGTCTTTTCTAATAGAAAAATCGTACTGAGCTGAATTATGTGTGTTACATTTTTGCAGCAGGGGACTGAGGTCTGAACAACAGA
Organism: Grus americana; assembly: GCF_028858705.1. Taxonomy (NCBI): domain Eukaryota; kingdom Metazoa; phylum Chordata; class Aves; order Gruiformes; family Gruidae; genus Grus; species Grus americana. Next base: position 90,609,722 of record NC_072854.1, read on the forward strand.
TCATCTGTCCAGTGTATTTATCTTTTCAAAAAGCCACAGAAAGCAGGCTGTTTAAAAGAGAAACAATAATTTTATTGTTAGAGCAAGATAGTGACCCTGAGATAAAGAGCTTTTGAAAGTTGGTTACACCCCATAATAGATGTCTGGGAGACCCAGCTTGTGTCTTCTTTTCCATAATGCTGTATGTATTCTGAATATATTTTATCTCAAACATTTAAATAAATTTATAAGTTCTGCATTTTATGTAAAAGAGTAGCATTTCCAGAACCAACAGTATGAAAATGGATGTGTCTGCAGACATAACAGAATGGAAATAACTATTTTCAGAATAGAGCAATTAGAGAAAAATGAATGACGGTCATAGCAAGAGAACGTATTAGGATATGTAAAAAACACAGATGATAAACTATTAGGGTTGCACATATATTAATGGTCCTGATACTGCATTGCTCTGAAGTAGGTGTAGGTTTGATGTCCAGGACTGATATTTGCTCTTGGGACAGAATACACACCTAAGATGTAAAATAAGGAGCAAGCTGCTTCTTGTTTTAATGGGTACATTTTCCTTGGTGCATTAAACCAAAAGCTTTTCTTCACAGAATCACAGAATGGTTTGGATTGGAAGGGACCTTAAAGATCATCTAGTCCAAACACCTGGCCGTGGGCAGGGACACCCTCCACCAGACCAGGTTGCCCAAAGCCCCATCCAACCTGGCCTCGAACACTTCCAGGGAGGGTGCATCCACAAACTCTCTGGGCAACCTGTTCCTGTGCCTCACCACCCTCACAGGGAAGAATTTCTTCCTAATAGCTCATCTAAATCTACCCTCCTTCAGCTTAAGGCCATTATCCCTTGTCCCATCACTCCATGCCTTTGTAAACAGTCCCTCTCCAGCTTTCCTGTAGGCCCCCTTTAGGTACTGGAAGGCTGCAATAAGGTGTCCCCGGAGCCTTCTCTTCTCCAGGCTGAAGATGTTGAAGTGTTGTTTTGGTTTTTTTAAAAACAATTTGGAACTAGATTCTCTCTAGACTTTATCTTTGATGCTCTGTTGGATCAAGATACTGTTTCCTTACTATCCCTACTTCTTAGTCTTCAACTGATGATTGCAAGACGCTAAAGTGGTATTTGTTCAGGTAGGTTATTAACTGCAAATAAATTTTCCCATTATGTATTGATTTCTCTTTGTTCTTTAACAGGCAGAAGAAATACTCAGGCGGGAGTTAGAGAAAAAGGAAACACCAGGATTATATTGTTTGCTTGGTGATGTTCTTAAAGACCACCAGTACTATGACAAGGCCTGGGAGCTCTCCAGGCACCGCAGCGCCCGCGCCCAGCGCTCCAAAGGCCTCCTCCATCTCCGCAACTGGGAATTCAGGGAATGTGTGGAGTGCTTTGAACGTTCAGTGCAGATCAACCCTATGCAGGTTGGGAAGTGATACACATATGGCTTTGTTTTAATTGGTGTGTTCAGTTTTGAATGACGCCACGCTTCTGTGGCAAAGGCAATTCTGGGCACAATTGTCAAAGTAACAGCTTATTACTATTCTTAGCAAATTTTTCACCATGTACTTGGAAGCCTGGCCAAAAATGGTAGCATAGTGAAATGAAGACATCCTTTTGCATTCAGGTCCTTGCACGCAGCTAACTCTTTGTCTGCACAGGTCTCCTCTTTCAAAGAGATCAAACCATTGTAAATTAATAATTATCATCAAATAAATCATGAACAAGTGTCAAGCAAAATAGTTACAAGAAGAATGCTGTAGAGATTTTAATGAAATTATCCTTTTGCCTTCTCTGTTGGCTTTGAATTACAAACTCTGATCTCTGCATTTCACAGAAATCTTTTTCAAGTGTTCCGGTCTGTCCTGCTCTGGAATCACTGAGAAGCATTGTGTTACACTTGTGATGGCAGTAGCTTTTATTATAGTAATGCATCAAAACTGAAACCACAGCCAAAACAGTTCTCTTGATGAAGCTGGTTATTTTGACATATCCTTTGCAAGCTGTTCTGCAGACAATTTTTGTAATCTTGTTTCAGTTTGTCAGCCACTATATACCATCCCAATAAGGTCCACCCTGTGAAGGGTTCTGAGACGTTAAAACAGCTTTGTGGTTCTTTATGTATATAAATTGTGCTCTTCATAGCCATTTCCAGGTCCGTGCAAAAGTAGGATATTCCACCTTCTTGCCCTCCAAAGAATACTGCCGAAGCTCCTGTTTTGAGTTCCACATAACTAGCTGCACTTCTGCTTTAGAAAAATTTTAAAGGCCTCCAGCATTTCAAATCATTTACCCCAAAGCTTTTTTGTATTTCAGTGACGTATTGTATTCCAGTGGATCAGAGTCCTGTTCTTATTCAAATGAACTCCAGAAAATTTATAAACACCTTTAGAATGGAAAGCAAAATGAACAAAAATGCTTCCCTTGGCTTTCAGTTCTCTTACTGACTCAGAAAATGCCAACAAAATTTATGTTACCCAGATGGGAACCTTATTGAAATCAAGAGGACTCCCAGATTATAAAGTGCTGGAGAAGATGGCCTACAGGGCTCAAACCTGAGAAATATTCTGCTGAGATGCTTTTTTTATTTTGCATCCTGTCCAAAAGAAGCTTGAAATGAAAGGCAACCCAGGAAAAACAGGCCAGTCCATATAGGAAAGTGAATATTTCCCCCTCTTGTTGCTCAGGAGGCTCTATTTAAGTTTGAGATTGTTTCAAACAAGCAGATTGAGTAAATGGATAGCGTGGATTGACGTATCACTGTCTTCTAAAGTCTATCTGTATTCTGTCACTACAGAAATTAATTGTTTCCTATTTCAGGGTGTCTTGTGGATAAAGAGCAGAGAGGAAGGTGATTCTAGATGCAGGGAAAATATTCATTAATGAATTGTTCCCAGAATTGTGCATAATTTATCAGGTAACGAAGGACCCCCTAATACAAAGAAATTTTTTTTTTTTTTTGGTGGCTGTCAGAAACCTTGTTGGAGGAAGGGATTTTTAGACTGCAGCAAGTGATTGCCCAGAATATCTAATGGATAAAGCCATTCTCTGTCAACCCTCTTGTGTACTCTTTGACCAACTGGTCAAGTTTGGTTGACATCTCTGAGGTGGGTCTTTGCAATGTGAGCCAACCACCATATTAGATTTTAGAGAATCCACAAAGGAATGAAAGTCTTACAGTTCAAATATATCTGAAACTTGTCTTCATTAGCACTGCTGCTCACAGAATTACTTGTTCTAGTACATGCCTAGTGGATGACAGATGCATTTCTCTTGCACTTTCGCTGTGAGCATCTTGCAAGTCTGGACTGAGACAATTTCAGAGATCATAGAGCTCATGCAGTCAGTTCTCCAGTGGTGAAAGTCTGTGACGGCTTGTTAATTCTTGTGCTGAACAGTGTATGGTTCTCTATATCCAGTGACTTCACATTTGACTTTTCCAGAAATAAGAGTGTTTATAGCACCTTTTTTGTGCCCACACTGTTCCTCACCATGTCCCAGTCCACAAGGAGAGAATAATTCTCTTTTGTGCTAGACTATTTGGCTCCTAACTTCTAGGCTAATTTTCTTGGGTGTGAAGCAAGACGAGTGATCTCTCTCCAGTTTAGGGAAACAGTCACGCTTTAGAAGTCACCTTGCCATCAACTACACCTGGAACTTAAAGTTTTGGACAATGCAACGAGTGCCTTATTATAAGGGATATGAATTATGAGTAATTATAAAGGTACTCGTCTAGGATTTCACTCAACTAGAGCTCTTAAAATTTTATTGTAATTACTAACTTCAAAGGCATATTTTGCTCTACAGGCTATAGATGGTTTCTAAACTAACACTGTTGTACTAAGAGTACTGTACTGAAGAGTTTACTGGATTCTGAAAAGAAAAAAATCTATATATATTTGCCATATGTAAATAGTAGAAATTGCTTTTAAAAAGGCAAAAAATTTCTTCAGCTATATGATTTGCATTTTTTTCTTTTTAAGTAGTCAGATATACTGTAATTAGGTTATTTTGGAATGATATTCCCACTAATATGAGAGAATTGTTTAGACTTTCTTAAAGCATTTCATAATCATTTAGACTTATTAAAGACTTGCCCGGAAATTCCTGATGGCAAGTTTTAACAGGGAGTCCAGGCCTAAATTATATTCCTTTGCTGGTCACTGTCTTCAGTTTTGAAAAGGATAAAAATTTACAGCTCATTTTCATGTGTTTTTCTAATCAGTAGCACCATTTGAACCTCTAGCCAGTATGCTTTTTCTTATTTCCAAAAAAGAACTTTAACCTAGTTCTACAAGCCTTGACAAAAGTCTTTTCTGAACTTTGGACGGTTTTCCTTACGCTGCCTTTCAGTCAGTCACTTTCCTCAGAGCAGTTGTTACATCAGCCAGTGGGATCAGCAGATTTTGTGCCCTTCCCAATAAAAAGGGAATTCTTACCATTCTTTGCACAAAAAATAGCTTAAGTCCATTCTTAAATATACTATTAAACAGTCACTGTACTTCTTACATTGTGGAAGAAGTTCATGCTCCCTTTTCAGATATCTAAGGGATGGTAAAATATCATTTCATTGCTTTAGTAGATCAAAGGCCAATGAACCTTGGTTTTTTGTTTGGTTGGTTTCAGTGGTTTGTTGTTTTGTGGAGGGGTTTTTTGGCTGGTTGTTTTTTGGGTTATGTTTTTTGGGTGGTTGTTTTTTTACACAGCTAGCATGTTTTTTTCATTTAACCTGTCAGACTTGTTCTTTTTGAGCCTTCTCATTTGTCACGCACATCAACTTTTAAAGTATGTCCTCTTATTCTTCGTAATCTCCTTTATTTTGTTTTTAACTGTTACGATTGTCTAGTCTTTCTAGAGCTGTTTTGAATGACAACATGCAGTTGCTCCAAGCCTTGAAATGTCTTGTCTTTAAATGTTTTGGATCTTCTGCAGACCTTTACTCTTTTAGCTGTGCCTTTTAGTTTTTAACATAGCTTTTCCATTTTAAGTAGCTCTTAAATTTTACATGCTCTGTATTAAATGAGTTGCCTTTATTCTTGAAGGACTAGTGAATCTAGATACATTACACAGTATCTTTTGTATGGTAACATTTTGAACCCAATCATTCATACAGGTCAGGATCCAGGTAAGTACTGTCTCCTGACTAGCTGCTTCATAGTTAATAAAATTAGCCTTGGAATTTCATTCATTATGGTATTTACTAAACTATGTGGAATAATTAAAATCTCCCTGTATTTTCGGGGTTTTCTACTTTCACAGCTTTCTGATATCCCCCAGCATGTTACCTTCTCCATTTTAATCAAGTATTCTGAGATACAGTCTTTCTACTGCTTTTTTACTGAGGAAATTTTAATTCATACTAGTTCTGTTGTTCGTTTACACAGTTAATTTTCTAGATGATTGATGTTGAAGTTTTCTTTAACATATAGTGACATTCTTCCATCTGCATAACCTATTCCATTTTCTGTATGCTTTTTGCCTCCATATCGTAGCATCTCATGAGGGTCCTTGACATAATTCCCAGCCCAGGAACTTTTCATCTCATTCTTCTCGTCTGCTAAAGGACACCTGCTTTTGGACACCTTTCCCAACCTTCTCCATCATGTCCAGTTCTCACATTTTTTCTGTTCAGTGGAAACCTTCATACATAATTACTGCAAGGCAAAATATCTTGTTTCAAACTATTAAGAAAAGAAAACCATCATTCTTTGCAGTCACTGTACGACTTTTACTAGGTACCTGCTCATATGTCTTCTCCACGGAAGTAAAGAATAATTTTACTTTCTCCTTGTGATATAACTTTGCCTTGAGAAAGGAGTTGACAAGTTTAAGCATTGGTAAGCCAGTTCCTGAGAGATGTAGCTGCTCACCATCAGCTACAAAACCTATTTACGTTTCTTACCTTGGCATTTAGAATGGAGAAACAGCTGAGCTTATTGCAGTAGGTAGTACTACCTGGAATGATTTTGCAGCACATTATAAATCTGTTTGATTTTGACTGTATACGTTTAAACAACATAATGCTGTCAGAAAATGTTCTGTCATTGTACCTCAGGTTTTAATACTTTTCTGAATTACCGAGCTTTTCTGAAATGTACTACTGCTTTACTTGCAACTGTTTGAGAATTAACTGTGTGGCAAATCAGGAACTTGCTATTGAACAGCTATGAAAATACATGTTTAATGTGCTGTAATTTATGCCTATATCCGATATTATTTAGAGTATAATAGAATAGACTCTTTCAGTTGGAAGGGACCTACAATGATTATCTAGTCCAACTACCTGACCAATGCGGGGCTGACCAAGTTAAAGCATGGTATTAAGGGCATTGTCCAAATGCCTTTTAAACACTGATGGGCTCCAGGCATCAACCACCTCTCTAGGAAGCCTCTTCCAGTGTTTGACCACCCTCTTGGCAAAGAAATGCTTCCTTATGTCCAGTCTGAACCTCCCCTGGCGCAGCTTTGAACCATTCCCATGCATCCTGTCACTGGACAGCAAGCTCAAGTTGAGCCAGCAGTGTGCCCTGGCAGCCAAGAGGGCAAACTGCATCCTGGGGTGCATCAAACACGGCACAACCAGCCCGTCAAAAGAAGGGATTATCCCACTGTACTTAACATTGGTGCAGCCTCACCTTGAATACTGTGTGCAGTTCTGGGCCCCGCAATTTAGGAAGGACATGAAGGTCCTTGAGTGTGTCCAGAGGAGGGCAATAAAGGTGGTAAACGGGCTGGAAGGAACATCCTGTGAGGAGCGGCTGAAGACTTTGGGCTTGTCTAGTTCAGAGTAAAGGAGGCTGAGGGGTGACCTCATGGCTCTCTGCAGCTTCCTGAGGAGGGGAAGTGGGGAGGGAGGTGCTGTGCTCCTCTCCCTGGTTGAATCTGTATGGATGAGAGGTATTTGGCTGTGACAACTACAGACTCGCAGTGCAAGATTAATGAACTGGTAACGTTCTGTTCTCTGCACAAGGCATAATTTAAGTACATTTCTATCTCTAAACATTGCATTATAAACTAGAGAAGACTGATATTCTGACGAGAGGAAAGAGCTATGATTTTGAAGTGTTCATGTTCAGTCATTAGAAATGTTTCTTGTAAAATGTGATTTCCTTGAAATACATTTCCTAGTATTTACCATTTGGCCTAATCGTAGTACTGTAAAGTGAATGTGGATTTTTTCACGAGTTAAAGCAAAACATGCAAACCTCTAAACAGCTATCACTTCTCTAAATGAAGATGTGCTGTTAAAGAGCATTTCACATATGGTTAAGTCTTTATATAGTTAACACCTTTGTTTATCTGTATTTATTAAAACTTTGAACCTAAAGTTTTCCTATATTCTACATACAGGATATTATTTATTCCACTGCAATACTATTATGATAGCTGAAAATCAGGCAAAATCAACAAAAGTAGGGTGTCTTTGAGCATCCAGGCAAAATTATTTCTTTTGTGCAGAAATATGTGTGTGTATATATGTAATCATCCATTTTTTCTCTCCAGCTAGGTGTATGGTTTTCCCTGGGCTGTGCATACATTGCTTTAGAAGGCTACGAAGGTGCTGCCAAAGCATTTCAGCGCTGTGTGACATTGGAACCAGATGTATGTACTTTTCAACAAGCGATTCAGATGGCTTATCTAAAAGCAACAAGGATGTTTTCATTATAAACAAGCAAAGCAATAATGAAAAACTTGTTTAAACCTTAGCCCTTTGAATAGATTAAAGTTGTGCATGAAGGATATATTTTTGTCATGAGGCATCATAAAAATACTTGCCCAATGCTCAACTTCATCCAAGTGTGTGTGAATGTTAAAATATGTTTGAGCAGAAATTCCTTTATGCTTGCATACATTGCTAACACAGAGAAAAGGGAATGAGTAGACTCTGAGGAGTCTACTCTGAGGAGTGCTAAAAAGAGAGATAAAACAAAAAGAATTTAATTAAAATGCTTAATCCTCTAAGTAATCAAATTCTCTTGAAAAAAAGTCAAATAAGTGGTTGTACGACAGGTAAATTTGTAACTATATAGTTCATGAGCACAAGGAGAACGGAGGTTGTTAGCCAGTTTTTCAGGATGCACGGGGCAAGCATGTGTACAATATTGCAGTTTGAGCATGACTGTGCATTGAGATAGCAGAGGCGTCAGCTGGATTACCTCTTGGGAATGCACTGGCAATACTTTTGTCAAAAGGCCTGACTGCCAGCATTTTGCTCACTTAATGAGTTAATGCCACTTACTTGATAGAAACTATTATTCATTCTCTCGGGGAAAAGAATGAGAGAGCAATGAAAGGTGACAGAGTACTTTTTACTTTATTAATAAAATTAAATAACTTGCTTAGGGGAAAAAAAAGTACATCCAGACAACCCTGTATTTAACTGGAATTTTTACTTTATATATTGATTCTTTTTTTTGTTTCAGTGCAGTAGCTTTACTTCCAAGTAGATACTAAAATTGTGTTCACCTATCTCTCTGGGGCCTGTACTTG